>NC_092863.1:43794929-43930465 GCF_032062135.1 Pyxicephalus adspersus
AAAATAAAAGTAAATACATTTTTTATATTCATATTATCTACTAGAACCCCTGTTCGGACATATTTGTGTAAGTTACAAGTCTACAATTTAAAAAAAAAATTTCATGAAAAACAGTGGATCACTTTTGGTACAGAAATCTGGACCTCAGTGTAACGCTCAGGTGGTTAAATAAGTTGTCATGGTTTTTATTTATTTATTTTTGTAATAGTCTGACATTTGCTGAATATGCTGTGGTTTTCCTTTACCATACTTCACTCATGTTGATTTGCTGCCACTGTTCCACAGAACTCATCTGTTCATTTGTAGTAGTGTTATAGGTTTATTCTCATTTTGCTATGCTGCCTGATCCCAACCCTATTGTATACAAACACACTTACACTTCCTGGCCGTTTGGTGACCACCTTTATTTGTTAGTTAACCGACCCTTGTCTTCTGTCTTTTTCATTTCCCTAGTGTCTCCTTCTTCCCTGTGAATTTGTTTCCTTCCATAGATACTTGGTACATGCCTCTAATCTAGGTTATCAGTCCATATGTATCAACAACACCCACAGGTACAGCCTCTGAAAATCCGTACCCTTATGCTTAAGGACTTAAGGCCCCAATAAACGCTCACAACTTTTATTTGCACAACATAAGGCACATCTTGCACATCTTGATTCTTCAGGCAACCCACTTTAAGACCTGCAGGTTACGTATTGTACGATTTGGCACACCAACAGTTTCGGGACCTTCGGACTCATCCAGGTTATTTGTATCCAACTATGCTCCTCTATACACTAAAATACATTCAGATTTACAGAATTACACATCCTTGCCACTTTCATGGTTTGCGAGTATTAATTCTTTTAAAATGGATATCTTGCCTCATTTACCTAACGTGTTCCAGACAGTCCCCATTTTTTTACTTGCTTTCTTTATTAGTAAACTGCATAGACTGTTCTGGACTTTTTTGTGGAAAGCAAGACGCCCTTGCATAGCTTATCGCACTCTAGCTTCAGCTAAATCCAGGGGTGGGATGGGCATGCCGGACTTTACTTCATATTTTAAGTCATTGGTATTGGTCCGACTGATACATTGGTTCCACAACAGAGATAGTAAAATTTAGGTCCTCATTGAAGAATACCTCTCACCGGTACATCTCAGGTCACCCTTGGATAGACTGCTCACTCCTACACCTCCTCCTTCTCCCTTGGATGGACTGTACATTTCTATGTTTTTTACCCTGTGTTTATTTGTAATATGTTCTTTGTATGTATTTATATTTGAAAAAAAATTATTAAAAATATATTTAACAAAAAAATACCAAAATGGCATTGTTTTTTTGTTTTGATAAAAAATCAACTTACAAGATATTGCCTTTGACAAATCAGCAACTAATTAATAAACCATTACTCATCATATATTCTCTGTATGAATTTTCAGTCAAAAGTCAACTATTTTCACTCATTCTTTCATATCTCTATACCTCTTCTTTCAAAATATTAGTTATTTTTTCTTTTGTGTACTTTGGAATACATTATATTAGTGATCAAACTACAGTAAACATAAGCAAGCTCTTTCAAAAGAATAAACAGCAAAGAAAAATATCTAAAATAAAGCTATTCTGCACACTCTTTTATAACATAGATATCATTGCAAAAATATTGCATCCTTCAAGTTTCGCTTTCACGGTATATTACTTCAGGGTACACAATTTATGTTTACTAAAACTGTAAGAGTAACAGGTAAAAAAAACTGTACTTCATAATAAGCAAAAGAACAAAATAGTATCGGGAGGGCATCTAGATAGCAAATTAAACATAACTTTTAAAGGGCAAAATCCATCTAATTTACAAGTGCTTTAACCTCCAAATGGGGTTTTTTAATGTGGATATTAAAAGTCCTACAATGCTGATCAGAAATAGTTTTATGAGCACCAGACTGATGCACAGAATAAAGAAATAGTCTGAAACACCCAAAGAGCCTCTTCCTGCTTCATAGATCAAGTTAAGGTTTGGCATTTATGAGTGTTCTAGGGTTGTAAATTCTGCAGGGATATGCAAAGGACAGGACTGTCTTTAAGTAGGAGTCTGGGCATTTAAAAAATGCAGGAGCAACTGCTGTTTTGATTTTTGTTCAGTCCTTATTTCATATTTGTTATGCCAATTCTTTATTTCCAGCCTGAGCTTTTAAAAACAATGAATGTGTTTTTTCCTGTCCTTGCAGAAAACTTTTTAATTTCCCTTTCACGAAACAGACATTATCTGTGTCAGCCAGTGTAAAATTGGTTCATAACACACGGGGTTTAATAACAACATATATTAGAAATATTTACTATACCAATTCTGTAAAAACTGTCCATGAGGATGCTTGTACACAGTTTAATACATATTCAGTGAATTCACATTTTAAGTAATTATGAATATGCTTACCAGAAAGTATCTTTTTAAGTGACCTTCACATTTTACAGGCGTCTTGTACCACATTTTTATCTTCATGTAACATATATAGTTGTTTAAATTCTCTAGCTTACTATAATATAAGCCCTGGTTATGGGGGGAGGGGGGCTGCCTTTACCCCCAAAATGCATTGGTTTTTTTTGCACTCCTACTAAAAGCAGTTGTGTTCTAATAAATATTGGGAATTCACTGTTGTGAGATTGAGAACCTGGCAAAGACCTCCACACATTTTTACACTCACATTGGTCTTGTGCTGTAATTTCTTAGACCCCCCCCCACACACACACACACACACACAAACACACCCACACACCCATTCCCCCTTTATGAATGTACTACTGTCACGGCTCCACAGGGCCAAGTGTTTGACCCACTGTGTCACCAACCTAGTGGGTGGAGACGTGCACGGAGCGCAGGGTCTAAGCAGTAGCTTGGTCTTCTCCAGAGCCTCTAGAGGTGAGGTTGTTGTGCAGCAAGCTACTGCCAGGTTGCGGCCCCCGTGTCCCCGCTAAGGCAGGTGACTGCTAACAAACAGGAACCAAAACGTAGTGACAAAGGGAAATCCAAAAGAGTAGTCAAACGAGCCAAAGGTCAGGGCAGGCAGCAAACACGGGTAGTCAGGAGACAGGCAAAAGGTCAGGACAGGCAGCAAACAAAAGTCGTCAGGAAACAAGCCGGGGTCGGTACACGGATAACACTGGAACAGTACGCAGGAACTGGAGCAGTAGAAACCTGGGAGTAGAACCACAGGAAAATCCTTTGTCCGGGCAACTACTTGTTGCCAGGTCACTTCCTTAAAAAGGGGATGTCAGGTGATAGGTGTAGGTCATGTGAGCCGCAGACACCAATCCCACGAGCTGAGGGAGTGTTAGTGATGAGATGGGTGTTATTCAGATGCCTGCCAACAGATGGAGTGCATCTGAGGAATGCCCTGGTTCTCTGAAGCAAGGGAGCAGCTGACAGAGAATCACATGACCTGGACCAGGAGGCAAGCAGAGAGTTGGATCCAGAGGCAGAGATGGTGCTGGCAGCAGGGGACTGCAAGGAGGGTGTGCCAGAAGGAGGCACAGATGACCTGCGGGGATCTGTGACAACTACACTGTAAAATATGAGATCGCTATTTTACTGACCCCAGAGACTAGTTCATAAATACATATTTTCTAGGGAGTTTATCATTGTTTCTTTAGCTAATTATTGTAGCATACTACATATGATTGTTCATTTGTTCTTTGTTTGTATATTTAGATTGTATTATATTCTCCTAAAATAAGTTTTTAATGATAAAAAAAATAAAAACTGTGCATGATATGAAAAAGTATGATAGGCATTTTTGAACTTTTCTAGCTAATTGTCAAAATTCTAATTTCCGCCAAAATATGTCTAATCATGTGAACCGCATTAAATGTCTTTAAAAGAACAAAAGTAGATTTTTAAATATTTACACCTCTGAAATGGACAACAAAAACATGTGTAAAGTCTTTTTTGTGTTAAAAAACATAAAGTTACATTAATGATACTTACTGGTAACAATGTTGGTAAAGGAAACTCTCTTGGAGAACTACATTCGCTGTCTTTTCAAAGCAACTCAGAGCTTACACGTGACTTAATTTCCTTTCAAAGAGATTGGGGAATGGGTTGTTAGTCTTTAAAATGATATGGCAAGACCTAAAAAGAATAAAACAAGCAACATATTCAGTTAAATTGTGCAGAACCTGATTGCAACCACACTGCAAAGCCTCTTTTGTGATATTTAAAGATAAATGGCTCCAGAGTATTTGAAGCTATACAAGTCAGGGTTGGTTGGCTTGGTTAAAAAACTAATTAAATTAAAGTTGGTTAACTACTTGTTAACAAAATGTAAATACTCTTAATATGGCAAAAGTAGTCCCCAGTCACATGAAGAAGAAAGTACAGCCCCCCAAAAATTGTGCTTGTAATCATTTATTCAACAAAAAAATCAATAGAGGTAATAGTGTGCTGTGGAAAAACGTAAGTGCATCCTTGGCATAGGAAGCTGGTATTGACCCCTTTTAGCAGAAACAACTAGGTTTTGTAAACTTGATCAGTCTCTGACATCAGCTAGGTGAAACAAAGCCATGAAAAATTACTACAGGTAAAATCTGGTGATAATATTTTAAGTTGACTGATTTATTTTAAAAGATAGGTGAATAATAAAAGATTAGGTTACAGAAAATGACATGTTCTCACAAAACTCCTTTCTAATTGCCTGAGGCAATCGGATGTTCCCTGGATCAACTTAATCTTTACTTTAATCCCCAGTTATATTCTGTGCTTCTAGAAAAGCATCCAGATTTTTCTTAAAGCAATCTATAGTAGTTGCTGAAACTACTTCCTGAGGGAGCCGATTCCACATTTTCACAGACCTTACAGTGAAGAATCCCTTCCTTATCCGGAGCTTAAACTTCTTTTCCTCCAGACGCAAAGAGTGCTCTCTTGTTCTTTGTAATGATCTCAAAGTGAATAATGGGGAAGAGAGTTCTCTATATGGACCATTTATATATTTATACAGGGTGATCATATCCCCCCTTAAATGTCTCTTCCGAAGGGAGAATAGATTCAGTTCAGCTAATCTCTCCTCATAGCTGAGCTCCTCCATTCCTTTTATTAGTTTAGTTGCCCTTCTCTGCACTCTCTCCAATTCCACAATGTCCTTTTTTGTGATCTGGTGCCCAAAACTGGACTGCATATTCCAGATGTGGTCTGACCAATGCTTTGTACAGGGGCAGGATAATGTCTCCATCTCTGCAGTCTATTCCTCTTTTATTACAAGAAAGTACTTTACTAGCTTTAGATATTGCAGCTTGGCATTGTATGCTGTTATTAAGTCTATGATTTACCAGAACCCCCGGATCCTTTTCCATTTCTGACTCCCCCAATTGTATTCTCCCTAGACAGTATGAAGCATGCATGTTGTTAGCCCCCAAGTGCATAACTTTACATTTATCTATAATAAATGCCATTTTCCACTTGGCTGCCTAATCAAACAGTACATCCAGGTCTGCTTGTAGATTATAGACACCCTGTATGGACTTAATTCCATTACATAGTTTGGTGTCATCTGCAAACACAGAAATGGTACTTTTAAAGCCAAACTCAATATCATTTATAAAGATGTTAAACAGTAAAGGTCCCAACACTGAACCCTGGGGTACACCACTAAAAACCTTAGACCATTCAGAGTATGAACCATTAATTACAACTCTCTGGATGCGATCTTTAAGCCAGTTCTCTATCCATTTACAGATTGACTTTTCTAAACCCATTGACCCTAACTTGCATATTACCGTCTGTGGGGTACAGTGACAAATGCTTTAGCAAAGTCCAAGTACACTTTATCAACTGTTATTCCACTGTCTACCTGTTTACTTACTTACTCATAAAAAGAGAGTACATTTGTTTGACAACTTCAGTCTTTCTTGAAGCCATGCTGACTATCACTTACAACATTATTTTCTATGCGGAAACTCCTCCATTTGATTCTTTATCAAACTCTCTAGGACCTTTCCAACTATGGACGTAGTCTGTAGTTACTTGGGAATGACTTTACCCCCTTTTGGAAGATAGGAACCACATTGGCCTTACACCAATCCATTGGTACCATGCCAGGTATGAAATATATAGGTGATATTCCCTAAAGATTGGATATATGCTCAAACAAAAACATTTTCACGTTATTTTTTTATTTATTTTATTTCAAGTTATTTTTTTTTTAATATGAACAGAAGTCAAACTTTTTTTTATCAAAAAAGTGATTCAAGGTCTGTCATTTCAGTAAATAAGATCTATTACAAAGCATTTCTACCAGCAATATTTTTACCTGGAGATCTAATTTGTAGACAGCCCTAAAATGTTCTTAATTATAACACACTGGCCGTGTAATACCCTTAATCAATTATTTTAACTACAGGCTAAATGAATTATTGGAATTACAAAATAGAATAATTCCCTTCTGTCAGACTTAGAATTAGTAAAGTTGTAAGAGGTCAAGTTATTAATTAATATATATGAGCTATACAGAGATTGTATTTTATGAGCCTTAAGGCTTTGGGAATTCAAATACCTAAAGAAAGTGTTCGGCATGCATACCTGATTTGTGCTTTGCAGAACGTTGTGCACAGTTGTGTTATCAGTCTGACCAATGTATGTGAGTTTTTTTCTGATTAGTTATTTCAATACCTGTATATGAGCACTAGAAAAGAAAGTATTTTTTTTTAATTTATAAGAATTTAAAATTGGAAAAACTAATACATTTTTTATTGTCCTTGTAATGTATTTATTGCAAATTAAATAGATGCTGCATTCACAGGAACTTTTCTGGGGTCTGTGTCCCTCCATCCAAATCATAATCACTGGATTCCACTGTAATTAGACCTAAATGGGTTAGTTTAACCTAATAATTAACCATTTGAATGCAACTCACCCAAAAATCAGATTGAGGGCCTTTCCAGGTGGAGGTTCAAAATTGACCCATGACTTTGTTTTGCAAAAGGAAAAGGTGATGTCTCTCTGCAATAAATTAACCTTACCTGCCTGGTCACAATTTTTTAAACACATTCACCTGTCCTCACTTCATCATGGGGACCACCTTCTTCTTTCATCTTTTCTTCCTGATTCGATCTTTGGCCATCTTATTTGGTCAGGCCAGGGTGTAATTCTAGCAAATTCCAGCATTGTAAAAGAAGCCAGCGAACAAGTAAAGCAAGTGTTATTTATTGAAGAAGAGATATAGCCTGTTATTTTTTCAATAATGAACCCACCTTATCACATCTTTTTTTCAACTTTATGGAAATTTCCAGACAAGCTACAAAAATCAGCTATAACTAACCAATGTTTTTTAGACATGCAAATTTTATCATTACATCCAGACACAATTCTTGCCTAAAAACCTTAAAGGTCTGCTTGAGGCTTTGCAGGCTAATGATAGACTTGGCTAACTATGCAATCTGAGCCTAAAGTGAAAACATACAACATCAATTCAACACATTGGAATAGGTACTGGGAATAAGGTTGTCAGCATTCATTACAAGTATTACTAGATCTGACAATAAAAATATTAAATAAATATATAGGTTAACGTTAAAAAAAAAAAAAATTAATTTCTTGTTTAAATATTGATTAGAAAGGTTTTCAAGATACCTGTTATATGACAACAATAATAATTAATAAACATGTTGTTGCACAGGTGTATGGACAACCTTTTTCCTTTATAGCTCAGAACCATACTGTGCAGAACACATGCTCAAGTCACGGTGTAACTGAACTGGTGCCAAAATATTTCTATTTATTTATTTATTCTATCTATTTATTATTTAACTTATTGGAAAAAAACTGATCTCATTTATCTCAAATAATTACAATGTAACTTTATAAAAATTTCCTGTTCGTATTAGGAGATATAAACTGTATTAATTCTTTCTATAATTATGAATTTTTTATATATATTAGCTTGCCCAAAGTAGCAAAATAAAACCCAGCTTGCCTTCACAAGTGTAAGGATGAAGTGATAAAACTTTGAACTGCACAAGAAATATGGGAGGAAAATAAAATAATAACTGCTTTAACTCTTCTGGATTGTATTATCAAAAGCCAAAATGTATCATCTGCAAGGCATATCTGTGACACTCGTCCTCCCAGGAAAATGTGTTTGTATTACTAATACGAATTAGTCATCTTAGTATTTGCATGAAATGTTTATCCTTTGTCAGGCGAGTGGGTAGAAACATTTCTTAAATTAATTCCTAGCAACCCTGCAATATTGAGGTTACACTCAGGTCTCTGTCATACACAAAATTATTAGAAAAAAAAATCAAGGACATAAAATTAACCTGGAAAGCACATGACAATAGCATTATTTTTCATAACTTGGTGTTGTTTTTTTTTTTCTTTTTTTTTTACAAAAATCTAATTTCAAACAGCTTAGAGAATGCTTTTAAGACCATCTGTGATAGGAGTCAGTTTTATAAGTGCTCAGAAAGGCAACAGAATGAAAACAAATCCAGAGAATTTCAGAATTATTCCCAACTTACACATAGATCAAACTGAGCAGTGGCATTTATGTGCACACACTCCTATAAATTCTGCTAGGAAAGAATCTGGACTTGGATTCAATATCAAACCATGCCTCTTCTGAGGCCTTAACCCATCAAATGTTTATTATTTTCCAAAATGAAACCTAATGGTTATTTACATAAATATATACAGGCAGAATAAAATGATTACAATGTATGAGTAAAATAAAAACCTAAATATAAATGTCCCTTGCGGAATATGGTTTGCCCAACCTCAGTGTGTGGAGTCAAAAGAATATCCTACCAACTGGCTGTGGACATGACATATTTACATAGGAACACTATAAAGTGTGATCTGTGACACCAGCATGTCAGAAAAAAAATGTGCCACAGTATTAAAAATAGGTTCTGTTTTATTATTTAGTGTTATTTTGCTCAACCAAATGCTTCCAACTAAATAAATGGCTTTCTAATTACTCCCTAGTTTGTGTTCTCTTCCTTGAAATCTTCTCATCCTTTGTACTCTAGCATGCGTGTGTACATTCTTTTTTATCTTTCTTTTTGTGTCCATTTATTAGTTGTATTTGTTGTGTAAACTTTCTGTACTTCATTTTATTGTTTGTCAATATTAAAAATAATAATAATAACTAGTATTGATAAAGCACCAACATATTTCACATGGCTTCACAAAGTTCATAGTTTTCTAATTCCTAATTCATAGTTCACTAATTCCTAAGTTCTAATTCAACCACCCTTTTCTATTTCCCTTCCTACGTATTCTTTACACCTTTTCTAGTTCTTTGGAAATGCAATAAATTGGATAAAATAGGGATGGAGTCCCTAATGACAATCAATTGCCAAACAAAAATATAACTAATTTGTGAACTATCAAAGGGTTACTTTAAACTTCTTACCAGTTCATTTCCACTTTGCAGAGCAAGCATGTTGATCCATTTCCTTCCTTTCTTCTTTTTGAATAGCTGCTGCTCCATCCACTCTCTCTGTCCTCGGTTAAACTATATTAATGAATCCATGACCCATGACCCATGACCCGGGGGAAAAGTTCATGCTTACCTGGTTTTACTGGCAACAGTATATCATGACTGAGGAGTGGAGGCACTACCTGGACCCGACTACTCTGATTATACCTAGTTAGGGGTATTCTTTTCTGAAATGTCATATGAGGCCTGTTAGCTATTCTACATGCCATGTCTATGCCTTCTGTTGGTTTTGGTCATGCTGGATTGTTTGGAATGTTGTTAGTTCACACATAGCATTGAATTTGCATTTACATGTTGTACCTCACTTTTCTTCTCCTTCCCTTATACAGTAGAACCCCAGTTATCAGGGTTCTATGGCAATCAAGAAAGAGGAGCAATTAGCAGACCTTAGCTCCAAGATTGGCTGAGGAAAGGGAATCCCTGATGACGCCTGAGCCATTATACGGGTTTCCCTTTTCTCAGCCATTCAGCACTGGAGGTGGAACATTATTATTATTATTATTATTACTATTAATATTAATATTGTGGCATGTGTTCTAGCTCTGCTAGGGCTGGGGAACAATCAAGAAAGCGGAGCTGGCAGCGTAGCAGAGCTCCGCTGATTACGCCGCTCCGTGATTGGCTGAGGAAAGGGTAACCCTGATGACAGTTCAAGCGCTATCAGGGTTTTCCTTTTCTCAGCCATTTAGCCATTCAGGATGACAAATCTGCCCATTCAAGTCTAGTGCTGAATGGCTGAGAAAGGGAAACCTCAGTTATCCGGAAATGACACTTATCCGGAATCGGACATTCCCCGTGGGTGCCGGATAACTGAGGTTCTGTATATGTTACACATTCCCATGTGACCACATTTTATACCTAAATAATGTTATTTAAAAAAAAACATATAATAATGGCAGTGTAATGCATTGCCTTTTGGCCGTGCCATGTCTTTATTAAATATGTTGTGCAGATACCTTCACCTGAACTTCCAATATCTCTGTTTGCATAATAAACATGTAGCTGATATAAGCTTCTAGTACACCTTGCAGATTACTCTGGGAGAGCAGTTATCACTGTGGAATCTCATAGCCAATCAACCAATCCAAGGCTATTTCAAGATTCTCCAAAATAATTATGGACAGTTGTAGACAGTCACAGACTTTTTTCAGTCAAAACAGGATCCCTGATTATGATGTAATTTTACAATCATAATAATTTGGTATGCGGGTTACAAAGTTCCATTATGTTAGAAAATATTGGAGTATTGCTTATAATATTGCTTATTCAGTCTTCTTCCATGCAACATTCAAGCAGTTTCCAAGTCCAAAAATAAATGGCACAAGCAGGTTACTTATGGACAAAGACCACTGTTTCAGAGTTAAGTGATTTGTTTTGTTCGTTGTAACATTTTAAGTGTCTGTCATAGCTATTTTTATAAACATTGTTTATGGTTTTATAACAGATTTTTTGTGAATTTAAGTAAACTGAAAAACAGAAGTTTTCACAAATGGAACTAGAGTTGCAAAGAACAGATGTGTTCATGGGATCAAGAATAAACTAAATCTGAGAACAGAAAAGTTGTCCTATTTTGGTAAAGCTTAACACTGAAAGTAGATTTTAAAGAGCTTTTCCAACATTTTAAGACATGTATTAATCAGCATCTGTTGTATGAGTTTACTAAAAGAGCAAAGGAGGGATAAATAAAATGTCATCAAAATAAGAAAAAGGATTTCACACTGTGTGTTGTGGATATGTATTTCAAATAGTTACGATTCCATGTGGCTTTGTGCTACTAATATTTAAATTTCCAATCAAATATCTGACTCTATATTTTCATTGTGTAATTCTTAACTGTGTTTAGCAAACATATGGAACAATATGTTCTTTGCAAAAAACAATTATTTGTATTTTTTTAATGAGAAACTTTTACCTTGAAATGTGTGTAAGATACAACGCCATATTTCTGTGTCTGTACACAGGTTTGATTAGGTTTGTTTGAAATGTGTGAACCCCCCAACCTAGCAAATGTTTATGGGGGGAAATCTTGACACTAAACTTTCAAATCTAATGCAACTTATTGTCAAAAAAGCACATGGGTAAATGGATGGGGGACATAGAGCGAACTTTTCCTCAAACTACCATGCAGCAGGGAAAAGATCCTTTTGAAGCAACTTTGTGGGAATGCACCTATCTTTTCAGGCACATCCATTGAAAATGCCTTTAGGTTGTATGAAATGTTAGGAAACAGTACGAATTTCACTGACAGTGTCAGTTATACTAAATTCTGGCACCAATTATTTTGAATAGGCAATTGATGTTTAAAGGTTTTCATGTGATTGTATAAAACACTCCAAACTGATTAATTTTACGATCTTTTGGCTTACCTACCTGACTTTTTACATGTCCTAATAGGCCTGAATTGAAGTAGAAGCCACAAAGAACTCAAAACTTTAAAAAATACTTAAAAGCCCTCAACTTTGCACAGATTAGCCACTGACTTATCAGTTTAGTTTAGGCACATTGGCTGTATGGCAAAACAGAAGCTCAAGCATATAATGTGCAACCATTCCATCAGTGGTCCAGTCTGAATTTTTAATAGTCCATTGGATCCTCAATTCTTAAAGTTCCTGCCTTAGCCCTAAACCTGATGTATTCAGTGAATATCTGGTTCAGGAATGTGAGTGCAGAAGGGCCTGGCCGGGTGCAAAAGGGCCTGGCCGGGCCAGTGGTTTAAAAAAAAATCTCAAAAGTGGTACTAGACAACTACTACCACTGCTATTGACCATTTTAGAGATCACAGGATTAAAAGCACATTTGTCATCTGATGGCATTGAGTTACCATCAGGAAAAGCTTTAAGGTGGTATTTACACAGAACTTCTTCTAGGTACCATATTTTTAACTCCCCCTAGGATGGTGACAGGAGATCAGCTATTTTCCCGTTGGGGGTAGGGATTCCCTTTTTTGTGTTCTTAGTTTTGCTGAGGATAACATATCACACTGTCCATAGCAGTTTAACCCTACGTACCTACAACTCCTGGGGTTTAAAAGGGGTCAACTGTCCCTAAGCCTTCTTGATTTTCTTCTTCTTACTGCAAGCACCCTAATAATTCTGCTCATAATCCTCCTCTGCCCCATGCTGCCTCTGCCTCAAAGGCATGTTAGCACCGGCAAAGTAACGTACTGGAATCCTCCACTTTCCCCAGTTGCTGTGTCTTCAGTGACTGATCCATGAGACTACACAGTGGGCTTGATTTATTAATTCATTATAAGACTTAAGAAGATAAACTAATATGGGAGAGCTTGGATGATCTAGCAAACCTCTACAGCGGACCTAAACTAAAATTTTTACTTTACATAAAAGGGTAGACAACCCTGGCTGCTCCTTCTACACATGCCCGATTTTGGGCATGCACAGAAGGGGCATTTTCCTACATTGAGGGGAAAGAGCTGATCTTACTTTTTTTTCCCCTTTACAGCAGGCTACATCACCTGATCTAGTGCCTGCGCGGTACAAGATCGGTTGACGTAGCCAGAAGAAGGAAGAATATAGAGCACGATGGCAGCACCTGGCACTGGGACGAAGGGGTATTTGAGGACATCACGGACTTCTCCAGCACGACTGAGGGATTTGTGGAATTAAAGGTAAGTTTGATTTTGTTTTATTTCTAGTCCCACTTTAATAGTAAAAAGTATAAATGCTTATGCATTACCAAGATCATGCAATTGAATAATCAAATAATTCCACCAATTCCTCATTCTTTATTTATCAGGCTATGTCACAGAAGTGAAGGAGGATACATTGGCAGCAGTTGCAGACAATTACTAGCTCACACCTGGGAGGAAGAAGGGGAAAGCTTTGTCAGCCAATCCATACCTCCTGTGTGTGTTTAAGCTGTATAGCACAGATATTCTGAGATAGAAAAGACAAACATAATCTGCCTATAGGTAATGCAGCCTACCCACTGCCTTATCCTGCAGAACATGCTTGCCCCTTAATATTTCCCACTGCAGAACCTCTTGCCTAACGTTACCATTAGCCAACCCAAACCTTTCCCTAATCCCCACTTACTGCATGTCTGATGGCCTGGGTATTTAGTGATATACACATGCTAAAGAAAAGGCTAAGATTGAAGATTTATACACCCCCCGCTCCCCAAAGTGAACCAATATGTTATATAATATCAGGAAACATATGCTGACACTGAAGGTAGATTGGTTTATAGATAACTTGCCCACTCTGCAATAGGATACTTAGACATGGCAAAAAGACAACTAGAAAAATCAGGACCATTGACGACCTATTTTAGCAGTACAGTTTTATATAAATACACCCAAAGTTTGAACTGTATATAGTATACTTTTCAGCCAACAAATCTGCATCAAATAGAGAGCATCTTTATTATAACAGGAATTTGTTACAGACATTAAGCAATATATTATATTTGTGAAAATGTGATGCCCCTGGCTGTCTTGCACCCCTAAACATTCAGGTATGGTAGGTGTTATCACCAAGGCATCCTTGACCAGAAAATGTAAGTAGGTAAAAATCACCAATATTCTTCTATCTATCCAAGCTGAACAAAGCAGTTTAATGTGCTTATATTTATTCCTCCCTTGTTCCTACTTTACCCTCCCTCTGCATTACCATGCTAATGAAATTATGATATAAAGCCTTTTCATTTTTTATTACAAACCATACTATTTAATCTATACAATATGGGCAAATTATTGCTAGTAAAAAGGGGCAAAGTGCTTTAAATAGCTTGCTGAAACAGGAAGCTGCATTAATGCCCACATGTGATCTGATTCAATCAAAGAGGTTGACTTGGGACAGTGATAGCAGGGAATAAGGGGTCTGAAAATACGGACATGCTTCAGGTAGGAAAGGCAGGCTCCATTCTATACTTTCTAAAGCACATTGTGAGAAACACGAAGTGTGCAGTGTAATCAGGATAAGCAATTTTAGTACAGAATAAAAACTTGTGTAACGTCAACTCAGAATAAAGCTGTTGCACATTGTATAGAAAAAAAATACATTTACACAACACAATGGACCTGATTTGTTGAAGCTCCCCATGGCTGGAGAGGAGACAATTTCATCAGTGAAGCTGGATGATCCAGCAAACCTGGAATGGTATTCAACATTAGAATATGAAACATGCTGGCAATTTTTTTCAAATATCTAAACATATATTTGTCTGACACCTCTTTGTACCTGGATACTGAAAAGAATTGCTCAGAATGGGGATGCACTGGAATTAATGTATTATTCCATTCATTACCAGTCCAGTTAGTTTTGCAGGGTTGTGCAGATGGTACTGTATATTCAACATCTGAGAAGTACACACAAAAATATACAAAGTCTCCTATGAAGTGACATAGTACATATCTTAAGTGTTTGATTTTCTAATGGAAATACAACTTTTCATAAACAATGAGAAAATAAAAATAAAAACCGTAAGAGATAAATGAAAATGGTTTGTGATGAGAAGTAGTATATTCCTACTTCACACACATTGACAGCAGCAGATGCTGATTATAGAAAGTTCTTAGCAAAATGTAGTAAAAGCCTTTGAAATCTGCTTTCAGCCTAATGCTGGAAGAATATTTGTAGTTTTCAAATTTTCCATATACTTGATCTCTCAAGTATGACACATCTGTCTGCTAATGAAGTTCTGTATTCCTTTATGTAAATATTAACAGAAAATATGTGGATTGTCCCAACGTTATAGGAAAAAATAGTACTGCAACATTCTTAGCATTCGTTTCTGGTACTGTCTGTGTCCCAAATGGGAACATTTTTTGATCATGGCTACTTGGACAAAAAGAAAGTGAGTTGTCACTAGATAGGATATTACAAATATGATATATACTAAATAACTCCTACCCTAGTATATTCTGAGTAGTCTGTTGTACTCTGCTCAGCCTTTTTGGCAAGACACTGCCTAGCCTCAGAGACTTCAGGTGGTCAAAGCTTGATTGTGCAAAACTACATAATGCCAAGCAGCTCTCAGTGTCTTGATAGCCTTAAAACTCCTTAATAGGTAACTATACACCTGATCAACAAGGGTGTCAGATAAACAGACCCTTATGTATCAGAAACTAGGGTTGCTCATTGTTTCCTTTGTATGAAAATGTTGAAAAACTTGTTTCTGCAAACTCTAAAACCTGTTTAATTATTTAATATAAAAATCTTTTATTCCTTTCAACAAATCCACCTTATTCTATTTTTAAACATACAGATAATTTACTACCACCATTTAGATCCAACTTTAAATTGCACCTTTTTATAGGGCACAAAGGGATAGACATTCTCTTACATTGATTAAAATACTTGGAAGACTGCAAATGAAAGGTTTATTTTTACAATATAAAGAACAAAAAGACTTGTAAGGATCAGGAAAAAAGACATTTAAAGATAAAAAAGCCTTTGACCTGACAAGAATAGTGAGGCATGAAAGAAATGTACAACCTAACCAGAATTCACTTTTATTTAACTACATTTTTAATCAAACCTTACAGCACATATGTCAAGAACCACCTCCTGACCTAAAAAGGGGTTTTATGCAATGTATATATTGTTGACTGGGAGTAATAATTACATTAATATTAACAATATATATATATATATATATATATATATATATATATACATAGACAGATAATAGCAAATCACCTAAAAAATTCAAGAAAAAAGTTAAAAACATAAAATACACAGCAGTGTTGTCAGATATATATCAGTCAGATGTGTCAGGAACTGAAATCAACAAGTAATACAATTATTGAAAAGATAGTTGATAGTACCTAAATTCCTGTAACTACAATACAGTATAAGAAGACAATAATAAAGACCTATACACAACAAAATACAAATACATTCAGGAATATGGTATATTATCATTACACAGTGTTTATATAGTGATAACATATTATGCAGCACTGTACAAAGTCCATAGTCATGGCACTAGCTGTCCCTCAAAGGAGCTCACAATCTAATGTCCCTACCATGGTCATATGTTTTTAACACAGTCTAAGGTCAAGTTTTTGGGGGGAAGCCAATTAACCTATCTGCATGTTTTCGGATTGTGGGAGGAAATTGGATTGTGGGAGGAGTACCCAGAGGTAACCCACAAAAACACAGGGAGAATACACTTTTCAGGCCTCATTGGAGGTTTCAGTTTGGCTCAATGGTGTGATTTGTAGGACACCTATTGGCTGATGTATTCCCATAGCTTGGGATTGGTTCATTTAAACTCCAGTAATTAGTTGACACCTCAAAGCCACCTTTGATGTAGAAAGACAGGAGCTGAGGTGTCTAGAGTTGTTGGGGAAGCACAGCAGAGGTCATAAAACATTGCTGTCAGCAAAGGTCAGGATGGGGGTCAACACCCCACTCCATATATCTTATCATCCATCCATCCCCAAGTGCTGGTATCATTTATCTCTACATTCCTTTGATAGAATGGTCCCCTATTGTTTATATGTCAAAGCTGCTTATTATTCTCCTCAGAGGTTTAAATGGTATTTAGCTCTGTCCTGGGAAACGGCATCTTATCTATTTATTTTTTGTCTATAGTATATACACCTAACTATTGGGACAAAATATATAAGAAATAATGACTGTATAAAATACAGTATATTAACATAACATACTCTTAGATTGCAAACAGAGTCTTCTCCTTCTGTGCCATTGTATGTATCTGTCATTTGAAAGCCCCATTTATTGTACAGCACTGCATAATATGTTAGTGCTATATAAATACAGTTTATTATTAGTAATAATTATATTTATACACGCGACTGATAATACAAATTGTTTACAAAGTAACAGGCAATTGTACTCTCATTACATTTTTTAAAGCTATAGTACCAAACAATGAGGCACACTACTTGGGAAAATTGGCAGTTTCACAACTGCTTGGCACATAAACAAGAAGATAATAGTCCCATTAACAGTTTGACAGCATTATTAATGATAGGTTTACTGCGGGTAATGGAAGTTGCCATTTTTTGGCTGTTCAAACAGTTAACTCTAAGGAAATCTCCGAAGTTGGACTAAGTCCCCCTTCAAGTTCAAGTCGAGTCCCAAGTCATTGACACCAAGTCCCAAGCCAAGTCTCAAGTCACCAAGAATTCTTCCAAGTCAAGTCCCAAGTCAAGTCACTTTGTTTATCAAGTCATTTGCAAGTTGTACTTAGTGAGGCTTCTGTAACACTGCTCCCCCCCCCCCCCCTTCAGCTGTTAGAGGAGCAAGCCATGGACGTAGACTGCAAAAAGGTGGGGAGGAAGGCAGTGAAGCTTCTGTACAAAATGCCTTCCTCCCTATCCCCTTCAGCTGTCAGAGGTGAAAGCTGTGGACTTAGAATGCAAGGAAAGTGGGGAGGAAGGCAGTGTAAAGAAGCCTCACTGCCTTCCTCCCCCCCTTCCTTGCATTCTAAGTCCACGGCTTTCTCCTCTGACAGCTGAAGGGGGCGGGGAGTAAGGCATTGTTACAGAAGCCTGACTACCTTCCTCCTGGCCCCCTTCAGCTGTCAGCAGAGAAAGCCAGAGGTCAAGTGCAAATTGAGTTGCAAGTCACTGGACAAAACCCCCAAGTCAAGTCGCAAGTTTATTAGGTGACTTAAGTTGGACCCAAGTCCAAGTCGCACAACTTGAGTTCCAACCTCTGGGTAATCCTACCAATAGTACAATGAGGTATACCATTGTCAAGAAACATTCTGGAAATACGCGGAACCTGTTCTCTGATCACGGCTCAAAGCAGCTGACCAATGAGTTCTACACACCATGCATACCATTTTGTTCAACCAGAAAATGATCCGGCTTTTAAACAGTTTTACCCTTATGGCTGAAAGTCCTCACATGATAAAATAATTTATCCATTACCCACAAACTAAGAAGGGAGATAAATATTTACATCTTTTTCTTACCTATTATTCATTTTTTTATATGTTACACCTATGTTACATTTTTCCTAGTTCTGTGCCAAAATTTAGGATGGCTCCAGGAGGAAACTGATGTTGCAGCTGGAGATTGTATGTGAGGAAACAGCCAGCCAAACAACAGTAAATTAAGCTACAACCGTGGTGGAGGTGGAAATATTCAAATGTAGGGATGTGTAGCTAATTTTTTAAATTGGTAACACAGGTTAAATAACACAATAGTCAAAACGAAGTGCCAGTACCTATTTTCTTCTAAGACATGCCATTGCATTGTGTGCCTAGAGATTTACTTTCCAGCAGGCCAGTGATCATAAACATGCTTCGACATTGTGGCAGAGCTGTTTGAAGTCAAAGAAACCTTCAAAATGAAAAAGAGTAAACATAATATGCTATAAAATGCTGCAATATGGATTCTCAGATTGTGCAAACATTGGTAGAATCTATGCCAGACTAAATGCAAACATATATAAGGGAAACTGTTTACATATCTGCAAGGTTGTATTGAATTACTTTAGTACAATATGTAAACCAAATTAAATTGATATGCTGGTAATAAACAATTGTATTAGGTATTTTGTAAATTAAGATCATATACAAAAAATATATGTATGTTTATAAATAAAAAAACAATGAATGACAGATAATAGTAATCATATATATATATATATATATATATATATATATGTATATATATAAATATACACATGTTCATGATTCCAAACAACATGGTACTTGACATTAACATAATTATAAAAAACATAATAAAAGCCTGGCATTTCAAATTGGCTGCTTTTTATACATGGGACTGGGTAAGCTAGGTTATTTTTATTGTCTATCAGCTTCAACAACACACACTTATATATCTGATCTAGCCAATGTATCAGTTATGATTGTTATTTAACCACACAGTACGTATCTTAGCCGCTTTTAATTTTGTACACAGTGTGACTACATTTTATAAATTATGGATATCAGTATGTGATGTTTAATGATCCAATTACTTTACATATATGCTTTAACCACATACAGTCATGGTGATTGCTTTTTGCCACCACCATATATTCAGCCTATACATCCTTTATTCTTTATTTATTATTATCCTCCATTTCATTCTCATGCTTTGAGCACTCAATTTATTGGTAAATTTTGAAATTTTTTTTGCAGATAAAGATATATATATATATGCAGATCCTCACTAATTAACTTGTTCATTCTTTCCTGGCAGGCTATCCACTTAGTGCCCATGTATTTTCTATCTATTTTTTAACAATTATCTATCCGTGTAAGTGTACTATCATATGAATGACCAAAATTTAAGTTATGTCATAGTGTTAAATCTTTATCTTTTTTTGGTACATCATTATGTTTTAGTTATGTAAATGCTTCCACCCCTTTTGAAAGCAGGCTTGTTTGTAGTGTGAAACGCATTGAAGAATTTTTGGTCCACCCAATCTTAATCAAGCCTTAGTATAAATGGTTAATTGATGAAGAAAGCAATCTTGAAACAAATTATGGAGAAGCTAGATGGTGCCGCAAAGGGTAATATACCCATTAAGACATCATTCTCGCTTGTTTTACTACTACTCTGGTGTATTTTCATAGATACAGTCTTTAGAGATTTTAACAATTGAAATCATTAAATATTGCAGTTTTTTTTATATCGGATTACTTTAATTTCTCTGTCCACAAATCCCTGAGTTTATTATTAAACCTAAATATTTGTGTAAAATATCATGTCAGTAACACAAGTTGTAAAAGTCTAATATGAATTAGATTTAAATCTACAAAATGTCCATTGCACAAATAATGCTCTGGTTATAAAACAGGTAATTTGACATTCCCTAGTGGGAATCAATTACTGTCATTAAAACACATGCACCTGGAAGATTCCCACAAGGGAATGTTTGAGAGAATGTCTGATTTCCTGTTGAATTATTAGATACAACATTTTAGATATGACCTATAACGAGTTGTGTATTATGCGGCAAGAGATAAATCTGCTAGCCCTATTTACTCTTTAATCTAACCCTATCTCTACTACTGTATATAGCTGCTTATTTGAAACACATACATTTGTCATTTTATTATAATTCTTTTACAAAAAAACAATGCAGCTTTAAATACACACTATTAAATAACACAATAGACATCAAAATTGGATTTATTACTCCTTATTTTAAGACCTTTTACAAAATTCTGAATGGTACTTTTGTCTAAGTCAATTTGTATCACAACCCATTCCCTTTTTTTCATATTATACTATGTACCTTAGTTAGTGTTAGAGGTTTATGTTCATTTTGAGGGATGGATTCAGCTTAAGGGGTAGGTTTACGAGTAGAGTTGAGGCTTTCTTTAGGGTTAGAGGTTTTGTTTTCTGATTCAGTACATTTTTTTCAGGTTTAGGACTATGTTTTAGTGACTATTACCGTATTTTTCGGACCATAAGACGCACTTTTTTTCCCCCAGAAGTGGGGGGGAAAAGTCCCTGCGTCTTATGGTCCAAATGTATCAAAATGTATCCTTCCCAGCTGCTGTCCCGTCCCCCCTGTAGCCCCCCCCACCCCCCTCTGCCTTTTCTTCTGTCTCCTATTCAGTGCGGCCAGAGTGACTGTCTCCTGTATCTTGCTCCCGGCGTCCTCCCACTCTCAGCATGATTGGCTGACAAAGTCATGCTGTGTTCCCTGAATAGTGTGCTGAAGATCACTCACAGCACACAAACACAATGTAAACAAATGTTATATTGCTGTATGACAATCGGATTACAACTGAAAGGAAATACTCACCCAGTGTCCGAAGCTCTGCTTGCTGGTATCTGTAGTGAGATGCAGAAATCCTACATTGTGTTATGCATCTCTCCATGGATACGAGCAGCTGCAGCCTCCAGCTGTGCCTGTGTCTCTGTCTGTGTGAGGCACACAGGGAAACCCCCCCCCCCCCTCACAGCACTCGGAGGATGAGTCCTCTTCCAGTGATGTGAGGAAAATTTAAAGGCATATTACAATGTAATCAGCTTCTAAATGGTTTTTACAGTACAAAAACACCACACAACATAAAAATAAAAGTACCATACATTTTTAATTTTATTTTTAGATTACATTGTTGTCTATTATTTCATTATTGTTTTAAATTATTATTTATATTTATGTATTATATTATAATTTATGATTTTAATATAATAAATAAATATAATTATCATACCCGGGAGTTAATCCTAAGAATTACAAGCCCACAATACAAACAAAAATTTCTATGCAAAAAAGAAAATAGGATAGGATTTTATTAAAAGTACATTTTTTTTTTTTTTTTTACATGATTGCGTGTTTCAAACATTTTTTTATATTCATGATATCTACTAGACCCTTGTTCGGACATATTTCTGTAACTTACAGGTCTAAAATGTAAAAAAAAAAAAAATCATGAAAAACAGTGTAACGCTTTTGGTACAGAAATCCAGACCTCAGTGTAATGCCCAGGAGGTTAATGTCTTTTGTTATAAAAGCAGAATTAAAGGGGCATTACGTCACTGCACTGTGAGGAACTGAGCTTTCTAGATTCTGACTCTAGCAATGAGGAGTTCTTGGGGTTCTCATAAAACGAGCAGAACCTTTACCGTAAATCTTCAACTTTATTCTATTTTATTACTGAAGTCTCTTGTTGTTGTGTTTTACAGTAATTTTGTCTTTTGCTGACTTTGTTAATAATGGTTCTAAATGCTGCTGTTTACTTTACAGGGTTTATTACATGTGTTTATGACTGTGATGTTGGTTTTTAATGCACATAAAATATTTTAGGACACTATTTGTTTCAGAATCTTTTTTTTCTTCATTTCCCTTCTCTAAAAAACTGGTGCGTCTTATGGTCCAGTGCGTCTTATGGTCCGAAAAATACGGTACTTGTTTCAGTATGGTAATATTTTTCATGGGTAATAATGGTAATACCTATTTATAAATTGCTTTTGTTAAAAATGTTATTTTTTATTTTTGGTGCTGATACTAAAAGAAAGTCAAAATAAAACAAACAAAAAAAGAAACAAAAAAAGAAACAAAAAGTTACATACCAAATGGCCAGGTGAAGTTTGTATACAATGTCCTTTTTTACAACTGGTTTCTCTACATGACTCCGTAGCAAAGCTGAATGTCCATATAAAAGATGTTCTTGTAAAGAATGGTGTGCTATTGAAGATACTGTAAGGCAACATTTTTTTTTTCAGTACCAGTATTTTAAGAGCTTCAATATCCTTGTCTCCTGCTGTGCTCATTGGATTCTTCTTCAAATTCTTCATGGGATAAGTTTTTTCTCTTCAGTTTCCATATAAGAAGTGAACAAAGGGTAGACTTACTTAATAAAAATGAAGATGCAAATATCTTATGGCCCCCATTTATGGCCCCCATATTACAGTCAATCAGGTCCTTGAATTGACATGCTGCTATGGGCTCTAGATATATAACAGCGAATCTGAAATCCCCTTAAACTTTCCCTGATGGAAATCAATTTTTGCAGCTGAAATACATGGACATGGAAGATTCCCACCAGAGAATGTTTGAGAGAATGTTAGATTCCCTGTTTTATAAATAGAACCCAGTGTGTGTTTTATAAAGCAATATAAACCTGCATTTGTGTTTATGACAAAAACTATACATTTTTACTGTCATCTAGTATTTATTTGTTTACAAAACATTTCCCTTTTTTTTGGATAACTTTTGTACAAATATCAGACATCAGAGTATTTATGTCTTCAATTTGTCTTGAATTTAATTGTTATTACATTAAAAACTAAAAGACACAGACAGCATGTGACTCTATTAAACCATGCCAAGAAAATCTACCTAATTCCAAAGTAGCTTAAGTACAATGTTCTACAATAGACATACAGCTTACATCATATAAAGAACAAATTGTAATTATGCTGCAGTGTCCCATAAATGTTCATGATAGAAAATAATATTTTGAAGTTTACTTGGCACACATTACATTTCAAGTGGTATTTTCTTGAGATTTCATACCCATATGGTTTGGCAGATTGCATATGTGGGAGTATTTTTTCTGTTTTTCTATCTTTTCAATAACAGTTATTTTTCTATCTTTGTATCTTTCCACAACAGTCATATGCGTGTATGGGTGATGAATTTGTATTGAGATGTTTATTCCCAATTAAATTAAATCGGTATTTGTTCATGTCTTCATCAATTTAACACTAGACTAGACTTTAACTATTTTATTGAATGCCTATGCTATAAATTTGAGCTAATGAGCATTTGTCCACTAACATTGCACTGGGATGTCTAGGGCAAGACATAAGGTATTTGTATGTCTATAATTAATTTCTCAGTGTGAACAGAGCGAAACACTTTGTGACTGCAATGAGCCATTACTGATTGTTTAGACTGAATGGAGAACAGTCACTCATCGAATATGGATTGTTCTATGTCCATGTTTAAATTTAAGGCTAATTTGAGTTCCAGATAACCAGGGTTATCAATTCTTTTTCCTGTTGTTAAGTATACGAAATCCAATCATGTAATAATCATTCCTATAATAATAATATTGAACAAAAAAATTCACAAAATAATACACAATACACTAAATGTGGAATTGTGGATAAACTATCTGTTTGTGTAAATATAGTGGACTAAAAGATCTAATATATATATATATATATATATATATATATATATATATATAAAATATATGTATTAGTTAGTTATCTATCATCTTCTTTTTGATGATTTTAATGTACTCAGGTATGCCCAGGGTACTAAAGTAAACTAAAACCAAAGTAACCAAAAGTACTACCAGTACAGATTCGTACAAGGACACATCTCCTTTTAAATGCTTTTAAAGAATAATTTAAACATTTAGATACATTGCTAAGTTTATTTTTCTTTTCAGCTTCATGTGTAAATAAAGAACAGACCAGCAACGGTCAGAATCAGTACAAATCACTTGCATTGGGTACGTACGGTCGGCTCCCTACTGACAGCATAGCTTTTGCTGCATATATTTTTGTATCTATTTTTAATGTTTTAGATGTTTAATGTTTTAGAAAATCTAAGCATAGCAAAACCCAGAAGTTCTGCTCATAACTAGTTTACATACCTATTTATGAATTGGAACTCCAGGGATATACAGCAAATAAGGTTCTGGTAGAAATTTTCTTGTTCTTGAATATGCGTTTTTTTCACCACCAAATTGGGGTGCTAAGATGTCTGGCAAATGTTTATTAATGTTAATAAAGATTTCCTAAATCATTAAATACAATCATAATCCAAAAAGGTCACTTTCCCTTTTGCAAAATTTACTTTTTTTCTTTAAATGTTTTTATTTATTCACATTTCACATTATTTTTATTATGTGCCTGGCCTATCTTTCTATAACGCCACACCAATAAGAACTAAAAAGAAAACCCAGTGCCTCCTAGGATATTTACTTATATCAAAGGAGGCTGTGAACTGCTTGTTCTGCACATGTCTGAGATTGGGCACCGCGTGATCTGGTGCATTCTGCAGATGTAAATGAACCAGTGCACAATCTCACGTATATGCAGAGAGAGATCAGCTTGTAGTTTTTATAACATACCTGTCGGGAGACATGTGACCATCTTCTACTTGTGCAAAATGAGCTTGGCGCTAACACTGATTTCAACAGTAAGCTAGACGATGGTGGCATGGTACATACCTGGGAACAGCAGTAAGATTGAAATCTGAGATTTTAGGATTAAAACTGAGATTTTTGACTGCTTTTCAGTGATCAATAAAAGTGCTTTAAGAAGGAAAAATGAAAGCAATATTGACGTTTATTTGCAATTTAGAAAAAAAAATGTCCCAGGCAAAATCATTATTAAAGAAATGTATTATACACAAGTCTACAAACATAATTGTTATATTTTGGGTTCATATTAAACATTTCACTTAAATATTTTAAGATATGTAAATGATATCACCGGATAACAATTCATCAGCCAAACATCTCTCTTTTTTTGTGAATATGTAAATGAAATCTAATTATTTCAAAATTATGTGAGCAATTAACATCTAATTAGATTTTTTTGCAACAAATTAACATATCATTTGATGCTTAGGCGTTTAATTGGAACTCAAGGGGATAGCAAAACCATTTTTATTAGATACCACTAAAATTGCATGTAGTATTCCATGGCTACTTGAGAATGAACTGGAAAAATGAATACCTTCAATATAGTATGATCCAAGAAACAGTTTATTTTTTTCTTTCCCCTACTCATATGAGTTGTAACCTTATATAGGTGTATTTATGTAGAGAGTCATCTCTGGCAAGAAACTCATTGGTGTTTGGATATTCAGTGTTTACCTAGCATAATACAGGTGCATCAAAGAACGTTATCATTCCAATAGACTGACATTAATGAATTCCCAGAACATCACTGGATATTAACATGGCTTAGTCATGAATGAAATCTTCTTTAACCTTTTATACTTAAATTGTCAGCAAACCCAGACGTACCCAATCATGTGTTACCCTTTTGCAGACCTTTCCTTATCCAGTCCATTATAAGATGGCTGTATATGTGGCCCATAATGTTTGATCATATGCCTGGAGAGGCATTTACCTTGGTTTGACAAGCTGGTTCTTGCAATGTACTTAGCAACTGAGACTGTAAAGCAAATATGTCTCATTACCATGGAAGGACACCTGCAGGAGCCAATTGCTAGATGCTGGAAGCCTCTTTTCCTTGGTCCATGCCATTCTGGTAGACCCTGCCAGGCTTGGATCAGAATATATAATTGGTATCATATGTATCATTGGTATTGCCAAAGAATATCCTACTGTGGTGCTCACAGTGAAGATACTTAAGAGTTTACTTGTTAAGAGTTTGTTACACAGTGTACATCATAGTGTAATATTACCTGAACAATAGAGGGAGATCTTTGTACCTTTGTATCAGAGGTACCTGACAACTTCCCACCAATGGCCATGGTTGAGAAATCAGATGATTGTAGCCAAGCAAAATCTGGGTCCATATAGTTGCAGGATCCCAACTAGGTAAATGCATAGAAATCTAAATGGGATAAATAGGGTGCCCTAAACAAAAACTAGCCTGGTATACCAGTGTGTAGTAACCAATAAATGACTATATCATGTAATGGCAACAAGGAAAGTATTTTGTGGAGCTCATATATTCCAGAAATGTGGGTTTTTACTGTACATTTAAAAGAAAACTGATGTTTGAAATTTTGCATGCCCTTTTTTGCAATAGACAGCCTGTTTTAACGCAACACACCTTAATGTATGAACATGACCTGATGACCTGAAAGCGAATTATTCACACAAGTATATGTCATGATAACCACACTCATTGATCAAAGGCAAATGTTTTTTTTTTTATTCTAAGTATTACCTCAACAATTTAATAATACATAAAGCGCTGAACCATTAACACTACTCTGTCTTTGAGGGATTCTATTACAGTTGTTCTCACACTTTCACATTACACTTGTATTCATTCACATACACAAACGTCACAGCCCCAGCACTGCACTCCCTATACAATCAAAACATTGCAATATCCTTAACCAAAAAAACAGTACAAATACTTTGTTCACCAAAAAATATTTGAATGCACTAGGTCTTTTAGTAAAAAACCCGTGCTTCTAATACAGAAGAAATATCCTAAACTGCAGCCTACAGGGTACATACAGTAATAAATGTGTCCACCAATCAACTTTATATTTTTTGATGTTATTTAATATTTTTGGATTAAAAATCTCAGTGATTCTGACAAATGTTTTATTGGTTTTTTCAGCCACTTTGGTTCATATCCGTCAATGCGCTTATTGTGTTCAGTTTAAGAAGAAGATCTCTGAAGCCATGGGACCTTACCTTCACTTATCATCAGTCCACTTCTGTCAATACTTTTTGAGCAAAACATTACCCCATGTTTTAGAATAGTAAAAGGCTATTCTTTTCAATGAATAAATAAGTAGAGAAGTTCAGTGTGCCAGATTTAAGGTATAAAGTGCTGTTAGATTTAAGTCCTTTACCAAAGAATACAACATGTAACATCTGTTCTTTCCATGGCTCACAGAGAGAATAATTTCCTCATTCTTTTTCTTCCTGTAAGCTCTCTGTTATAAGATTCTTACAGGCATCACATTAAGCATCTTTCATCTTCATCATGTTAAGCATCTTTCAACTGCTCAGATAAGCAGTTTAAACAGTAATGCTTTTAATGCTTAGTCTGTCTGTAATTCAGAGAAAGCAGTTCAATTGAAAGTTGTGTTAGCAAAAGCAGATGGTTTTTAAACTATAGAAAGTAGATGTTCATTTATAAAGCATACCTTCTTTGACTAATGAAGAATAAACATTAATAAAAAATTAATTTATGAAAAACTGGTGATTTCTGAAAACTCTATGTTGGGTGACACTCTCGTCTTAAATGACACAATGCATGATAGATATAAAATGATCTAATTAATGCAGGTCTATATTCGGTAATACACCATTGTTTTTCTTTTTAATGTAATGTACATATTTGAACTTGCTTGGTATCAAATGGGGGAGGGAGAAGCAACAGAAGGAGCAAATTAAGTATGCTGCAGTGCAAAGAGTAAGCCCACAGGAGAGAAGAGAGCAGAGTGGCTTCTCCTTTCACAGTATACAGTAAGTCCCCTGCTAAACAGAGCTGTACACTTGAGAAGAGCTGTGTACGTATATACTCAAATATTAACTGATTCATATATAAACCAAGGTACCCCCCGTGCCTTAAAAAACAGGAGAACAATTTGACTCAAGTATAAACCTAGGACACAAAATGTGTCAGTTTCTGCTAACATTAATTTACACTAATTTGTTTTTTACATTTAACAGATGATAATAATAATAATGTGAATAAAAACATCCACAGTGTTATTTTTTATTTTTTTTTAATATTCAAAAGGGGAAAATTCACGTATTCATTTTAAAGTCACATAGGCTCAGTCTGTTTATCTTCTTCTCTCCTCCTGCCCACAGTTTTACAGGTGAAGGCAATGTATTTTGTACTTACGATTTGGTTATGATGAATTACTTGCTCTTTATCATTTGTTCAACATTGTTGGCCACCAGAACATGGCACTGTGTCACAAAGTGTTACAAACAGTTCTTCCTTTGTCTCTGATCTGGCAAACCAGACACAAATGGAGTTCCAGGACATGTCACTATGTGTAACTTAAAGCGTACCTAAACTCAGAAATTTCAGGTAGACCTTTTATGTAAGGTAAAAATTCTGTCTGTTTTCTTTTTTAAGTGCAACACCCTTTTTTTAAAATAAAAAAGCGCGCAGCACCGCCCCCTAATTCTTGATCGCCTAGGCGGGATACCTACGTCACACATCCCAGGAGGCTCTTGGGTGCTCCTTCTGTGCATGCTCAAGCATCTCAGGCATGCGCAGAAGGAGCCCTTTCATCAAAAGGGAAGAAAAAAATTTTTTTCCCATTTACGTCACCTCATCTCGAACCTGGGTCAGGTGATGTAGAAACAAGAACCTGGAAGAAGAGAAGAAGATGGCGCCAGCCCAAAAACGGATGCCGGGACAACGCGGGAGCCAATGGAAGAGACCTCCGGACTGATCAACTGCTCTGCGGGACTGAAGGTAAGTGTATTTTTTTTTGTTTTGGGGGACTTTTGAGTTCTTCATTAAGTATATACCAACATTCTTTTTTGCAAAAGCTTTTTCAGGTCACACACATATATATTTTATGTCAAGAATCTGAACAAAACCATCACATGCAGAATATGACTGGAACTGCAACTATGGAACTTTTTTAATACCTATTTATTGAAGCTAGAATGTTTGGGCCTGATTTATTAAAGTTTTCCAAGGCTGCAGAAGATACACTTTCATCAGTAAACCTTGCTAATCCAGCAAATCTGGAATAGATTTCTTAAAAGTCATTTGCTGTTTATCAACAAATATTTTTAAGCCTAGAGCAGATCCATTTCAGGTTTGTGGGATCACCCAGGTTCACTAATGAATGTGTACTGTACCCTCTTCAGCCTTATTAAAGAGTTTTATTAAGTATCAGGTCCTTTGCTTGAGAACCTGTTTGGTGAGATTGAGATATTGACATAATGGGCTTTATTTACTAAAGCTTTCCAAGACTGAGGCATTTAGACTATCATGGGGGAAATCAGACTCAATAAAAGTATTTTTAAGCATGTAATATTGGTAAATAATATTTTTATTGCTATATGTGTCCTTAATCTGTGCTATCTAAGTCTATTACCTTCTTATTGTCCACATAGTTATCCTACATTTCTTTCTGCAAAAGTAATGTCGTCTGTGTAAAAGAACACATACTCCTCTATTTAACAGAACATTCTAGTGTTAGCAGCAGCCATATTACATGGTTAGGTTGTTTCCTCTTTAGAGCAAGAGCTGTACATGTGAGGAAAAAATTATTTTGTTCTAGCTGTCATTGAATTTGTCACTGACAGTCTTCCTGTTGGTTTCACTGCAATTAGAAGCTTATTTTATTCTCTTTTTACATCAAAGTAACAAAGTTCTCCTGGCAGCAAGAGTCTAAGGGCACACTTCTGGCTTGATCAGCCTCCCTGAGATAATGACAAAGTATGATTACCGCTTTAGATTTTTTTTTATTTCTAAAGGATTTTGTTCCTAGAAGTAATATTCTACAGGAATAAAGCAAAATTGTTGACTATATTTCAGCTTTTCTACAATTCTTTAAAAAGTTTGTCTTTTTACATACAGGTTTTTAATTTTTTTACCCTTGACAAGATGGAATCTGATATCCACTACTTGGAATTGGAAGCCTAGAAAGGAAACTATCCTTAAGAGGGCTAATTTTTTTCACTCATTTATATTTGTTTTTTCCTCATTTTTTAACTGTTTCAGTTTTTCTTTGCACTTTTTTCTGTATTGCATGTACCATTGCATATTTTAGAAATAGATATACCTTATAAATGGCATCTTGTAAGCTTTAGGTGCACTTACTATGAAATAATCTTATGGACAATATATTTTTATATATAAATATATACATTTTTGTTTATATTTTTTAAATCCATAAACAATAAAAATAAAATGAAGTTTTAAATTCAAAGCAAAATGTTACCACCTAGGAGCCCATTTATAAAAAAAAAAGTGAAGTTCTGATAACCAATTACTAGTTCTTTGTTCTCCACTTTATGCAGTCCGAGCACTACTTTTGTAACAACGGATTTAGAAAAGGCCAATCAAATTTTGTAAAGTAGCTTTGATTCATATTCATACCAATGTTGCTGAAACTGCATTCACTTGCCAGAAATACCTAATTTGTGTGTAAAAAAATGTGTAAAAAAATATGTTAAAGTAATTTAATAAATGTGTGTGATTTGTGTAACTAACTTTTATTTTTTTTAGAGGTTATCCCACAATGACAGCCGTGGGAATCCTCCTGTCAGTGTGGGATCCCCGGGCACTAGAGGTTAAATGGGGACAAGTCCCCCCATTCATCACCTCTAGTGCTCTGTGATTGGCTGAGGAAAGGTAAACCCTGATGACACTCTGAAAAATAATCCGAATTTTCCCACCTTTGACTTTAATGGTGTTTGAATTCAGCATTCGATCACCCGAACAATATCCCCCTATTCGATCAAATAGCTGTCGAATCGAATAGTGAGATATTCGACCAACACTAATAACTACCGGTAGTTACCATATTTAAAATACTGTTGTTTCAGGACTTTCTCTTCCATTGCAGCCAAGTAAGTTACATGTTAAAGTGGTCATTGTTTCATAAGTGGTATTTTGATTGCTTTCTATGAGATCAGTCTATGGCCACTATATATTCTGGGTTAGGTTAGGGGATTACCAGTGTAAACAGTTGGTGGTTAGGAGATGTAGAAGTATATATAATTTATGTGGTTAATTTGCTAAAAGAATTTAAACCTTGTACCTTAGCATTTTATTTTTTTACAAAATGGAAAAGGATGATTTACTAAAAATAGGAGTTCTATTTTTGGTTTCTAATTTTTTCAAATAAAGATAATTAAGTATAAAAGTATGAATGCATATGGCCGTGTGAAACCCTCACAAAGCAAATTCATATTTCAATTAATTTAAATCCTTTTTTAAATCTAATATCTGTGTTTATGTATTACATAATGCATGCATGCATGCAGAACATAATAATATAATAATAATAATGCATGCATGCATGCAGAACAATTGTTGTATTTTCTTCTGACCTGTCACACTAGCAATATATAATATATAATATTAGTTATATTTTTCATGCTTAGATTTTTGAAAAGCAAAAGTGAATTGTCTAAGCCTAAACAAATTGACAAGCAGGATATAAAGCACTCTAAACCAGACAGTTAGAAAATTAGGGGGTCTATTTAAAAAGCAGTGAATCTGGAGTTTACTGAAACATTCTCTGGTGGAAGATCTTCAAGATCTGTATGTATTAATGGCAGATGACTGTCAATGAATGTCAGATTAACTGCTTTATAAAAAGAACCCTAAGAGAATATGTCCAGCATACGGTGCTTAAAGTGACACAACAGATTTTTTGTCAGAGTTACTAATTTTGGCTTATTTTATACAGAAGGGCACACACAGCATAAATAATATTGCCCTTTGCATATTGTCCTCAACTTTTCCAAATAATTCAATATATGGAAGTGCAGTCATGTTGAAAATAGGACCTTTTTATAAAATTAGATGACATCAAACAGTTTTACCCATAGGAACCAATTATGCACTTGCTTTTATCTTCAGATATGGATAAATTGCCATTTTCTTAACAGTACAATTTAATTCGTAAAACCCTGTCATACTTATTCAATAAGGCAAAGAGCACAGTTCAATAACCTATAGAATTCATACATTTGTAAGATGACTTCAGTAAACTAGAAATTGATTGACTGCTATGGATTACTGTCCTAATGAATAACATAGACACATTCCTCCCAGCTTTCATACATGGTGATATATATTACCACGTTCCCATTTCCTAGCCATTAGAAATAAATACAGCCTGTAAAAGACAGAATTGTTCCAATTATATTACTATCTTGCTCAACTCAGAATATGGAGACACTCTGAAACTTGTACTTTTACATATTAGACTTTATCATTTTGTAAAAGCGTATACCGGTCAAGGTGTTATGAAGACATTGGTCTGGAATAATGCAAATATAATTCCATTTTTTAGGAGTTCATGGCTAGTATGTTTTTGAAAATTGCAAAGCCAATTTCTTTCCTAAGGAAAAAAAAATTAAAAAAACATGTAGTTTTGTTCTGTTAGTCAAACTTGAAGTATGGTTGGTAAAGCAATAGCCACCTGACAACTTTTTGAGTTATTTGCAAAGTTCCAGTGTGGCCCTCCCTACTGTATAATTTGTGTATTACCTGGATGATGTTACACTGTTTCACCTAAATTGCAGCCAGGAATTATCCCCATACAATATATTTGTTGATTTGTGAATTAAATAAAATTGTCACATTTATGTATTGGTGCAATTGACTTGGGACAATGATCCTGTATGAATTAAAGTATTAAGATATTAAGTATTAAACGGTAATCTAACATTCTCTCAAACATTACCTTGTGGGAATCTACCAGGTGTCATTTCAATGGCAGTAATTGATTCCCACCAGGGAATGTTTCAAGGAATTACAGATCTGTTTTATAAACAGTGCCCCTTGTGTTCTTTGTTTGATTTAGTATAAAACTACATGATTTAGGAAAATGTTTTCATAGGTTCCTGTGTTCTACCCCCATCTCAAGTAATTTTGAAGACAGTAACATGTCACCAATATTTTCATTATATACTATAGAAAAAAAAAGTCAAAATCCTTCAAAAAGTCACCTTTTTTTGTTACATTCAACTTTTTCATTTTTGATCAGATGATTGAGTGCAAATTGACCTGTCAATATTTCATCATTCTTCATCACATTCTGTATTGACTGGTGCAGTAATTGGTCATACTACAAGTTTAAAATGTGTAACTTTGATGTGTGACATGCAGAATGACCTTGTAAATGGATCTTCTTTAAATGACACAAAGCCAAATGCAATTACTGCATCCTGTACTAATTTACCAACCAGAAGAACAAATCAGCAAACACAACAAAACAACATATTAACTATGTGACATGTAGTAAATGGAGTCATTTCTAATGTTGACAGCACACTGGACACAGCAGTATTCTTTTACAGTGTGACGGCATTTTAACTAAATCTACATGGACTGTAGAAAGAGACCGGTCTGATGACTCCTTTATCTTTCCTCTTTACTGTTTTACAGGGGTCATATCAGCCACCAATGGCAGCAATCAATGACAAATAAAAATATGTGAATTAAACAAATGTATGCAAAAAAAATTAAAAATACTAAAAGCCCCCCCATCATAGATACATAAATGCAGTTAGGATGTATGTGTGTATTTATGAATACTACATAAATATATGAATGGTTTCCTCATGAATACCCCAGTGTCAGAAAAACAGTTTTAGGGCCATAATTTTGTTTTTCTACCAAATAGCTGACCTATACCTTAGCTGACCTTATATTTAAGTTCATCACCTACTTGCCATTATGGAAAAATCCCGTCTTGAACTTTCCCGAGGAAGCAGAATTAAATTTTGAAACGCGTCGAATGAGATGAGAATATGTGAAATATGTTAAAATGATTGTATCTGCTTAATTTTGCATTTTTAATAAAGTTTTAGAGAGCTACAAGATGATTGTGTTAGTACCTTAAATGTCCTCAAACCACAGCATAAGAAAGTGGTTGTGATATGATTTATGGGACATGACACATGGAGATTGTAAACCTACCCCCCCCCCCCCCACACACACACACACACACACACACACACACCACAAGAGAAATGTATTTGTAATTTTAATTTTAATGTTTTTAATGCAAATAGGTTTAGATGCTGGATATATATTGGTATTTTTGGAAACACAAAATCCCATGTAGAGTGAGTTGTTGGGCCTGAGATAAGATAAAAAAAATACCAAATGTAGTACTAAATGTAAAAACTTAAAAAAGGGGAAAATAAGTTTAAAAAACATCTGTGGATAGCTGAGCTATAAGGATGACCCTGTCAGTGCATTCACACTTTTTAAACCATTCATTCTATTACTAGCAATAATCATTACTATAAAGTATGTTACTGCCTTGTTGCCCATGTGAAATGATTGGGCATCAGTCACTAGCAATTAATTGTAGGTGGTCACACTACCAAAAACTACCCGTGTGACCTGAGCCTTATGCTTCATTTGCTTAAAAATACAAGTAAAAATTTGTTCTCCGTGACTTTTTAGTATTAGATTTAAGGCACACTTCTGCATTTATAAATTTATATACATATGGTCATCTGGAGGCCTAGGGATACATTTCTCTGGAATCAGAGAAAGCAATTTAAAACATATAAAAAAGGCATGTTGTACACTTTATCTTTAGTACTCCTATTACCTTGTAAATATTATTTCCATGAAAGGTTCCCTTTAATGTGGTTGGGAAAATACTGATATTCACTATAATTTTAGCCTTGTGCTCCTGCAGAATTACCATTGTAATCCTTTGAGAAGTGTGTTAAATGCACATTAATTATTATCAAGGATAAAATCCTTTACCAAGGATTTTAAGGATAGGAAAATGTAAGAAGACATGTTTGATAATTCCTTTATGCAAATTTCAGCTGAGAGGTCACCGAGTCAGCTAAACCACATTCAGGAACATTTCAATTTAGATTTTTTATTTTATAGCTGTCTCATAACACTGCTGTTTATTCAGTTGAAGCCACTAATTAATGTAAACCTATCCTTGAACCATGGAATTCATTGTGTGCCTGATATTCTTGAATTTATCAAAGATTTTCTCCTCGTTCTCATTATGACAATAATCAGTTATGCGTAAAGGTTTAGTTACAAATGGAAATTCATAAGTCTGACTTTTTTCCATGTATTTTAATCATTTTCTGGAGGGATTTCTGCCACCATTTAATCTAATTCCTTTTGACACTTCATCCATTTGAACACTGAGCAGTTTGAGAACAAAGAGAGGAAGCTGCCGGAATCTTTGAAAACTGAGAGCAAATTGCAATACGTATTCAAACAGCTTTCTGGGGGTGAGTCAAACATATATTATCTACTGAAAACACAAAGAATGTCTTAAGCATAATTAGAAATAAAGTGTCTAGAAAAACCTTACAGAAGGATTGTTAAAATTGCTTCTTGTCTCCTTGCAGAGACATTTTCCTTTATGTGGCTTTATGTTTGACCGACTCATTTAGAAGTATATATTTCACTAATTTCTTTCTAAAGAATAAAAGCTAACTTGTGATACAGTTTTGAAACTATGCAATTATTCTATATAAGTATGCTGATTGTTGAGTTAAATAAACTTTTACACGTTATTAATATTATGGAAACACCCTGAAAGTTAGGGCCATCCCACATACTTTGTTGTCTTCTAGACAATGTTCTCCTGTATCTTCATCAACATCACACTTCTCTTCAATGTCAGAGTAAAAAATTGCTGATCAAAGGCTGTGTAATAAAAGATTCCTGAGGCCTGTGATAACTGACTGAATATTTGTACAAGTAAAGTTTTGCTTAAACTAATCCCAAATTGTAAATCTTAGTTTCGGTTCACAGGCTAATGAATGGCGAGAGGCGAAAGGAGCAGCTCAGTACTAAATCATCAGGAGATACCATCGCCAAAAACAAGCAAAGTCATGGCAGGCAATGTTACCTCATTGTCATAACACAAGAAAATGTTCAAGGCAGGAGAAGCTAGCTACACAATAATGTCACAGACAACTCCACCTTTCCTGAGACCATTCTGGACAAGGTGGAGTCTCTTGCTGCCATCCCTCCCACTGACCTAAACACCTTTATCCTAACTGTCTGCCCCTTGGCTGCCTACATCGTTTTTAAATTTCCTCTTCATAGTTAACCCCTTTTCAAATGATTCACTTCTCCTGAGAAAGCAGATACTTCTATGAAACACATTGAGAGAATTGATGGGAGATATAGTAGGTCACCTATCTGTGACAATAAAATACATAAGTTATATTAGGCATAATAACCATTTTTAAGATATATATATAGATATCTTAGACTGTGTTTTTTTTTTTGTCCATCTGTATTTTAGGGGTAGTCCATAAAGCGTTTATGATTCATGATATTTTTAATGAACTTTTTATATGGTGTAAAGCAGGGGTGTCAAACTCAAATACATAGTGGGCCAAACTTGAAACTAAAATAGCACCGTTACTACAATTCCCTGCGTCAAGAAAACAGTCCAATGGGGGGCCTTATGTTATAAGTGGCTGGAACTCCCTCTTCACTGAAATAGCACCACTACTACAATTCCCAGCCTCTATAAAACAGTCCAATGCCACGCATAGGCAGGGAGGTCGCTGGTCTATAGACACGAGTGATGCCGGGAATTGTGATGGGGGGAATTGTTCAATGCAGAGGCAGGCCAGTTGCAATTCATATTTAAGATTCCTTTGGGGGCCAAAAAAAGGACATTGTGGGCCAGACACTCCTGGTGTAAAGGATTGTATAACAACATTTTAAAAGTTTTGGTTGTTTCATCCCTTTATTTCTGGTTGAAGGGATATGGCATACAATATAATAGGGCTTTGAGCAATTTGAACAAAATTAAACGGTAATGAAAAAACAGACCAAAGTTATGCTATACAATGTGGTGTGGTGTAAGCATGGTGAATGTTAACTTTTAACTGCTTTACATATTAAAATTATTAGAAGTTTTGAGCTCTGACTTAGGCGCTAGGGCTGTGAAATGATAAACACATGATCCATTGGGGTGTAGAAGTATACATCAGTCCTACATGATAAATTGCTATTGTGACTCCGGGTTTGTTTCCATCCCTTTACAACCCAACCATAACACAGCTTCAGTGGTGGCAGTAAAAGAACCATGCAAAACACTTGATTGAAAACCATTGGAAATAGTTTCTGATCAACTCTTTAGGTTCTCCCACAAATGCTTGCAACCCAGCTCTGGAAACCAGAACAATTCCCAACTGGGTATCAGGGGCAACTTCTTTCTGGTATTGGGGAATAGCGTGGAAGAATAGGTAATTTCAATAAGGGTAAGAGAGCAGGAAAGGGTTAATATATCCTTACTTATGACAATTGTATTAGAAATAGAAAATGGTATTAATATACAAACCTAAAAATGGATTGAAAATGTGTGAGGCTCCTCATATGATAACTGATGTGGATAATATAATTGGTTCTCACTAGTAAAGTATCACTTGTAAATAAGTGCAAAAACACTTACGCCCTACAAGCTAAGCCTAACACACACCTTTCTCTACACTTGTTTGGTTCCTTGTAAAATGTTTAGAAGGTATTTGTAAAGTAATGCATCAAGCTTTCTATATTTTTAAAAGAAATTAATTTAGATCAAAAACTTCCCGAAGCATTTTAGGAATATTGAAGGTGTCATGCTATTGACTTGATTGGACTCTTTTGGCAAGCTTCTTAAAGCTTAAAGCTTAAAAAAAAGCTATAGGCTAGGAGCCATATAATCCTCACTTACAGGTTGGGTGGCAAGTAAGGGATTTTAGTGGCAAAAGGTATAGTTAAAACATCAGAATGTTATGACAAATTAAAACTGTATAAAAACATGAATGTTGTTAGAATAACCAAGCCAGTGATTCAACATTGTATATGTAAAGCCTTGGTCCAGCCCCAGTACTGGCCAGATGCCGGTCCCCCAATCTAAGGCCACAGTCTTGGCCTATAGCAAGTCCCCGCTCAGCCTTAGGCGTCTAGTTGCACCTCCCAGCACAGTTTCTCCCAAAACTTTTGTGCGTAAGAGGTGGTGTCTGGGGAAGGGCTGAAAGAGGACTAGGAGCCCACAGATAATTAAGTACCAAGGTTCTTACAGAGGCAAATCCAGAATACAGAGCTAGAAGTCATACACGGGTAATCAATCCACCAGATGAGGTGTTCAAGGCAGAATTAGCAATAGTAAATCCAACCAAACACACCATCAGCAGATCAGCCCAGGTTAACGCTAAAACAGGCACTGGTGACTGTTGCTGGGTAAAACCTATAAAGTCCAAGTAAATAATGGCAGAGCAGGATAGAGCCAGGGACTAACCTGCTTAAAAAATCCGTTCATCTATGTACAGCTGCAGGATGTGTGCTGGAAATGCCAAGAAAGTACATCTCAAGCTGCACAGCTAAAGGGAAGCAGGAGATGCTGCTAGTTCCTTGTTCACCATTAAAGGTAAGACATTTCCCCAACAAATAGATTAATTAATGCCACATCCCAAAATAATCCATAGATCAAACAAACAGCCAGCACAAGGAACTTTTAAGGCATTCCACAAGTAATTGCAAACATATCAATATGAAAGCAACATTTATTGCACAAATATTAAAACATTATATACATCTTTCAATACCATATTTGTGGTCTCCATGATTCTAATATTATAGTTTGACACGTTTCACAAAAACCATATACCGTTTTATCAGGAACATAGTTCATGAGACATGATAATAACCAACACCCAAACATGAATCAATAGGATTGGCGGAGTGGAATGGAGTGGAATGGGGGAGAGCGGAGCAGCCCACCAAGTGTGGCTTAGTACCCAGTTCTTTGTACATTCATGCAACAACCTTGCTGAGATTAATCATTTGGTGCATAAATGAAAAATTTTATCAGACCACATCTAACATTCCAATTCATTACTGCCAAGGGTAGCACCGATATTTCTTTACTTCTTATAGATGTCAGACTAGGTTCATTTCCCACAGTCCAGGCTAAATTGGTTAAGAGAAGGATGTCACTGAATGAATATTCTCTAAGGGTTTCCATATAAATCAGATTGCAGTAAAATATTTACCCTCTTATGACATAAATGGCCACATCAGTTGTGTAGAGAGGCTTTATCACAAACAACCACAAATCCCCGAAAAGAGTATAATATGAATGGCAGTCATTTTGGTCACAAATGATCATATGCATGGAACTTATCTCCATACCTTGTATAGCTTCTCAAGTTACCAACTCCTGCCAAACAAGTGAAGCAAAGGTACACAAGTGAATTTTCTTGTGTTTTCTATATTTGTCATTGTCTGGTTATAAAACAGGCATTTGATTTTTTTTTTTTCGCAAACCGTTTAAAAATGTGAAGTACTTTCCTGATTTTTACACCCCTGTGAACACTATCCACCATACCTATATACTTCATATATATCGTGTATTACTATTCTGTCAGGATCTTCTCTACACCAAAAGCATGCTGGTGGCACACTAAGATTTTATATACAGCAGAAAAATAGATCACAACAATGAAACAAACTGAATAAATCCACAGGTTGTTAGCATTACAGTAGATGAATGTTTCTGTGCTGAGAGGCAGAACAACGTGACTCCCAAACTCCAGTTGCCCGACATATTTTATTTCTATTGTCTACTGAATAGGCATAATTAGATGTGTATGTGCACAATGTTGTGGGAATATATTTTAGCATTTTGTGATCAATGTTTATATTTGTCAAATTTATGTAGATGCATATATTTTATTTATAACAAGGAAAACAATTTACTGCACACACTTGTTTTTTTGAATATGTTGCATCTCACCTACATTATAGTGAATTTAGGAGAAAGATTATCCAATAGCAAAATTGCAAGAGAGATGTTATTAGAGGATACAGAATGCACCATATAGCTGTTCCTTACTTGGGATTACTATTATTAGTTGCTGTAAAATATGTGCAATAGTTAGGTAGTTTCTGTTTGTCTTTACGTATTGTTTGTTTCCATAGATCCATTCATTATATTGTTATCATGTCAGATTTTAAATGTTCATTAGAAAATTAGGTATTTTATATTTATTATGTCATTTTTATTATAGGAAGTGTCAAAGCAAAACTTGTTTGAGATTACCAGCATAAAGAAAGCACAGAACAGCTCCTTCTAGTGGCGGATTTTTAGGTATGCGATAATAAGAAAAACTCCCAGCGTCTGTTCCTTTTACACACTCAGTTCAAAATAAAAACAAGAGACTTTAAAATAAAAAATTATTTGTCAATTTGTTAATTAATGAACTGGATTATCTGCAAAGAGCCAAATCAGTGAGCAATTTCTGTATTTTGTATTTTTTTATGGGTTACTGCCCTTGGTCCATTATATCTAGTATTTACATTTCCTTAGACAGCAATTTTATTAGCATTCAGTGAGATACTAATGCAGTAAATAAAGCAGTCAGGAAGTCCACTTATTAACATAATATGAGTTTTGTATAACCTCTTTAGGATAAGCGCAAGCAGGTACATAGATGGTAATAGAAGTAATAGGGTAATAGGAGGGTAGTAGGAATTTAATAGCCTAAATATGTTCTTCTTTTAGGTTTCCTATATCACCAAGACAATTCCAAGTTCAAATGGAGGTTTGAATTTTGTTAATTGCTGACAAACCCTGGCATTTTACACAAAACGTTTCTGGATGTGAGGAAGCATCACCAGATAATGGGTTCCACAATGACCACATTGCTAGCAAAAGGAACTGGAGTGTCCTAGTGCACTAAATCAGTATCTGTATAAACAAAATGAAGTACACAGCAGGTAGGCTATTCTTTTTGTATACAACTCAAGGTTACATAGTTATATTGTGGTTGAAAAACCAATGGGGATTCCCATCTAAAAACTCACATTCCTATTTTCCGGCACTGTGCAGATTAGCACTGTAGGTAATGCATACAGTTATTTACATCAAGTGGAAGATAGAATTGTTTCAACTGACCAGTGGAAACAGAAGCATAACCTTGCCGAAAAAGAGTCATGTCAGATGAGCATTTTATATGCAATGATATTTAATCTGCAAGAACCTCTGTGGTTTAGCTACAAATCGATGAAAAAGAGTTATTTGTACCAGCAAGTGGTAATTAGGTTATTTTAGAGGTAATTTATTATAAAGTATAGTAAATATGGTGCAAGCTACTAGTCACCAATGGGATCTGGTTTTAGTGAATTGTATTGTCAAGGAATCACTGCTACAAATTCACCCATCTGGTTAATGCTATGTGTATACTACCATGTGAACATATATATATAGTACCTGCAAAGACATATGTCACCTGTGTCAAATGACCTCTCAATGATGCAGGTAATTTATCTGAGAAAAGGCTGTATACAACTACAAAGGTAGCATGTTCAAGCAGCACAGAAACATAGGAAGCTAATCATTAACTGAAGCTCCTATAAAGGGGACTTGTCAGAAAAGCAATATGTGAGCAGCCGTTGCAGGAAATCAAGGTCATAGAAAAACCTTTAGTTGCTAGCCTGTTAACAGCCAGACTTTATACACTAGGTACACTAGAAAATTGCAGTTGTGTGGCTTAAAATACTGATTTTTGTTCCCCTGGGTTAAATATTTTTGAATTGAACCTACTGTCTGCTTTACTCAGTAATAAGGGATCTGAAGAGCCATTTCTTGGCATAATTGAACGGCTGTGTGGCTATAGCTTATGTCAATGATTTTGAAATATTAAGAACTGAATATGCAAAGTGTAAGCTTTGTGCAATTTTTAATATGTGTATCTGGAAGTTGTTAGGTGAAAGTTGTTATAAAATGTAACTCTAGATGATTGGAGATCAGAGTGTATGAGATGACTGCTGGCCACAAAAACTGAACAGACAAGTAGCAAGATATCCATTACCGGGGACATCACATTTAGTTATTAATATGCTTTATTTAAATATACGTCAACACAATCATGTTTGTCTAGTTTATAAATGAATGGGGAAGGATGGGAAATCATTTTGGTTTTTATTGGAATCTGAGACTGATAGGAGACTCTCCTCACTTCCTGGCATCCATGATAATCCAATATCATTTCAGTGTAAGTATGGAAATTCAGTTTGAGGTTCAAGCAAATAGGTATCTGTTTCAATGAATTTGGTGGGGAGTCCTATTGGGGGGTAGATTCAAGCAACTGTCCAGCTCTATGTGAGCCCCTGAAACTCCAGATAAACTTTGTAAAACTTTACTAACTTATAAGCATTTCCTAGTGAGACTGTACATGTTTATTCCAATGCAGGTCAATGGGTTCTCTTTAAAGCAAAATTGACTTTTGGTGGGCCTAGTAATAAATGTGAAGGTATGTTCAGCATACTTGTTTTTTCATGACACATAAACCTCTAGCAGACCTGGACCTTTAAAATGGCTTACTAGCAGCTTTGTAATTGAAAAGCTGGTGTAAAGGTCCCCCACCCAAAATTAATTTGTTTTAGATTTAGTGGATCAGTGCTTAATGCCTGTATTTCGGAGCCCAGCAGGAGAAACCCTTGGGTAGCGTTTAGAGATGGTAATACCAGTGACAACGTATAGCACAGATCCTCAGCTTTGTGGACATCATGTTGTAGGCAGGGATATCCCTGCTTTATTTTTCAACCATTAAGGAGTTCAGCCCTCTGTCAATCTCTATCCAATATATAGAATTCCATTTTAGATTTAATACAACACTCACCCATGCTTTGTCAAGTACTACAGACAAAATGACTGGGTTTAAGAACACTCTCTGCAGAGACAGAATGATCACAGGAATAAAAATGAAAGTCTGTAATTTCATTTAAAAGTAAAGGTTAAAATCGATCCTTAACAACTTGATAAACTACCGAGAACTCAACATCATCACTGACTATGCCCTAAAGGAATTTATTCTAACCTAACCTTTTCCTATACATGTTTCTTAAATGAAAAGCAATGTTAAGTTCCCACTATTCTATCAAATAGTTCTAGGCTAAACTTTTTTTTCTACTCTAGAACAATGTTGTTTCAAGACACTTTCATTCAAAGTTATATGTACACCTTATTTCTAACAAGTTTTTATTTTGTTGTACTGGTTCTTGTGAACTGATATGTAAGAATCTAGGCAAGAAGAATTCCTCTCCTCAGTAACTACAGTTATGAAAAAATAATGTATTCTCATAGCTACATGCTAATATTTGGCTACCAGGGGTACTGAATGAGTTGCAGTTACATTTGTTTTGTAAAAAAAATATTTTAACTATATAACTATTGTAAATGTATTAATCAATACTATCTGTACATGTGACATTGCAGTCATTAGATTACATGGTTTTCTATTAGTTCCATGGTATTGTTCCTTTAATGGAAAAATGCTTTTTTTGTATTTTGTATTCGTCATTTATTGGCCATAGAGCATATTGGCTAGTAGAAAACTGCTAACTAATACCTATAAAATATTATATGAACCACACTGTTCCTTGGAATCCAAGGCTAGGGAAAGTTCTCAAGCTTCCAAAAAGGTATGAACACAAATTTCGTTGCAGTGCTTACCATTGCCAAAAGAGGCGTTTGGCACCAATGTGCCATATCATAAGGATATACTTCCCTCAGCTATGCACTGATTATGTTAGCCCTGCCTAACATGATGATAGGTATTAAAACAGCCAAAAGTCATAAAAATTCTTTCAGTGTTGCTAAAATAATTCTACCAGCCATACAAAGTTGAAGGGACTAGTAGCATTGAGAAACAAACAGCAAGTGGCAACCTTGGGCCGAAACAGCCTTTGGAGTAGTCTTTTTCCTATACAACATTACCAATTGTGACCACCAAAAATAACACTAAAACTAAACTGAAAACAAAAAAATGACACTTAACTTTAATTATGCAGATCCCTCCATGCCCCTGGTCCTTCCCGTGATCCAGTCCCGCGTCATCCTGGGCTCGGGGTAGTGCCGGGTGCCCCCATCTGCAGCCTTCTCCTTTGTCTTGTCTTTTTTTCCCCATGGTATGTCACCCGATCTCGCACTGCGCAGGTGACCTAGCCCACTGTAAAGGGAAGAAAAAAAGATAGACGATCTCACTGTGCTTGCATGAGATTGGCATCTCTTTCCTGACATGCCCCCTCTGTGCATGTTGGAGATTAGGGCATGGAGAGAAGGAGCAGCCAGAGCCTCCCAGGATGTGTGACTTTTTTTAAAAAAAGGAAGTTGCACTTAAAAAATTATAAATAATTAACATTTTTCCTTTACATAAAAGGGTTTTTTTATTTAATGTACAGCGCTGCGTAATATGTGGGCGCTATAAAAATCCTGTTTATTAATAATAATAATAATAATAATATTAATAAAAAGTGAAAATGTTGAGTTTATGTTCCCTTTAAGTATGAATTTAGCTCAGGACAATCAAAATCATAAAATTCAGTGCGAAGCAAATATCCAACTTGTGGGATCACAGGGGTAATTGGCAAGGGAGAACTGAAGTAAGTTAGGAGCTCAGTGTATTACTGTATATTTTGTATTTGTAATGTTTGTAAAATGATAAAAAATGGAAAATGTGTATGTATTGCAGAGATGTACTGCAATTTTATTATTTTATTTTTCAAGACTTTGAGAATAAGTAAAGCCAGCGGCCTCAAGATACAATTATGTCCTAGCATTCCAGAGCTCCCTTGTTTCACTGCTGTGAAATAGAAGCCCATTTCCAATTAGAATGCCTATATCAATGTGACTGGTATCACTCGCCTAGTCAAAGTAATTTTCATATTCTATGTGTGGAAAGCAGCAAAAATGATCAGATCTATTTCTGTAATTGCTCAGAACAGAAAAGACAATATAGTGCTCTGTGTAACCTGTCCGAAATTTTGCTCTGCCGTACATCTATGTGTAACAAGGTGTGATGTGGAGGTAAAAGACAGACTGTCCTGTGAGTTCCTGTGAAAAAGAAATAGACTTCTCTAAGGGCCTTTGTGTGCATGTGACTGATTGTGTCTGATTGATCATTCAGAAAGTGGTGTGGGCATTATCATAGCTACCATAGCAGTTTGTATGGGACTTAGAGCCAAGGGAGACGATATGACTTTGCACAGGGTTAGTGAACCAGAAGTCTTTCAGATTGACACTAACTGCCTAGCCCTGGCTGGTATAACAATAGGAAGATTATTGGCTTGTTTAGCATAGTAAACATGTTTATGGATTCATGCCTAGGCATTACACTCCATAAGCTTTACTGCCTAATGCCAGTCTATGAGATAAAGGATGAGCCCCATTTAGCATCTAATATGGCAGTGCTAATGATCCACAGCAAAGCAGCTCATCCAGCAGCTGTAAAGTGTCAGTTCCTTGGGATGCAAAGGCAGCAAAGGAATGAACACCTGTATGAGGCATTAGCTTTTTGGCTGGTTCCAGAAGTGTTATGTGCAGGTACTGGCTGTGGATTGGTTTGACAAATATTAAAGCAGGGAAAGAGCAACAAGCTTTTCATATTGCTTGGTTTGTATTGACAAAAACAATCATTATTTTGTCTATTCATACTACTGTACAATGTTTTGGCAATCACCCTCACAATTATAGCATACCATCCAAAATTTAGCTATGGGGTGCAAAGATTCCTAGCTAAACTCCTGCATTCCAGGTTCCTGAGAGATTATGTTTCTTTTACAAGAACAATTATAATACTAAGTTATGTTGATCAATTTGTTTGTACTAATTTTCAGTTGTTGCCTTATACAAACAATTAATATACCCTATATGACCGATGTAAAATCCCTGTTTCCTTTCTTTTGTTGTTTCATTCTTTACAAGAACAATGTAAATGTAATTTTGTGTGTTACAGAAAGAAAAGTAAACTTACAAATGTAACTTTAAAATAATTGAAAATAATAAATTGTTAACATCCTATTAACTTTTAGTTACCCACTTTTAGTTAACCAAAAAATATTATTGCTAAAAAAAGAAACAGAAAAAATAACAGCTAAGGGAAAAAAAGTTGTTGAGGATTGACTAAAAAAGAAAACAAAAAAAACAGAAACAATAACAGCTAAGGGAAAAAAGTTGTTGAGGATTGACTAAATCCTCAACAACTTTTTCCCTTAGCTGTTATTTTTTCTGTTTTTTTTTTATCAATAATATTTTTTGGTTTTGTTTTTTTTATTTTTTTTTAGTGTCACCTTGTGAATTCAAAATTAAAAAAAAAGGTGGGCCAAAAACATAATTTAGTGAAAGAATGTTAACATGTATTTTTTATAAGTAACTATATAACTATGTTTTTTAAAAAACTGACATTTGAAATTAAACATTTATAGGTTACATTGGAAATATTTTTGCAAGACAGTATTGCTTAAAGCAAGCCTAGTTTGTACCCCTGAAACACAATTTAATTTTAATAGTTATTGCTGAATAAACAGCTCCATAGTGTAAATCTAAAATTTGAGATGCTTACCAACCGACTTGATTAATGAACAATGTAGACAACACTAAGAGACTGCGTTTGAGCTTCCCACAACCATAATTATATTCCCCAATTTGTATTTCTAGGTTTACTTTAATATCACGCTTCATAGCTGTGGAGTTAAAAAGCAATTTGCAAGGTTCAATATTCAGATAACTAATAACTTTAGAATATATTTATAGATACCACTACATTTTTCTTTTAATTAGCAGATGCCCCCTTTGTTAAATGGGCATTGATATTGGTGCCCATACATATTTAGTTTAAATGATTTTCCAGTTAATGCCAATGCAAAACCAATCAAAGGATGTATCAGCATGATTCTCGTAATAACACATAAAACAAAATCACTGTTCAGTTTGTGGAGATGGTTAATGAATATTCATTCTGTGAAACTGCTCCTGTGAGGACCTCTGTTGTGATAATTTTCTAAGATCTTCTAAGACCTGTTTCACAACTGATATATTATTAACTCTAAAATGTGTTTCAACATTTCATGACATTAATAAATTCCCCATTACCCTTCCTGAAACACAATAAATCAAAGTTTATTATTTTGCAATTAATTTACATTGTGAAGATTTTTTTTTATTGTCAAGAACATGGGAAGATATTTACAAATACCATAAGACTTGTTAAACATTTATCAACAAGAAAACTTTCAATTAAAGCCAAACTCTAGACAAACAGCTCAATACACACAAGTAATACATAAAAGAAAACTGTTGTACCTGACAAAGGTTCTTTATTTCTGCCCATCTATGTAGAGTCAGGTGGATGACACTAAGGCCTGGGTTATAAAATGGCGCAAGCAGTGTCAGGGAATGCACAATACACCGTTGCGCTTGACGAAAGCCTTACAATAACTAGGTAAAGCCACCGCTGAATGCTATAATTGTTTGAGCATTGAGGTGGCAGATAATCGGTGGTTAGCAGACTGCCTACCACAATGGGAATGTCTATGTGAAACTGGCCTAAGAGTTGATAAAAACAGTGGCATTTACTCCCTATTCCGTATAGTGAAGATCAGTAGTAGTAGTTAGTTCTTAGTCACCCATCCCCTTCCTTTACTCTGTTTTGAGGTATGTGGTGGGTAATGGATGGGGAAATAATAAAAAAAGCATCGGAGATTAGAATAGATGGGAGGCTGAAATTCTGCTTTAATGTCTGTCTTTTTTGGCGTTGGAAGTGTTACTGTCACTAGTACGGGACACAATAATGATATAGTGTCTGATGGAAAAACTCACAGCATACTATGGGGTTCCAAGCATGCAAGGTATCCCTATTTCATATTACACTAGTTGGTAACGCCATTGTCACGGTCCCTTCCGTGACTGAAGTTTGAGGATCTGTCAGACAAGCTGCATGTGAGGTTATCTGACAGTTTCTTTGTTTTTACTTGTTTCTGTGTTGTTGTTTGTAATGACCACTCCCCTTGTATCAGGTGCAGCTGCTGGTCATTACTGCTCCTCCATTTAGTCTGGCCTCACACTTCATGCTATGCGGTTGATATTCACTGCTGGGATCTGATGAGCTGGTGTGTTGTGCCATCCTGAGTTCTTGCTTATATATCTGCTATTAAGATAAGTTGCATTACTTTTGGTGTTTTGGTGTTTGTTGTTCTTTTGTTGTTTACTAGGCCTCAGGGAGACACTGGGTCTTTCATAAGGGAAGGAACCAGTAGTTTCAAGCCAGTCACTACTCCTAGGACTATACAGGGCTAGTAGGGACTAGGTTCCTGTGTATGAGTATTCCCACCATCAGGGGATACTCATACTGTTAGGAGTTAGGGCTAGGTCAGGGTGTCTGCAAGGGGTGACCATTCCCTTTTTCCTAGCCATTGGAGGCCCAGTACTGAGTATAAGCTTTCTGTTTCCCTCCCCTCCCTGTTATCCGTGACAGCCATCCTTTTACACTGTGTTTCTCACTATATTGCTGGTCAGTGTTCGGTGAGCTTCCTTACACTTGTTGTAAGTGTATCCCCAACATCAATGGTTAGTTTGATTCCTTACATTGCTAGTCAGTACTTAGTGTGCCCCTTACATTTGTTGTCAGAGTGTCCCATTTACTTTGGTGGTTAAGGTCTCCTCTTATAATAATGGCCAGTGTGCCCCTTTACATCAATTTCAGTGTTTATTCTGCCCCCCTACATAGCTGGCCAGTGTGCCCCCTTTACATCAGTTGTCAGTGTTTATTGTGGCCCTCTATATAGGTGGTCAGTGTGCCCCCTTACATCAATTGTCAATTTTTTTTTTGTGTCCCCTTACATAGGTGGCCATTGTGTCCTCCTATACTATTATCAGCATACCTCCTTACAATGGTGACGTGCCTCTTTAAATTGGTGTTTAGTGTATTATCCCACTTACATAGGTAATCTGCATTGGGCTGGCATGGTGGTTACATACTGCTGTAGAACCAGAAGGTGAAAAAGAAATGACATGGTACTAACGTCAACAACATCACGTTTAGTTCACCCACCTACAGGTTATTTAGTAGGTCTAGTTTAGTCCTAGCAAGTGCAATCCCTGGTTAATGCAAAGAGTGGTTTACTGGGCAGCACAGTTCAGGCAAGGAATCTGAGTTAGCTGACATCAAGTATAGCAACAGTATCAGTCAATTCTGTGCTCCCCTGTTGGGTGCCAGGTTCAACAATACATACATATGTGTCTATAGGAAGGAGAAAACTTCTTTTAAAAGATTAGTGATTACCAGCCGAGGGTTTCGGGCAAGCAAACTGTTACCAAACAGCAGGAATTTAAAAGCTCGTGTGATTTCATTAAGAACCAGACAATATTGCTGTAAGGCAAGCATGCCAATAAGTCCACAAAAATATGAAAATATATGGACTTTTTTGTGTGTTTTGTATGTCCCCTGGCCCGATCCTGGCATCTGTTAGAGGCAGAGAACCAAGCTAGGTGCAGGGACAATGTAACACTAAAAACAAACCATATGCACAGCACTTACCTCATCAGTCGTAGGTCAATAGGGAGACATTGAGCCAGGAGCAAGATTAGAATATTGGCAGGAGATGGCAACAGCAGCAGCAACACGGAGGACAGTGGACTTTGCATAGCTTGAACAGGTCAAATAGGGAATAAGTCTGCTAGAATTAACAAATGGCTTCAGTTCTGCATTACCCGGAAATTTATTCTCAGTAAAATTAGATCAGATGGTCGACATCAGTACCTGTAATACAAAATAAAAAATGGTGTCAATACCACTGTCAATGGTAAACAATTTATTGTTATGAAACATCAATCTCATCACTAATCTAAAGTCAAATCAAGAATAATGGGTAACAAACTTGCAATAGCTCACAAAAACAAAAACACTTAAACACCTGTGAGGATGATGCAATACTTTGCAATCAATGTCCACAAAATGCATCTCCATGTACAGCTAATGGAATGTGTGTGGATGCAGCAATTATCTTACACAACTTAAAAATAAATTGCTGAGTCAGCTTTAACAAGCACAGCTGAAAATAAGAAAAACGATGGAGTAAATATAGAATTTCACATAATACATGACATATCAATAATAAGAAGGAATCTTCCTGCCATTTTTTCCCAGTATAACCTTCAGAATTACTGTATAAATTGGTATCTTGCACAAGGCTAACAGCTATTATAAAGTAAATAAATTACTGGGTTGTTTTGAAATTACATGAACAGTATGTTAATAGTAAATAAAGCTCGCACAAATGATCAACTCAGGTCACACTAGAAAGCAATCTTGGGGCTAAAAACTGAAGCAAGAAGCAAGAACGTAGTTGTTTAGTATGTCTCAGTGGTGCTGTGGAGGAATTTAAATGTAAAGAATATGTTAAAATGTTTAGATTTTTTTTGTATATATAATTATAGATTTTTATATAAAACAAATTTTATATATAAATTTTTGTTACAGAAATGAGGCATGGTGTTCAGACCCTAGGGCTCCATTTATAAAGCAGGGAATCTGAGGGAATACCTTCAAACATTTCATGTTGGGAATCAATTACTGCCATTGATACACATTGAAACATATGGACTTGATTCCCATGTATGTCTGATTCCCTGTTTTCTAAATAAAGCCCTAGTTGGATATTTTAAAAATTTACTTTGTTTTAACACTTATAAATACACGTTTAGTTAAAAAAAAGATTATCTTAAGAGTTTTAATTCCTCTGGAAATTCGGCAAAAATTGGGAAAAAATATTTTGCTATTTTCTCAAAGATGCATTAGAGGCAATTAAGAAAGTGTTTTTTTGTGCTTTTTAAAGATGTTGTTGGAATAGCACCAAAGGTTCACAGAAACCCAATTTCTTCTTTTTTCCTGCACCTGTTCTTGTTAACAGAAGGGCCCTCATTAACCTCATTATTAATAATTTAGGGGCACATTTATCATGTCAAATCAGATTATCAACACTTTTTCGGTAATAATTCATCATCATTGTTTATCAACTGTTGATTTGCTTAAACAAATTGCTTTACTTTTCTAGATTTTGTCTTTTTAAGCAAAACTATTGAATGCAACTCTTGAACATATTGCATTTTTCATCTATTTATGCCAAAATATGATGAATTTGGTTCTTTTTCTTTTTAATATCCATTTTAAAGAAGGGGGAGAATGCTATAATGCAGTGGTGCCCAACCTTTTTTCATCTGGGGGCTGCTGTTAACATTGAAATAAAACCCGCAGGCCACAATGCAAACAAACATTAAAAATGTATGTTTAAAACTGGAATAGTTTTAATTAAAAATTAAATTGAAATGTTTCCAGTTACAGTAACATACATGCACCAAATAAAGGAAATGGCAAATCAAGAATTTCCACACTCACCCTTTAATGCTTATTTTATTAATGTGATATTTTAATAATGAAAGATACAAAACTAAAGTTATCATACCGTGCTGACGGTCATATATTGCTCCCCGCTCACTATTCTTGTACCAAAGAGCAGAAACTACACCATACTATGAATCCTGTCAGTTACAGGGGGACGCTAATCTTCTTTGTACCCCAAAATCTCTGCAGTGTATATTTCCAGAGAAATGCAATTTATGTGACAGATGGCCAAGGGGGAACATGTTCTTACTACTACATCTTCATATCTCCATGTTCCTGAAAAACTGGGGTTTACAGAAGTTAAGTGGCCAGATATGTGTGACAGGTAGCATGGTATGATAGGTATAGTTTTCATATCTTCTGATGGCACCATAGTGAAAACATTTTACGGGGAGTTAGCCGCAAGAGTCCCCCACTTGCAGTTACATTTCACTTTTCTTACAAAGAAATTGGGGTTTATTGAGAGTAAGAGAATGGCTATATGTGACAGGGTAGCATGATATAATGGGTAGAAATTTTTTTTTTGGGGGGGAACAAAAAGCATTCCCTACTGGCTCTCACATTTCCAGTTGACAACATCCCTGTGTTCCAGAGAAATTGAGGGTCACAGGAGGTAAGTGGCCAGCTATGTGTAACAGGCACTCCACCAGCCACTCAATCCCTCACACTGCAGTGTCTGCAGATTTGACTCCAGGCAGCAGTGAGCAGTACTGAACATGTCCCCCAAGTCAGGGTTCTATGACATGAAGAAGGGGTAACTGCACCGCAACCTCACCGCCAGTCTGAATGGAGTATTGAAGTTTTGTGAACGAGCAAGTATATATTTGGGGCACCACAGCAGAGGGCAAATTGACAGTACCCTTGTGTTCATTGCCATGGAAGTGGCCCCCAGGGGTCCCTAACATGTAAACTAAATTTAGGGACCCTGGTCTTCAAATAGCCCCCCTAATGTGAAAATATTCCTGATTGTTATTAGGATTTTATACTTGGGACCCTTTATCCTGCAACTTGTTATGTTTAGGAGGCTGACATTTGGTTTAGTAACCCCCTGTGTACTCTAAAAAATTCACACTTCTATGACACTCAGTGTAGGAGAAATGAAGGTTTATACATGAGGATGATGACAGCTGCATGGACACAGAAAGAGACCTCATGCTAATCCTGCTGCTAGGATTATCTCACAGTATAAGGTTGGCAAAGAGCAGCTGATTACTGAGAACTATAGCACACGTCCACTCTCAAGGAGCTGATGCTGAGTATGCTCTGGAAGCTCCCTCTCCTGGCATCACAATCTCATAGAGGAAATGTGTGCGCCCCATTCCGCGCAAGACCATGAGCAGAGAGAGCAGAGAGGGAATGAGGAGAGGGCTAGATTTTGTAGCTCCACTGGCCCGATGGCTGGCCATAGGTTGGGCACCCTTGCTTTAGGAAGTGGAGATACTGCACAACTATGTGTTGGGACTGTCATTTTACCTTCAGGTTACTCATCCACCCATTACTTCACACCCAAAAAATAAATAAAATGTAAAAAATATTGAAATTTCTAATTTTTTAGCAAGACCCATCTAAGGACCTTCTCCTGGAAGAGCTAAGATCCTTCTAAAGGCCTTCTTCCTCTCCTATTAGATCTAACACCTTTTTAGGAAGACCCCTCCAAGGGTCCTCTTCCTCTGCTATGAGACCTAAATCATTTATTAGGAGAACCTTTCCAAGGCCTTCCACCTGGTAATGACGTTGTTGTTTCTATTCTTCTCACTGCTGCCTCTGCCTGGCCTTTCAGCTTGTTAGAGCCATGTCCATGCATTGTACTGAGGACTAACTGATAGGGTATACCCATGTATTTACTGGTCCAGACCAAGAGACATATTTAAGCAACACTAATTGTAAGCACATTTATTGTTGTTACCTAAATTACAGAAAAGCTCCAACAATTTTCTGTGTTTTCGTCCATTTGAAGAGGGATCTCTAATGATTTAGTTACTCTTACTAAGCAAGGTAAAATGGGAAGGTGCTATCCTAGCTGACCTTTGTTAACTAGTAAGGGGTATAAGACAAATCTGATGAATTACCATGGGACATTTTTTTTAAAGGAAATAAGTAGTGGACATATATATGTTGCCATTACTGACCTCTATTTAAAATATTACTTTCTTGGCTATCTCTGACTTTTGTACAATTTGAAACAGTGACCTGGAACAAGCATTTAAGCCAGATTTAAGTCACAACTCCTGATCTAATAACTTGCTTCAGGATGAAAGAAAAATTGAAGCCATTGTAAGATCATGACAGTCAGGCTACTGATATTTTTGTCAGGAAAGGTCAGTAATGGCATATTAAGCATTCTCACACTACAGAAAGAAAATTTGCTCAACACCAATGTCAAAAGGCCAAGACTTCAACAATAAGATAAGTGTATATCAGATCCAGAGGGATAAATAAATAGCATAGCACTTTGTGCATGCATAGGAAAAAAATATTATACAAACCTAATGCTACAGCAGGGTAAAAAACCTCTACAACATTATAAAGGAAATTTTGGATGGAGTGAAAGATTTTATTTTTTAAGATTTATTATCTACTCAAAATGCTTTAGGAAACAGCAGTACTTTATTGTAGTGGAGTTGGTTAACATTGGTTTACTTGGTTTGATCATATGACCTTTCCCAGAAATGTACATGGGTCTGTTTTGGATACAAGGTCAAACTCTAGTGGCAAGCCCAAAAGCTCTTGTGGCAAATCTTAAGTACACCTAAACTGTAATTTATTCCACAGTAATAGACAATTAGTAGGATAGTGGTAGTATTGAACATTAACATTTTGGATCACATAGAGAAACCAATAAAGATGAAAGGATGGGCTATCTCTGAATTCTGGAAATAAAGAAGGGTGAGTAATCCCTCCAAATTCTTGTAGAAAATGGAAATTAGCATATCGCAATGGCCTGGTTTTCTGGCTCCTTGAGCTTGATGAAATTTACACGCAGGGAATAAACCGTGCCAGAAATTCTAGCCAATGTTCAATTTTGTAGTTTTCAGCTCCTACATATGGTCTTCATTATAATATTTTCAGTAGGTCTGGCAAAGGAGAGTAATTCCACTTGCTTCCAACATATCACTACATGATATATGTATTTCATAAGCTAAGAACCTGTGATTTTGTTTCTGTTGTTCTTATATAGCAGAGTAAATTCCATTGTCAATCCTTGGACTGAACGTGTAGTAGTTGTGAAATCAGCAAATGAAAATCAAGGGAAAATATAACATAAGCATTACATATAAGGACTGAGAAGGTGGTATATATTACATTTTTGGATTAAAATATGCTTTAATAATACAGCCAATCAATGCACTGGCACATAAGGGGTCTATTTATAGAGCAATGAATCTGACTTTCAGGACACATTCTGGTTCTGAAAATCGAGAATGTTTCTCAAAATACTGTTTTCAAAGGCAGTGATTGATCCTCCATCGGAGAATATCCCTAAATGTCAGATTAACGTCTTCATAAATACATCCTAAAATTAACAAATAAAAGAAAAGAATGAGATCAATACCTTCTAGGTATTATATTGGGGACATTATTGTGCAGACAATTTTCATAACCTCACAGCAAGAATATTATTAAACACGTAATACCTAATATCTAAATGTCCCTAGATGATGCAGAAAAAAAAATCATTTTGTAAGATCATATTTTGTCTTTTTATTTTTTGAAGTGTTTTATCTGACAGTATTTATAGCACCTTTTCAGTCCTTATATGTAATGCTTATATTACATTTTCCCTTGGTTTTCACTTGCTGATTTCACCACTAATACATGTTCAGTCCAAGGATGACAACAGAATTTACTCTGCTATATAAGAACAACAGAAACAACATTTTGTCTGCCCACAATTTTTTTATCTTTGTGAAAAAAATATATTTTTTCCTTTTACAAGTGTTATGGAGCTTTGATAAAGAAATCTCCCTAAAAACTTTAAAGCAATATCTGAAACTTTTCAACAAGTACCACTAAGGTTTACGCAGGAGGTAAACCATTTAAGACAGACTCAGCGGACTTTTGCGGTCATAAACTGCACAGGGAAGTGTCTGTCTGCATGCTGATTACTGCTACCAGGCTGAGCTGCTGTGTGTGTGAATGAAAAGTCATTCGTTATAGGCATGAAAGGAGGTTGTCAAACAATGGGTGATGTGTAAAAATACTGGTCAGTAAGCCATGGCTGATGAAGTTTTTTGATTATCATGTAAAAAAGATCAATTTAATGTAAAAAATCAATGTGCATTAATCTTTTCAAAAAATAAAGGTTTCTATATAATGTGAAATTTAATTATATACATGTTGGAGCTATTTAGTTTTTATAACATGAAGTATGCCTCCTGCTTCTTGGCACCACTTAGGGTGGTCTAGCGCTGAGCTTCTTCTATCGACTTGCATGGGATAATTGTTAACCACTTTTTTCAACAATTTACAAGTGGTTGAAATGTGTTCCCCATACGTTTGGGGTACAACAGTTGGAGACCACATATTCAATGTTGCATTGGGGCCAGTACAACATGAACAAACTGAAACCGCTGTCAACCACATACAGCAAAACACATGCAGGTCAGTCAAAACAACTGGTGAACACACCTAGATGCCTAATGGTTGAAATTTTTTTTCTTTTGTCTTTTACCATTTTTCAATGTTGCATAGAAAAAAAAAATCAAACCTATATTTATATGTTTTTTTAAATGAGATACATTAAGGAAAATGTATTTTTTTTAAATTATTTTATAAGTATACATTTTTAGTAAAACTACTTTTTTTGTAAAAATAACACTAGTCAAAGAAAAGAAATACATTTTATGACTTTTTGGTATAAGGTTATATGGGAAAACAAAATAATATTTGAAAATGAAATCTTTGCTTGACCCCCAAAAAGATAATAAAGTATAAAAAAAATGTCTTTGTCATCCTAAGAAACAAAAAATCTATTTATTATCTATTGAATTAACAAGCCATTAGGAATAATAAGCAAAAATTGATCTGGTTCATAAGGTATTTAAAGGTTTGAGAGCTGAAGTGGTTAAATATATGGAGCATATACAGAAGGAAGTTTTATTCAAATGAGAGAAGATTATAAAATTCTGTTTACCCGATAATCAGATTATCGTACATTTGTGTGGAGATTATCTAGACTTGATAAACTGCAAAATTGTCTACTTATGTGTACTAGGTGTGCCGGTATAGTTTAGCTGCTCTCAGGCAAAAGTATTCCAATAGAGAGTGGAGAGGAAAAGTATGTGAACACACTGGGTCTGATTACTCTAAGACAGAAGATAGAATATTATGAGAGAACCTGGGAAATCCAGAAATCCAGGATTGAAAACATGTGTCAGCTAAAAGCAAATTGATTTTTAAGAAAACCAAGAACCAGCAAAACCAGGTTTTGCTAGATAATCCAGGTTCTCCCATGAAAGTCTTTCTTCTTTTGTTTTGGAGAGCCTTAATGAAACAGACCCACTGTAAGATTTTGATGTTGTTTTTTTATCTTCTATTGCAGCAATAGTGACTGGAGCACATTTCTAAATCTGCCTGGCCATTGTTCCCAACAAATGTGACCAGTGAAAGGTGTTTTTCTTGAACATAAGATCACTGCCCTATTTTGATAACAGCAGCTAAAATGGCCAACTCCTATGTCTGTGAGTACCATGTCCCACTTGTTTGTAACAGCGACAAATCTCTCTGTTTATTTTCCCTGGTGACATGTAGCTGTCCACAAATGTACTACTGAAGTGGACTATAGTGCTTTTCTATGCTGGTAATTCTGTAGCTAGCTCTACATGGTGCAATTGCAAATTAGCAAATGAGCCATGAAATGCTGGGACAGACCTTTAACAGACTGAAATATATTGCTATGCAATGTTGTAACTGTTAGAGATTGCTGCTACAAGTGACAAAGCGTCCAAGAAGACAAGTACAGAAGCAACAATGAATGCATGGACATTTTTTTCAATATATGAAACATAACAAATAGTAGCTCAACACTTTGAATTACATAATTTACTTACTTTAGCCTATATTTATTTTCTTACTTTTTCTGCTTTGGAAAATCAGTGGTACTCCTTTTTAATCTATGGGGCACAGTTAGAAAGATGGTTAAGTAGCTGCAGTTAAACTGATCTTGTGGGATATAGGGGGTTTAAATAGGAATAAAAGGTCAAGTAAATAAGGTAATGTCTGTTTGTACAATAGCACTACAGCTGTATTACCTGGCATAGGTCCTGGTTTTAACTTCTGTGCCATCATAGTGTCCAGATGGCTGGACAGCTGCAGCTGTTTGGTTCCATGTCCCAGATGCAGACACTGTGCAACATGCTGAAAGAAACCTTATTTTGTGTGTGTGTGTACGTATGTGTGTATGTGTGTAAATAGTGTGACAGATCATATGGGAAATTGGTCAGTGGTGTTTTTTGTGTTTGTCTCAGGACAAAGATGGTTCTAATTCAGTAAAACAGGTCAGCACTTTGTATAACATTGCCTGTAACCTTTCAAATGACCATGTATTTCCCCAGCCAGTCCTTCAGACCTTACAATATTATATGTATTTTAAAAGAACAATGAAAAAGTATAGATAGAAGATTTATAAGTACATAGGGCTAACTATAAAACTTGGAAGGCCATCACAACATGTGTCTATATAAATGGTCCCAGATTCCAATGTCAGATTGGACTTTTATATTAAATGTTTTTGCTCTTTAAATAGTAAAATAAAGTCTAATATTCATGTGTTACCTTTGGGTGGGCATTAAAAACTCAAGAAAAAAGGGGGTCAGGAAGGGCTGTATAGTAATTTAGGTAGTTAGGATTGCTAAAATGAGTTTGAAATGCTGTCTGTCAGGAGGTGGACTGACATGTTTGTGCCTTTATGAGGAGCCCTGTTCACAGACAAAAAGAAATCATGTAGCATTAAAATTCTCTGAAGGAGAAGTGTGACTCAAGGGTTTTTTTAAACCTGTCAATAAAAAGCTGTTAGAAAGATGGTTAAGATGGTTACTCCCACATCCCAAAAAACATGCAGTTAGATTAATTGGCTTTCAAAAATTGCCCTTGGACTAAGTTATTGACACATGACCATGACAAGACCCTTTGAGGGACAGTTAGTGATATGGCAATGGACTTTGTAAAATGTTGTGTAATATGTCAATACTTTATAAATACTGGCTAATAATAAGGGGAAATCTGACATGGGTACTCTTGCATTTGTGACCGTATGTTTTTGAGATATTGGATAGAACAGGGGCAATTAGGCCATTAATAGATCAGATCTTTATAGTGGAGAAAGCTGCCTTCACAAGTGTCCCTTAATTCTTGCAAACATCGGAGCATTGGTAGCCAGAGAACTTTATCTGTGAGTGATACTATTTGGCTGCAGCTTTAGCAAGACAAGATTACTGTTTTTTGCAATCTGGACATAAGGTCCATTTTCATGCTAGAGAGGGATTTTGTACATATGGCTTATGTTTTTGTGCGGTGAAAAAGCTGCCTAAGTTGTTTAGTGTATCCTCAAAGACATAATTTTTTCCTTTTGCATTGAGTAGTAAGAGTAAGTGAGAAAACAAGGTAAAATCTAAAACTGAGCAATAGGTAAGGTCTTTATGACAACTCTTGGAATTGTGTTCATTTTGGAGGATTATTCTGTTGTGTCTATCTTTAGGATAGAATCTGAAATCTATCCAGAGAAAACCAAGCAGCAAGCAGAAAAAGTAAGACACCTTTGGGAAAGGTCATATGATCAAACCAAGTAAACCAATGTTAACCAACTCCACTACAATAAAGTACTGCTGTTTCCTAAAGCATTTTGAGTAGATAATAAATCTTAAAAAATAAAATCTTTCACTCCATCCAAAATTTCCTTTATAATGTTGTAGAGGTTTTTTACCCTGCTGTAGCATTAGGTTTGTATAATATTTTTTTCCTATGCATGCACAAAGTGCTATGCTATTTATTTATCCCTCTGGATCTGATATACACTTATCTTATTGTTGAAGTCTTGGCCTTTTGACATTGGTGTCAGTGGTACTCCTTTTTAATCTATGGGGCACAGTTAGAAAGATGGTTAAGTAGCTGCAGTTAAACTGATCTTGTGGGATATAGGGGGTTTAAATAGGAATAAAAGGTCAAGTAAATAAGGTAATGTCTGTTTGTACAATAGCACTACAGCTGTATTACCTGGCATAGGTCCTGGTTTTAACTTCTGTGCCATCATAGTGTCCAGATGGCTGGACAGCTGCAGCTGTTTGGTTCCATGTCCCAGATGCAGACACTGTGCAACATGCTGAAAGAAACCTTATTTTGTGTGTGTGTGTACGTATGTGTGTATGTGTGTAAATAGTGTGACAGATCATATGGGAAATTGGTCAGTGGTGTTTTTTGTGTTTGTCTCAGGACAAAGATGGTTCTAATTCAGTAAAACAGGTCAGCACTTTGTATAACATTGCCTGTAACCTTTCAAATGACCATGTATTTCCCCAGCCAGTCCTTCAGACCTTACAATATTATATGTATTTTAAAAGAACAATGAAAAAGTATAGATAGAAGATTTATAAGTACATAGGGCTAACTATAAAACTTGGAAGGCCATCACAACATGTGTCTATATAAATGGTCCCAGATTCCAATGTCAGATTGGACTTTTATATTAAATGTTTTTGCTCTTTAAATAGTAAAATAAAGTCTAATATTCATGTGTTACCTTTGGGTGGGCATTAAAAACTCAAGAAAAAAGGGGGTCAGGAAGGGCTGTATAGTAATTTAGGTAGTTAGGATTGCTAAAATGAGTTTGAAATGCTGTCTGTCAGGAGGTGGACTGACATGTTTGTGCCTTTATGAGGAGCCCTGTTCACAGACAAAAAGAAATCATGTAGCATTAAAATTCTCTGAAGGAGAAGTGTGACTCAAGGGTTTTTTTAAACCTGTCAATAAAAAGCTGCTGGTGCTGAATGTGGGGTGGAGGCAACTGTTGGAGATTTACTGTTCTGCCGTGGCATTGCCACCCCTGGCACCATAAGAAAATAGTTATCATGGATATATACTGTATATGTAGTTTTATTGCAAAACAATACAAGCCCAAACCAATGAAATGACATAGCCTAGAAACAGCACATCATTGTGACAACTGTATTTACTTTTCTGTTAGTTTTATTAAAAAAAATAGTCAATGTAGTAAAATCAAACTAATAATATGAATTTGTAACAAGGATAACTCATTTTTATTTGTTCTTAAATTACCAGTACACAAGTTTTTTAAAATGCCTTTCTACATTATCATCTCTATGGCAAGAATAAACCATCTAGCTAAGGCAGGAGTAGACTACAGGAGTAGTGTTATCTTCAGTTGTTCCCTGGCTCTTCACCAGAATGGAGGGCCAATAAATATTTCTAAATGGTCAACCCTCTAATCTGACAACTCCATTCAGCTTTTACAACATACAGTTGCTCAGTTTAAAGTGTAAATCCCGGGTCAGTGTTGCATGTGGATATACATTTTGCCACTGATGATAGCATTTGTGTAGAGCCAAAAGAGGTGGATGAATAAACTGATGAATCGATGTTTGGGATCACACTGAGAGCCAAAGAGGTTTTAGGTTCCTGATACAAAAAAAAATCCTAATAGATTAGCCTAGTTGAGTAGTGTGTATTCCACGCAGATCATTTTTTCTAAAGTCTTCTATACCACTATTATGAGTTTTATGGCACACAATACAATGGAAGAACTTTCAACAATAATGTTAAACAGTTTTTATACTAATTTATATGTATGCTACACACATGGGTTGGCAAAAATGTCAAAATGAATGATAGTTGTACTTTACGTCAGTTTTTTGGTGACTCAAATATCATAGGAGATCATAAGATATATCTCCGATATGAAGAAGTTATGCTACATACAGAGAACATTAGGTTACATTTGGCTTTGCAGGATTTTACCAAGTTTCGATGCTTCTTTTCTAAAGCTACTGCACTCTAACCATTTCTCAAAGCTGATTAAAAATACACCTAAAGGTCAAATGGTACGGATAAAAAGAATACCTAGCAGAGGAAAGTATTCTGACAGGAATCTGGAAGTCTTAGAACTTTATTTGAAGATACGTAAATAGACCAAAAATACCCGTTTGTGCTGTTACATAATAACCGTGACTATAAAGTTTTTTCCTCAACTTTTAATAATTTATAGTCCAGCTGAAATAAGAAAAATTATACTGACTAGTCAGTTTTGTTAAATGTAAAATGTACCTGTCAATTAAGCAAACTGCAGGATGTGTTTGATGCAGTCAGTGCTGGTTTCAGACCATAAAATATATAGGAAAACCACTGAGAAATACAGTTTGGATAGGTAGGGTATGTGTGATGATTGCCCTCTCAGCTTCACCCTGTGCCAAGAATTTCCAGCCCACTGAGCAACAATCTAACATGAAGGCAAAGAATTACTTTCACGGGCCGTATAACTGATCTGTTGACCCTTGCCACACCTACACAGGTAGAATGCCACCACATGCTCAGATGGAGGCACGAACCAAATTTTTTGCCAACTCTGTCCTTTTAGTACTGTCTGCCCCACCCGCTGCCACTTCCAATAGGGATGTCCCAAAGTTAAGTATTAGGGTAGTATGTAGTGGTAAGAGAGGGATAGATTCAGCTTGTACGTTTATTGGTATTTATGCACAGTGTATTATTGTATAGAAAATAAAGATTAATAAATGAAAAAAGCAACAATGTAAAAAGGTAAATGACAATGAAATATTTTATACTCAACGTAAAGTTGGTTTCTCTCAGTCCATATACTTGTATTAAGTCCAATTGTCATTTTTCCTAACAACAATGACGTTTGTGTGAGAGATTTTCTGATAGGCTTACACAGTTTTTGTAGGCCAGTACACAGAGGAGTGACTAATACAGTGACAGCAAAGTATAGGTCAAATGAATAAAATACGGAGTCCAGCAAGCCCAAACTAGGCATGTCTAGGACTTGTGGTCCTGGGTTAGTGGCCTAGAAGACTCATTCTTGGTTTTACGATGATCCAGCTATCGTTCTGCAATCTACCAAATTACACACAGGCCCTAAAGAGAAACTGAGGTCCATTGTTGTATCTTCAAGGGACAGCATGGTTCCCCCAGTGGTTAGCACTCTCAGCCTTGTAGCAGTAGGTCACAGGTTCGTATCCCAGCCAGGACTCTTATCTGCAAGGAGTTTGTATGTTCTTCCTGTGTCTGCGTGGGTTTTCTCTGGGTACTCCAGTTTACTCCCACATCCCAAAAAACATGCAGTTAGATTAATTGGCTTTCAAAAATTGCCCTTGGACTAAGTTATTGACACATGACCATGACAAGACCCTTTGAGGGACAGTTAGTGATATGGCAATGGACTTTGTAAAATGTTGTGTAATATGTCAATACTTTATAAATACTGGCTAATAATAAGGGGAAATCTGACATGGGTACTCTTGCATTTGTGACCGTATGTTTTTGAGATATTGGATAGAACAGGGGCAATTAGGCCATTAATAGATCAGATCTTTATAGTGGAGAAAGCTGCCTTCACAAGTGTCCCTTAATTCTTGCAAACATCGGAGCATTGGTAGCCAGAGAACTTTATCTGTGAGTGATACTATTTGGCTGCAGCTTTAGCAAGACAAGATTACTGTTTTTTGCAATCTGGACATAAGGTCCATTTTCATGCTAGAGAGGGATTTTGTACATATGGCTTATGTTTTTGTGCGGTGAAAAAGCTGCCTAAGTTGTTTAGTGTATCCTCAAAGACATAATTTTTTCCTTTTGCATTGAGTAGTAAGAGTAAGTGAGAAAACAAGGTAAAATCTAAAACTGAGCAATAGGTAAGGTCTTTATGACAACTCTTGGAATTGTGTTCATTTTGGAGGATTATTCTGTTGTGTCTATCTTTAGGATAGAATCTGAAATCTATCCAGAGAAAACCAAGCAGCAAGAGATAGTATTATGAGGATTTTATATATTTACTACTCTTACTAAAAAAAATAATAATAAACCTTTGGCTATACTTGCAACTTAATGCTGGAGTTGCTGTTAACACTTTTCCTTTGCTAGTTGGACAATGAAGCAGGCAATAACAACAAATTCCCATATTTGTGAAAGCCTCAAGACGACATGTGCTCACTTTGGAGGAATTTTCGGTTGTGTCTTCAGGACAGAAACTGAAATCTATCCAGAGAAAAACCAGCAGCAAAAGATAGCATTACAGGGGATTTAACTATTCACTACTCTTTCTGCAATTTAAAAAAAAAAATAAAGTTTTTGGCTTTGCAACTTAATGCTGTAATAGCTGATTACACTTTTTAGTTCATTCTTAGTACATGTACTAGGGATTTTACTTTATCTGAAAAAAAGTTTAGTATTTTTTTTTTTTTTCCTGTGGTATAAATGCCAACATGTGTGTTTCCACTTTCAGTTAATCTTTTACCTATCTGCACCAGTCCTATAGCATAAATTGGGTTATGACTTATGTTCTATAGCTTGTGCTAATCATAAATGCTGACAGTACTTTGAGGGGGGAAGATGATAAAGATTTATATGTTGCCTGCTGTAGATCAATTTATTTAAGCTGTACAGTCATAGCACAAATTTTCCTCCATCCACATGCTTACTAGACTAACAAGGCTATATGACCTCTTCCCTCAATCTTTTCTTACATTCAGATCTTCAAAACACAAAACTTTAAAAGAAAATGCATATAGATCCAGATTAGGTATTATTACAAAGCAGTAGCATTTATTAACATTTGTTTTTCAAGTTTTTAGGATAACTGTTTGTTGGTAACAAATTTTTAGTAGTTTACATTAAAGCTGAACTCCAGACAGATTCTGAAACAATTACAATATATATTAGGTACAAATAGTGTAAGTACCTGAATTTAGCTTGGTATCAGGCTCTTGAAATCACCTGCACAGTCCTCCCTTGCACAGGGAGAGGATCGGGTAACATCAAAGCCAATCAGGTGTGCTTTTGTCCTTATTAAAACACTTTAAAACACTTTAACTCTAGTATAAACCTATGGCACAAAATGCAGCCATCACACAAAACAGTAGACAAAAATGGCAGTAAATTGAATGTGAAAAAAATGCATCCATGGTTTGGAATTTTTCAACACTTATTTAAAAGGAAAAAAAACATAAACTCATGCATAAGCTGTATATAATTTCTTCTTTGTTACTGGTTAAACTACTATGTACCTCTGAATTGGGTTTAATGGATTGTTTGCTCTTAAATGATATTTTGTGCATTATTGTTAGCCATCAAAAGATGAAGTTGTGTTATCCATGGTAAATATGTTACCATAACAAATCAGAGACTAATACGGGTGTAAGCTGAGTATAAACCAATTTTATTCTAATGGAATTTTGAGGGAAGAAATGTTTTGGTTTATACTCAAGTACATACCGGGTATGCTATATTAAATATTCCAACTGTGAGTTGGTAAAAAAAAACTATAAAACAAATTTTAAATGGCCACTATGGAAAATGATCATATGCTTTACAAACCCAATAAAAAAAAAACACAACCAAAGTATAAAGTTATTTATGGTTAGTAACACAACTCGGAACAATTTTGTAATTGGTATTTAGTGCGTGCTGAACAAAATGAACAATGAATGTTTAGATACATTAATCTCTGTTAAGAGGAAACTATCAGTCATTTTGCCCTTATGAAGTTTTGGCAATTGTTGGTGTTTAACTATGTCTATATGAGCAGATTTAGGATGTCACAAACCTAGTGTCATGTTTTAATTCATGCTATTCTATTTTTATACTCAAAACCTAGGCACATATTCTGCTATGTATTAGCTGCACAGTCAAGAAACCACAGCAAATATTTGCATCCATGACACAATAATTATGGCCCATTGTTATCACAGTAAAAATATCTATTTTGCCATACTGAAACTGCCACAGTGATTATAGATTTTTTCTGTTGAATGACAGAGTTATTTTCACCCTTGAACAACACAGCAATTATTTTACCTCAGTTTCGTAGTTAATCTTCTACGTCAATGGTTAATGTCCTACAGTGCTACGGAAATAAATTTTCCCCTAAGTCTCACTGATTGTTTTCCAAACAGTACCACTATTTCTACCTTTCTAGACAAGTGTATTTAAAAGAACCCTTGTTACAGTAATATGCTTTTTAGTTGTTTCGTTTAAAGTCTCTGTTTGTTGATTTACAAACAAAAAGACAGGTTCTGGTCATAGCAATAGTTCCAAAAGTCCTTACTGTGTCCAGTTTGAGAAGTCTGGAGACCACGGATTAGGACACTTTATTAGAAGAATTGCAATCTCATGTTTATTAAATATTGTTGCACTTGGATTGTCGCCAGCATTCTCAGTGTAGCAGCAAAAACTGTTATATCTGTTTCCCTTGTCTTTGTTCTTCTATTATGTGAGAGCAATTCAAGAACAGTTTTTGGGTTTAAAGCAAGTAAATTGCAATTGGTAATTTGAGTTTTTCTTATGTTTTATCCCTTACTAGTCAATGATTTTAGCTGCTCTCTCTGCCCTTCTCATTTAGGTTTTGTTAACAAAAAACAACTTACCTGGGGATCCTGCCTGCATCCTCACAATACCACCAACATGATAAATCAAACAGTAAGTTTCCAATGAATCCACTGCACTCACGGAGACACCTATGCTCCAACATTGACCAGACATTTGTTTACCACCCACATGTCATTTACTTTTGCTACACTTGTTCAAACTCATGGACATACTTATGCTGCAGTTGTGTTCGGGCATCTGTTTACCCATCCATGTGTCAATTATTAATGCCATGCCTGAATGGGCGTCTTTACCTACAGGGGTGATTTATAGAGGACCAGGCTCATAAGATACCTTATTTACATCATAAATCTTTCTCCACCCTAGTTATTTGGTATACCAATGACACCAATCCTTTATAATTATGGTACTCCCCCTGTGGGGGAGTGTTAGCGGAAATTTACATGACCAAAGTACCAGATATATATGTGTAAATATTTGTTTCAAAGAAGTGGATACTAGTTCCCATTAAACACTTCATCACTATTTTGGATTTTGCTCCTGAGTTCTGAATTCGTCCAAGAGGCATATTTATCACCATGAAATATTAGGATTATTTTAATAAAAAAACTTTTAATACAATCTGGGGTCAAAATACAATCCCTATAACTCTAATATATATGTTACATAACCTTTTTATCTCCTAAAACAAATTATCAGCTATACCCAAAACTTTTTTGATTTTAAAATTTTCCATATTTTTCATTAGAGGTTTTTATTGTTTCTATATTTACCTGTATGTCCTTTAAATTCTGTTTGGGGGTCAGTCATATTTTGTATATTATTACATTTTTGAGAAATGGGGCAATATTTATTCAACTAGAAGCATTATTACCCCAATTTAGTCTACTTAACATTCCAAAGAAAGGGAGCTGACGAGATTTGTCAGTAGAGCCAGGATGTCTATTCAAAATGGGTCATACAAAACTTTGTTTTATGTGTCCTTATGTATATAAACCAATGTTCTTGACATGCTGCATGGTGGGAAAGGTGGGATTGGAGCACTGATTACAGGACAATTGAACCAAAAGTATGGTCATCCTTCATGACACATGATATGCAATTAAGTTTTCCCATTTTAAACTTTCTTTTTAACCTTTATCCCGTGAAATGGACACTAATTTGGGGAATAAATATGTAGTTCCTCTGTGGTACCATATATAACTTTTATCATATCTATATGTCAGTAAATCATGACTAAATACTTGCAGGAATATGCACTAGATAAAACATTCAAGAGCATTTCTGTGAATTTATTAGGTGATAGAAAAAGTCATATAATGGCTAAACCTGATCCATTCCATTTTCAAATCTTTTACGGGAAATACAAGTGAAAAGGTAAGTAACAGAATTATATGATTTATGATGAGTCATTCTCTAATTAATGCACCTATGATCTTTCAGTAGATCTGAAAAATGTACACTGATGAGCTATAAGATCATAAATGTCAATGCCTGAAGTTAAATTTTCTTCTTGGGCCACTCATGGGAATCTCAACTTACCAATATGCTAAATGAAGAAAAATTGACTTAAATCTTTGCAGATGGCTGTAAAATAACTTATTGTAGAACAGCTGTTTCCTAATAAATGTAGCATGCCTCAGATATGAAAATGCACCTATGGCGTATTGGGCTAATCAATCTTATAGCTAAACAGAAAAAAAAAATTGTATGAATATGACACACATGCTCCTTTATTTGCAAATATGTAAGTATTTCCTCTAAAGCATATAAGAGTAATGAGGATCATTTTTTAAACCTTCACAATAAAGTTTCTCTGTAGCCTTGCTTCTATGTTGTATCATGCACAATATGAAACAAAGCCATTCAGAACAAAATAAATGACCTGTCTTAGGCATGCAGTTTAATCATAAGGATATTTTGGTTTTAGCTGAATTCTGATGAGCTTATGCTAGCTTATAAATCTTTTGGAGACTATAGAGGGAAAATCTACTGCTTTAGCTATTGGTTTTAACTAACCAACTTAAATTTTTGGGTGTTTACAGCAGTATTGGAATATTTCTAGTCCATTTAATGCAGTATTCATAATACAAAGTTAGTTGATAAGCAAGTAGAATACAATACCCTCTTCAAGGCCACTGCATGTCTGCAAATCTTGGATATGGCAAGGGTCTCCAAGGAACTAAAAAAAATGTTTAAAGTGTATCTGTAGAGAAAGCTGTTTTTTGTTTGTTTTTTGGGGGGTTTTTTTCCAGCTATTCTGTCCTGTCTTGTTGACCCTCAGTGTTACAGTTATCATCTCCAGAACAGAAATAGAGGGGGATTCTACTGCTGGTAGTATTGTAAACTATTGTAAAGAGTTTGTATTTCACTTCCTTTTGTGTCCTCGGAATAGGGTGTATTTTTCCAATGTGACAGACAACAAAAAAGAATAACTGAGTTTTTAATACCCATCTCTAGCCAATTTTTTTTATGTTGCAGGTTTCCCTCTGTGGTTCAGACCTGGCCCTCTTCCAGGTTCAGTGACACCCAGCACTATCATTCACCTCCTCATCCATAACAACTGCCCTTTGCCAACTGCCCTTTGGCTAGGCTAACTATTTAGCTAAATGGCAAAGCCAACTTGTTTCAAGGGTTATGTGTATTTCTGTTCATACAGAGTGAGAAAGTTAAAAACAAAACCATTCCAACCTACTATTGCTATACAGGTGTCTTATTCATTAAAAGCTTTCATATTTGGACCGCAAATTGTTCTTTGGGAAGAAAGGAAATTGGGACCTTTATTATTCCATGTGTTACTATTGTACATTTTATTGTTTTTATTGCACTGAGATATACTCATGTAAATAGTGCACCTGGCTGGTGCAAAGGATTTCCCATTTCATTAAAATATACTTATTAAATATATGCAAATAGCTCTTTATAAACATAACAGGGAAAACATAATTTTTACACTGCAGTCCTTTGGAGGTATACGTCATCCTCTGGGGTTTTTAAGGTACCAGATGGCCTTTAACTGACTTTGAACCTCCACATGTGAACAGTACTGTTTGGCATGCTGGAGTTAATCAAAACAGAAGCAAGTTCTGGTTAATCCAAAGAAAATCCACTCCACAAGCAATTTGTCTAATCCATCCCATAATTCGATTTACAGCTTCAGGTCAGTGATCTGTCATATTTACCATTTTAATTTCATGCTCTTCCTAAAACTGTGCTGAATTGTCTCATTAAGCTATTTTAGCATAGAAAAGCTTTCTGCTTTCTATACTAAAACTTTAATGGGGAATCCCATAGAGATTCTCTTCATTCCATGCCTGGCAGAGCAGTGTTGGACGTGGGAGCTGTTAGTTCTCAAAATGTAACCCTGAATGAGTATTTTGTACAGTAAGAGAAATTGGGATGGGTGTTAGAGAGCATGCCTTTTCTTCCTATACTTGACCTGTTACACCAACAAATCCTCAGGGCATTTCAGAGATCATTAATCAATTCACATCAATATTAAATCTAAAATCACCTAATTTTCACATTATTTTCCAGAACATGAAACAGAGTTTATTAAACAAGCTTACAATTTATGTTTTGCTAGTGTGTCTGGGATTCAAATTTATCTACCTATTTATGGTAATCAACCAAGATACATACAACCTTAGATAAACAATTAGCATTAACTATTCAAAAAAAAAGAATGCTTGGTATGTGGGTGGCAAAACATGGAGGTAACTTGTTTTACCTTACAATCATGGAGCTCCCCTAAGCCCCCCTCCTCGAGACAGCTTGGGATGCACCAAAGCTGTTCATGACGGAAAACAACGGCAGCGTGCTGAAAGCTTTTTCCCACCCTCCCGCCCAGTGGTACAGGGGAAGTTATAGCGGTCCCTGGGGGGGGGGGGGGGGTAGTTGGTTTCTAGGAGTGGTATCTATCGTTGTGGGAGATCCATCTTTGTTATGGAGTTCTTCGGATGGTGGTAAGAATAATTGTGGTTGGATTTTGGGGGTGAGGACTGCGGATTATTGGGGATATTGTTCCCAAGCTGGGGGTTTTATGGTTGGGAGCATGCAAATCCTGATGGCTCTGTTCCCAAATTGAGGGGGTTAGTGTATGTGAGGGGCCCTCAAGGACCAGTAACCCAATGTTGTTAGGGTATAGAAAAGTTTAGGGTTGTAATTGATATTTGTTGATTTTATTGTTATTGTATGTTTATATATGAAAGAGATTTGGTTAATATGGTTTTATTGGTTAATGTTATTTATTGTTATTTACCTAATTATTTAATAGGTTATTTATATTTGTAATAAAAGGCCTGCGGGCCATTTAACCAACCTTGTATCTTGGTTCTTTTTGGTTAGTAATGGGGTGCGTGAAGGGGGAGTGAGTAGTGGGTGGGCTGCATGCTATTTGCTCTGCCGTCCCTTAGTCAAGACTCTTGCACTCCCACCTCTCGTAACTGACACTGCAACGTGTTTAATGTGCCTGCATCTGCAGTAGTGTTGATGTTCGAATTCGGGTTGTCCCTATATTCGACCTGAATATGGCTGTTCGAATTCGGGTGGACCCGACCCGAAAATTTTTTTTTCGTAAATGATTTATTTCGTATGTGTTTTTTATTTTAAACTTGTTCTTCAGGTGCCTTCAATTAGCTGTAACCGCAGGCAATACCAGGGCAATAGAGGTTGAATGGAGATACTATCTTCATTCATACCTCTACTGCTCTGTGATTGGCTGAGAAATAGGAAACCCTGATGACAGCTCAAGCATCATCAGGGTTTCCCTTTCCTCAGCCAATCAGGGAGCAGAGCAATCAGCAGAACTTTACTCAATGCTGCACGATCAGTGGAGCACAGCTGTCAGCATAGTAAAGCTCCGCTGATTGCTCTGCTCCCTGAGGAAAGGGAAATCCTGATGATAGCAAATCAGCAATCAGCAATCAGCATCATCAGGATTTCCCTTTCCTCAGCAACTTAGGGAGCAGAGCAATCAGCGATTTTTTTAAGTTAAATTACACAAACACACACATTAATAAAATAATTTTAAATTAAAGCCTTGTCCTATTTTTTACTTATATTTTAACCTTTTCAGGGAATGAGTAAGAGGATTTATGTACCCCTGTACTCATTCCCCAGGGTGGGGCGGTGGAGATCTGGGAGTCTCCTTATTAAAGGGGGCTTCCAGATTTCAAAGTACTGCTAAAAATGTTTATAATAGCCCCCATTGTTTTCAATGGAAGCTTTCATAAAAGCTTAAACACGCTTGAAAAATCCTCCATTGAGTTCAATAGAAGCATTTGGAAGCGTTTATCCAGCGTTTTAATTTTTTAAATGTTGCAAGCAACGTTTAAGATAACGCTCAAAAACGTGCCTGAAGGAAACGTCCTGGTGTAGATTAGCCCATGGGAATGCAGTCTGTGTAGACTAAAGCTGCATACACACGTCCAATAATTATCGTTAGAAACGACCGATGAACAACCAATTGGCCAAAAAAATGTGACCAAGGACGCCGACGAACGAGGATCGTCGTTGAAAATGAACGACCGCCGCGGTGGATCTGATTGGCCAACGATCTCTCACTATCTATCGTGTGTACAGTATCGTGTCGTTCAGTGATTGTGCATGTTTCTGCGGTACATTTTCTCCTTTACATGTCCCTCCCTGCATCGTTCAAACGATTGTATCTAGCGTGTGGACACTGTTGCTGGAATATATATGAACGATCATATTGTTACAGCATGTACAGAATTGTGCACAATATGATTGTTCAAGTATAATCGTGCATAATCGTTGACCGGTTGTAATCGTTCATTTTCTAACAATAATTATTGGAAGTGTGTACCTAGCTTTAGCCTAAAATTGATTTGACAGGTGCTCTTTAATCTTCATGTGAAGTACAGGGGTATGTAATAGTGTTATGTATCTTTTTATAATGTATCTTTTATGTATTCTTTTACAATGTATCTTTTTACAATGTATCTTTTTATGTATCCTTTTATAATGTATCTTTTTACATCTGTTTGGAGGCTGTAGAAGCTCTACACTCCCATTGACTTTAATGGTGTTCGATTTTGAAATTCGACCACCCGAATAATTTTGCTACATTCGAGCGAATAGCTGCCTAATCGAATAGTGAGCTATTCGACCAACACTAATCTGCAGTCTAAGTGACAAAATCTTGAATAAACATAAAACACAAAGGAAGAGAAGACAACAAAGGAGAAATGATCTCCTGACAAGGCAAACAGTTGTAACTGAAGTCACAGATTTAAAGCAAAAAGGTAACAATTATTGTGTAAATTATTAACATATGCTTATAGTGGAGTAAAAATTTTTTAATAGACTTAGACTTCACTGTATGTCACTGTTTTTTTGGTGCTTGCATACCTGTTTTCCTTTCTTTAGATATTTTTACATCTTTAATCCAGTAAAGAGATACAGATTACACCTTATATTGTGTACTTATCTACACTCTATTGAAAACTACTGTAAACCAAAAATATTATTTAGCCAAGCAAAGCAGACTTTAGGAGGGAGATTTAGTTGGACACAGATACTGCTGGTAAGTAGTAGCTTCCTTCAGCCATTACTAAAATGTGAGTAAGGGCCTGACTGTCCGGCAGTTAGTCAGTCATTACTCAATTTGTATTGAAGACTTACTACTGGTTCTGGGACTCTGAGAATGGGACACCATGGCCTTTGGTAGTGGGAAACAGCATGTCAAAGCCAGCCCAAGTCCAGCATCATGAGCCAGCAAGTCAGCAAGAAGCAGCCCAGCCTCTGCCAGTGGGCATCACCTACCCAAGATCAAGCGTCAGCCAATAGAACTGGTCTGGCCTAAGTCTGGCATCCACTGTCTAGAGTTCAGCATCACCAGGCAGAAAATAGCCATCAGGACTCAGGAAGAGAAACATTATGGTAAGGAAAGGTCTATGTACATTAAAAGTTTATCGGAATAGTATAAAAAAAGGTATCTGCATGTTCTGCTCTGAACCATGCTTTCTTACATGTCTTTTCTTTGACATTCTTTGAAGTGTCATTTCTTAGATATTTCCACTTTCTGATGTAAAACTAGCAGCCATAATTATCCATGGGCCCAATGGAAAATCCGACCTCTAAGCACAATTCAGCTGCTGCACTTTTTTTCCTGTATATTTTCCAAGTTTCCTATTCTAAAAAAACAATTGTTCACATTTGTGACTTGTAAAAAGTTTTTTTTACTTCTGGAATAACAATGTTTGGGTACACCATCTTGAAATAGTCCAACATGCTTTTTACAGTTATGTTCCCTGAATGGACCAGAGTTCTTCAAAGCTTGGGGAAAACAGCAAGAATACCACACTTTCCCCGGAGTGCCCAACATAGACTATTTCAACGTCTACTCACAACCACAACCTTGTCCTTTTCTAGTTTCTCCTCCTTCCCCATCGGAGCTACACTTTTGACATCATTAATTTCATGCTCTTCCTAAAACTGTGTTCAATTGTCTCATTAAGCTATTTTAGCACAGAAAAGCTTTCTGCTTGCTATACTAAAATTTTAATGGGGAATCCCATTGAGATTCGCTTCATTCCATGCCTGGCAGAGCAGTGTCCGGACATGGGAGCTGTTAGTCCTCAAAATGTAACCCTGAATAAGTTATAATTTGTATAGTAAGAGAAACTGGGGTGTGTGTTAAAGAGAAAAATATCACGATTGTTTACATGCTTTTTCTTCTTATAAATGACCTGTTACTCCAACAAATCCTCAAGGGCATTACAGAGATCATTAATCAATTCACATCAATATTTAATCTAAAATCTCTTCATTTTTATGTTTACTTCAATGTCTACTCACAACCACAACTTTGTCCCTTTCTAGTCTCTACTCCTTCCCCAGAGGACCCAAACCTTTAACATCAATTCCTCTAGGCTAGTGTTTCTCAATTCGGGTTCCATGGAGCCCTAGGGTTTTTCTAGAGTTTGCTGAGAGTTTCTTAAGCAATGAGCAATTTGTGCCTCTTGGGTCAGTTTTACAGACACCAATGATCATTTTGGCTATCTGTAAGGGTGGAAGTCTTCCCACTGACCAGCAATAAAAGAGGCATTCTTCCCATTGATCTGACCTGAAAGTTATGTAAAGGGTTAAAATGATTGAGAAAGTCTGCTTTAGGTAAATCAGCCCTGCCCATAAACGCGATCTGTCAAAATAATGTTTAGCCCTTTAACACAATATAAGAGTTGAGTGCATCACATGCACAAAAATAAACACTGTGAGAACTTGCTTTGTCTCTTAAATTCTGTTTTTAAATACTTCAAAGCAACGCTTCAGATGCAAATAAGTCCAGGAGTGTGGGAAATACCATATTCTAAAGATAATTTTTTATCTTTGTGTTTCAATAAGTTCTTTTAATATATTTTCTTTTATTATATTTTTTCACCCAAGATCCACCCAACTTTTATCCAAAATGTAGATTTCTTTCATTTTAATTAGAAAAAATAATAAATCACGAGTACAAGTTGATTTACATATTTTCTAATTAAAAGCAATCTGCAAAATGTGTAAATGAAAGGGAAAAGTTAGGTGAATATTGGGTAAAACATTTATAAACAAACTCCATAGATTTATTTTACAAAGTGTGTTTACAATGTGCACTACAACTATAACAATGAATGAAATATAATAGCATTAGGTTAAAGATGGATGTATGGTAAATTAGCTTCAAGGCCCTATTTTGCTAACTGAGAGTCAATGCCATGAATATTCATTGCTTTTTATTGCACATAATTCAAAATTTTTCAAGGCCTATCTTTGATGACATGAAATGCATTATTCAAGAAAGCATATTTCGTTAATTATTTTGGTTACAATATATATATATATATATATATATATATATATATATATATGTTGTTTACTAGGTCCAGCAAACAGCCTTCATAGTAAAAGTAACCTAAAATATATTTCAAGTTGTATGTATCCTAGGTATAAAAAATCACTAGCATCCGGCACCTGGGCCATGCTAGATGCCCACATTTCCAAGGCTTCATAACTCCCATGAATACGTGGCTTCTTCATGCAGCCAAGCCTGCCCATACATGTATTTGCCAGCAACAATGTAGGGCACTAACACCTGCCACAAGTATGAGTCAGCCTGTCTTCCTCGCACAGACTCCTTTTAAACCAGTCAATATCCACCCAACATTCCATATGTTCCATTCCACAGAATTGCTTTCCAATGGTCCCCCTGGGTCCACCAGGTCATTTTCAGTCCTAGTAATACTACAGCTATATATCCAATTACATACAAAGGAAATGAAAACAACAGGAATTTTGCTTACATGTGTTTGAATGATGTGCACACAGCTTTACCAAGCTAAGTAAATATTCAACTTACAGCATGCACAGAATTCTACCAAGTTAAAAACATAGACCAAACCAGTTGGCCCGGAGACATAAAAAAAAAAAATATAGGCGGAGGGCCTCATGACAGTGAGAGGGGGGGGGGGGAAGTAGTCAGGAGAGTGGGGGTTAAATGATAGTGATTGGTTAGAATATGTGGTGTGATGGGCGGAGTATTTAGAAGGTGGGGTCAAAGGACAGGGGTATATATATAGCTGAGGTGGGAGGGCATAGGTCAGAATTTTGAAAAAGACAGAGGAGAAAGTTGCTTACCTCATGGCGTCCGTTGAGGATTTGCTTGAACGCATCAGGTCGGCTGCCGCCGTCCGCGGTGTGCAGTGGTTGGAGGCCCAGATGCAGACGCTAGGGCCGGGGCTAGAGCAGGAGGGCCAGGCGGGTTCCCAACGCTCTAGACGGGCTCGGCCGTCCAGGCCGCCGGAGCGCCTCAGCCCCAGTTTGGCCCGTCGGGTCCAGTGCCGCACCAGGAGCCCCGACAGGGACCCTCCGTGCTCCTCCTTACAATGGGCGCCTGTGAGTGAAGGGAGGGCCGGGAGGAATCCTCATCAACGGCGGGACCCCCGAGCAGCTGCGTCCCCGGGCCTGCCTGCTAGGTCCCGGTCTGCTCGCAACGTGGGAAGCGTGGCTGCGGCTGTTTCCCCATCTGGAGCCTGCGAGGGGAATGAGGCCCGACGGGGGAGGGTCCGGCGTGCAGGACCGGACCGTGGTCGGTCGGTCCTCCTGTGAAGAGGAGAGGTTCATTGGTGGCATCCAGTGGGCAGCGGAGGTCTGGAGGATCCCGGGAGCCGGCGGTGGCAGCATCCGGTAAGCGGCACCGCGAACAGCGTCAACCGGAAGTTGAGGGGGGAGTCTAGAGTGGGGGAGGAAAGTAGGCTGCTGCGGGGTCTGCGGGATTTGTTAGTTAGTTTTGGTTTAGGGGAGCAGGGGGGTCCCCCTCCCACACTAGCTGGGGTTTCTGGGGTTTCATCTGGGTTAGTGGCAGGTGGGTCGCTTGTTTCGGGGGGCGGTAAGGAATTGGGGGCTAGGGGAGAGAGCGGTTTGTCTTCCCCGGGGTCATTGTTATCGGGGGGCTCACTGCCGGTGGGGTCTGGAGAGGTGGTGGAGCGAGACTGCGAGGGACGGAAAGAGGCTGGAGCGACGCCGTCGGTGGGTGACGCTGCAAAAGGTGAGGTGTATATTTGTTTTGAGGGACCTTTAGGTGCGCATTTGCCAGCAGAGGTCAGAGAGAAGATATGGAAAGGTGAGTATGTGGAGATATTTTCTCTGCTACCGGCGGAGCGTTTTGGGCCAAGGGACCTTAAGGTGGGTGAGGGTCAGAGGTTGAAGGAGGAAAAGAGTGCGTGGCGCTTTATTCCTCGTACTTTTCAGAATTGGCTCCAGGGGCTTGCTATTTTGGCGAGTTTAATTGGGGAAAAGGCGCCAGAGAACTGTTCGGCGCTTTTCTGTTATTTAGATGCGATTAGTGAGGCTTATCGGGTCTATGGGGGCATGGCATGGCTTCGGTACGACGAACAATTTCGTCAACGGAAGGCCATGCGCCCAGGCATGAGGTGGGACCACAAAGATATTAATTTGTGGATGCGCCTGATGACATCAGCGAGATGGGGGTCGCAGTCCTTTCTCGGGACTGCCGGGGGCTCCAGTGCGGCGGGTTCCTCGGCGGCAAAAAGAAAAGGTTTCTGCTGGTTGTTCAATGAGGGAACGTGCCGTTTTGGTGGCACCTGCCGCTTTAAGCATGAGTGCTCAGTCTGTGGGGGGGGCCACGGGGCAGTGCGTTGCTTTGCCAAAGGAAAAGGTCGGTCGGGGTAGCCTGGGGGAAAAAGGGATGACCCCAGTGAGGGTGGAAAAAATGCGCCCCTTCCTAGATAGATATCCAGACAGGAAGGGAGCTCAATTGTTATTGTTTGGTTTTTCTGAGGGTTTTCGGATTCCGTGTTCTTTGCCCATTGCCCCCCGCTGTTCTAGGAATTTGCGTTCTGCTTTGGCGCACAGTGCGGTGGTGACGGCCAAGCTGCAGAAGGAGGTTGAGTTGGGGCGTATGGCGGGCCCTTTTGCTGAGCCTCCATTGGGTGACTTAGTGGTGTCTCCGCTGGGTGTTGTGCCTAAGAAGGAACCCAACAAATTTCGGATGATTCATCATTTATCCTACCCTAAAGGGGGGTCGGTGAATGATGGGATCGATCCTGAGTTATGTAGGGTATGTTATACCTCTTTTGATGCGGCGGTGGCGTTAGTGCGTACGGCGGGGAGGGGTTGTTTGATGGCCAAGGCAGATGTTGAAGCGGCTTTTCGTTTGTTGCCCGTGCACCCAGATAGTTTTAGGCTGTTGGGGTGCGAATGGCAGGGGGCTTTTTATGTGGATAAGTGCTTGCCGATGGGTTGTGCTATTTCCTGTGCGTTTTTTGAAGTTTTTAGCTCTTTCTTAGAATGGGTGGTGCAGGATGTATCTGGTTTGAATTCTGTTATCCATTATTTGGATGATTTTTTGTGTGTTGGGCCATCAGGGTCTTGGGTTTGTGCTGCCTTGCTGGGTACTTTGCAGCAGGTGGCTGAGTTGTTTGGGGTTCCGTTGGCGGCTGAAAAGACAGAGTCGCCTCGCACGGTTTTGAGTTTTTTGGGCATTGTTTTGGATTCTGAGGCTATGGAATGTCGTTTGCCGGACGACAAGTTGGCAGATTTGAAGGCAGCGGTGTGTTGGGCGCATGGGTTAAAAAAAAAATTCGTTTGCGTGACTTGCAATCTTTGTTGGGAAAGTTGAACTTCGCATGCAACATTATGCCCATGGGGAGGGTGTTTAGCAGGAGGTTGGCAGCTGCTACAGCCGGTGTGCGTTCGCCTGGATATTTCATACGTTTGACCGGTGAACTGCGGGAGGATTTGCGAGTTTGGTTGCAATTTTTGAATTGTTACAACGGACGGACGTTGTGGATGCAAGAGGGGGTGTCCAATGTAGCCCTGGATTTGTACACAGATGCAGCAGGGAGCTCCGGTTATGGAGCCTATTGGTCAGGGCATTGGAGCGCGGAGCGGTGGCCAGACTCTTGGGTGGAGGCCGGGTGGTGTAAGAACTTAGTGCTGCTGGAATTGTTCCCAGTTGTGGTGGCATTGGCTATATGGGGTAAAGAGCTGGGTAATAAAAAAGTTTGTTTGCACTGTGACAATTTGGGGGTGGTGTGTGCGATTAATAACAATACTGCTAATTCACCCATGGTGGTGCGTTTGTTGCGCCATTTGGTGTTACTGTGTTTGGTGCACAATATTTACTTGAAGGCAGTACATGTTCCAGGCAGGGCTAATGATGTGGCTGATTCTCTTTCTCGTTCCCAGTGGGCGCGGTTCCGAGAGCTGGTCCCTGGGGCGGATCGGCTGGGTGCTCCTTGTCCGCCCGAGCTTTGGACGATCGTTTAGGACCGGTGGTTGGAGGAATTCGGCGGTCGGTGTCGGAGGGCACCTGGAAAGCGTATGTAAACACATGGCACGAATGGTTTGTGTTTTTAAGACAGGAGGGAGGGGATTTGGAGGTGCAGCAAGGTGTGTTGATGTTGTTGTTATTTTTAGCTGTTAATTTTAGGGCGGGTGTGTCAGGCAATGTTATGACAAAAAAGTTGTCAGCGTTAGCTTTTTTGTTTAAGTTGGAAGGTGGGGTGGATCATACTAAAAATTTTTTGGTTCGACAGGCTTTAAAAGGCTATCGCAGGGGGGGGGGGTTAAGATGGATCCCAGAAGGCCAGTTTCTTTTCCTATGCTGGTTGAGGTGTTGGGCAGTTTGGACCATGTCTGTGTGGATTCATTTGAGGTGGCCTTATTCAGGGCAGCATTCACAGTTACCTTTTTTGCGGCATTGCGGGTGGGGGAAGTGGTTAGTCCGAGCAGAGTTCACTTTGGTGGTTTATTTATGAAAGATGTTAGGGTGCAGGGGAGGACAGTGCAGATTTGGGTTAGGAAATCAAAGACTGATCAAGAGGGAAGAGGTGCTGTGTTGCGGTTGGGAGAGCTGCCAGGGTCAGTGGCCTGTCCGGTACGGGCAGTTTACCAGTATTTAGAGGTGCAGGGCCCGGGGAAGGACTCTTTCCTCATACACAAGAATGGGTTGCCCTTGACACGGTTTCAGTTTGGAGCGGTATTTAAAAAATGTGTGCAGGCTACAGGTAGGGAGGCGAGAGACTATTCTTCGCACTCGTTTCGCATTGGGGCGGCTACTGAGGCGGCCCGATGGGGTTTGAGTGCGGAAGCTATAAAGAAGATTGGGCGGTGGGAGTCCAACCGATTTAAGGTGTACATTCGGCCACAGTTATTATAGGTGAGTATCTTCCCATGGGTTTGGGCTGGGGTTTTTGTTCTGGTGGGGAGTTATGCAGCGGGTATGGTGGTTTAGTTTCCCTTTGTTTTACATTACAGATTTTAGGGAATGCCTGATTTGGATTCTGGGGCATTCGTTTGTTTATTGGGGAGCTCGACGGGCAGAGGTGCGTCCCAATGGGAGGCAGATGGGTTTTCGGCAGGGAGAAGCAAAGGTCCGGTGGATCGGAATTCGTGGCATGCAGTGGAGCCGGGTGATTCCTGAAGTCAGCCGATATGTTCAATTGGATCGTGCTCCGGATGTATTATTAATTCATGCTGGGGGTAATGATGTGGGAGCTAGGCCGTTACGGGATTTGGTAAAAGATATAAAATGTGATTTTTTGAGGTTACGGTCCGCTTTGCCTGACACGGTCCTTATATGGTCGGAGATGGTGGCGAGGTTTACATGGCGGCGTGCACGATCTGTGGATCGTTTAAATAAGTCACGCATAAAAATTAATAAGGCGGTCAGTAAATTCTTGACAAGACTCGGTGGTTTGGCGGTCCGTCATCGCGAGTTGGAGGAGGAGTCCCGAATCTTCATGAGAGATGATGGGGCTCATCTGAACGCTGTAGGAACGGACCTGTGGCTGTTGGGTCTGCAGGATGGCCTGCAGCGTGGTCTTCAGGTGTGGCGGTGCGCTCAAGCCTAAGGGGTCAGGCTTGAGGCTCGGTGGCGGTTTTTTCTGGTGGTCCATGATAGTGGGGTTGTGTGGAACACTGGGTTGTAGTGAGACCCGGTGGGTTTGGAGGGATACCTGCGGGTTGTCCCTGAGCTGGTGTGTTAACGGCAGGGGCCTATTTTTTGGATGCAGGAATATCCAGGTGACAGGTACTGTCATGGACCATCCAGGAAAACATGTTTACATGAATGTATTTTGTTATATGGTGTTTTTTGATGTTGCAATTTTTTGAAATAAAAAGTTATTAATGTTTTTTTGTATACTTTGTTAATAAAAAGGCTGCTATGGCCAGTTTTATCCAAAACAGGTTTATGTGCATTTTTTGGAAGGGGCATGCTTAATGGGATGTTATCGGGTGGACTGGCCGGCAGAGGTAAGGACTCTTTACTATCCCCCTTTGCACCTGTCATGTCCATGAATTTCATTAGGTTTAGAAGATACAGATACAATCATTGTGATATGTAAAGTTACCACCATACATAACACAGCCCAACATGTCTTTGTAAGCAGTAAACACATTGTTTCATAAATATAAACATATCTTTACAGTACCATTTACATAAAAGTGATATCATTGCAATGAGTGGAACAGGGATGTGGTTTGAATTTGCCATTACCATGGGGTTGGGACCAATCTCCAGAATTCACAGTTTGTAAAACAGGAGTTTTTACGAAAATCTTCACGTTTGCTCCCAGAAATGTATTATGGTAGAAAGCTTACACCTTTCAGCAGCTGAGTTAAAAAAGCAAACAAACTGAAGTAATGGATAACCCAGGTGGGAAGATTTTATTTATTACTATCATTAATATTTTGCATTAGTACATGTGCTCCATGGCAGTGTCTGGCTGCCTATGTCTTTTGTAATAGTCAAACAAATAACTCTAGGCAGATTTTTCATCCCTTTGTACAATAAAATCACATCTATATTTCCATTAAACTGGGACCTGTGGAGAACATGTTCTTTGCTCAATAACTTTATTTATTTTGTATACTGATATTTGTTTTTATTATTTGTATTGACATTTGTATCATGGTATGTGATTTCAATGTAGATTTTAAAAAATACCATATTTGGACCCTTTCCTAAGGATACAAAACGACTGCTTATTACCTCCACATCCTCAGATGGGTTAAATACTACAGCCTTGAGGATGTTTAGACAGCTGTGATTTGTACATGAGTGCTGAAATTATAAATTTCCTTCCATTTCTTGGAAATGTAATCTGATTTGTATTTCCCATTTCATCCACACTGTAAGATCCTAATCCATGCACTGCCAGAGGGGCAGTAATGCCATGTAAACTTCGGCACTGAAGGCTCCAGTAACAGAAAATGGATTGAATTATACCTGCCAAATAACTCAGTGACAACAGTCTTCTGATGATCTAGTCTTTGTAGGGATTTCCTTTCTTGTGGTCTAATAAAAAGTTATTAGTCTGGGTCAGTCTGATACTTGAAAATTTGTATACTACTCACTACTTGACTGTTAAATGAGTAGGAAATAAAAGAAATACCTTAAACCTCACAGGCCTATTTTACAAAGCGTGCAAGAGGCAGATTTGATTTTACAGTGGTCGTGGCAAAGAAAAATGAATTCTGGTTGATGTACTGTACTGCATATTACAAATGTTATTTACTTTATCAAATAAGCCCATATGACTCAGTCGGTCTATTTATTAAGCCAGTGTTAGAGGTGCAGTATATCATAGCAGTCAATAATCTAATTTCTTCCTTATTGTATCATTTATATAATGAGTACTGAAATCATATTGGTTTCTATAGGTCACTGCACTTTGCACATTATGGTTTCTTCATTTTCGGCAGATATCAAACAACAATTTCCCTTTTAAATGGATTCCGATTGTAGCTGTTCAAACTTATAGGTTATTCCACTTTGTAAACTTATGTTCCTAATGTGCATCCAAACACAACTGACCAACATCTCTTTCTTTTTTTTCTGGTAGCTAGTTTAAAAGTTGAAATCTGATTCTTTGTTACTATAGGTTACTGCACTTTTCGTACCATGCTTCCTCTTTGTACTGTTTATTAGGTATAGGAGCATGCAAAAAGCATGTTGCTGATTGACAGAGGGGTCAATATCATATCTCTACTTTATTTTGCATGATTTATTACGAGAATTAATAAAATTTGCAACAGAAAATTCTGTTAAGCACACCTCATGCAATAAATGGCAAAACTGGAATGGATTTCTTAAAAATCATTTGCTGCTGTTAGATGGTAAATGTTTTTAATCCTGGATTGCTGGTTCAACCAGGTTTTTCTATGATAGTCTATCATCTCCAGTGTTGGGGAGATTTGATAAATCAGACCCAGTATTGATTAGTTTCTGTGATAGATTACTGTAACTCTAGGATTCAGATACATTTAACACCTGTACTTCATATGGTGTAATATTGCTTTTACAGAAAAACAAAATTGCTTGCACCAAGGCAGGTTAGTAACCCTTGTTTTGTATGTGATTTCCTTAAGGCTGACATTACTCCAAATTGGTGTCCAAGGCCCTCTAGTATGTGAACGGTTGCGATCTGGAGCTGGCAGTGCACCCATCACTTCTGCAAGGTTACTTCATTCATAAAGCAACTAACTCTAATAAGCTACAATTAGGGCTCCTACCCATTTCTACTGGTTGTTATTCCTGATTAATCTGCAGTGATCAATGAGCTTGCACCTTACAAAATGCATCTAGCTCTGGGGATGTGAACAGCAGATCCCCACTGTGCTTTCTACTATTACCTGTATAGTATCTGTCTGCATTAAATCCTCTTCAGAACAAGAAATGAGGATTGGGACTAACTGTTTCTTTTCTGTCCAGGCCATTGATCACCTCACTGATCAGGGAAATGATATCCTGCCAAAATGTGATTGATAAACACTGCTCTATACGCTGTACTGCAAGTATGGAAACCAGAGGTGCCATTTTTTAAGTCATTGGTATTAGAGTCCAACCTGGAAACAAAGATCTACTTTCTACTAAGTAAGGCTACGTACACACGTCCAATGGTTCTCAGGCGATAATCTGCTCAGGGCCGATATCGGACTATAATCTAGTGTGTATACAACGCCCGTCGTCCATCGTCCGAACGACCGTCCTGGCGGATCCACGGACGATGGACGACGAACGATCCTAATGGAAGCAAAGGGGGAGAGCGCGCAGCGGGGTGCCCCTCTGTCGTTCTCCCCTTCTCCTCTCCATAGAGCAGAACGGTGCTGTATGTACAGCACTCATTCCTTTCCAAGGACAATTATTGCACGTTTAGTTTAAGACCAGTCACTGCCAGCAAGTGTAAGGCTCCTGCTAGAAACCCTAACCTGTTAAAGTTTTGCCCTAAAATATATAGCTAATTCTATCGTGTTTTTTTATGTTAATTTTATTTTTAAAACTTTTTGAATATTAATAAGTAATTTAGAAAGATTTGCTTAACAGATTTTCTCTTAGCTAACTTAATTTTTGATCTCCCCATTTTGTTCCAATATAACCTGTTTTTGTTACCTGTGTTTTACATACAGAATACCCATTTTGTCTTTTCTTTTTCATGTTGTTTGTATGTCTTTTTTGAAAAATAAAAACAGAATTTTAAAATAAATAAATTAGGAACAATGGTAACCATAAATACCTCAACAAAAAGAGCAAAACATATATCTTATATGTATTATTTTTATTTATTTTACGATTTTTAAAATGTAATAATATGTAATTGAAAAAAATGTTTAAAAGTCTAATGTACATGCTTTAAACTTACTAAAAAGAAGATGTAGTTAGAACTACAAAAGATAAAAAATATTAAACCACTTTTTTTGTACAATCTGGATTACAATTATGAATAATGGTCAGATTGTTAAATAGCTCAACTGGACCTCATACTAAAAACACCTACTGACTGGGCTTTAATGTTTTAGCAAAGGAGCACTTTATTATAACTATAATCTGTGAAATCGGAATTTTTAACATATCGCATTATTCCAATTCAATTTACATTTATTAGTAGTTAAAGTTGTTACAGTTTTGGTGACTCAAACTTCTGGTACAAGCTCCTGCAGAATTATACACACAGTCGATTTAAGTAGCAGAAATTCTGTGTGCAGAAATGTTATATTATGTAAACTTTAAAGTACAGAAACATACTTTCTGCATTAAAATTTGTAGAAATTCTACTCAATGCAACAAATATTCACCCAAAATTTATTTGGTTATTTAGGGCAATTTCTTGTTCACACAAAGGGTCTGATTTATTACGGCTCTCAAAGACTGGAGAACATACACCTTCATCAGTGAACCTGAATGATCCAGAGAATGAATCTTCTCCAGCCTAGGAGAGCATTAATAAATCAGGCCCTTTGTGTGAACAAAGATTATACAGCAAATCTAGAGTGAATTTGGGCAAGGATTAAAAATATTTGCCAAATAATAAATGTTTTTCTTAAACCCATTCAAGGTATGCTGGATCACACAGGTTCATGCAAGAGAGGCTATCTACTCCAGTCTTGGAGAGCTTTAAAAAATTAGGCCCATTGTATTGTCACTAAAATTGCTAGGGGACTGGTGGGGGGGGGTCAGAAAGACCTAGAGGAGAAGTTAAAATAATGTAGGTGTTAGCGTCAATATGTCCCCTATTAGCAGCCCAATGCTTGCAGAAACAAAAGGTTTTTGTCATAAGTCAATCAAGAATATGTAAATGTGGCATTTTCACACATTCATAAACTCCACTACATAAAACCTATTGTTTTACAATAGGCTGCTGACACCTAGAGAATATAATGCATATTATTGTAACACCAATACCAACACCCAAGATTTATCACTGGATTTTTAAGAAGGCAATCTGATTTGTTTTATGGTGAATATCAGTTTCCTTATGTGGGGATTAACAGCTTTATTCACATGAATGAGTAACTTATTGCCACATTTGAAAAAGGCATACATGGCTCCCTAATTTCAATTAGAGCTGCAATCTCTACTTGATCAAGTGACAATAAATTGATGAAGAGTGGCAATCCTGGCAATAAAGTGATCAGGGTGTTTGAAACAAACTCCACTCCTCTTTATTGGGGCCTATGACGTTTACCACTATCATAGTGATAAATACTAATAGGTGAAATGCAAATTGGTGATCTCTACCCCTAAACTATGACTGATGGGTAGCCTGTCATTTAGTGTTAGGTCATTGCTCTTTGTGATTGAAAATGGATTTACAACACTTGATGTGACTGACCTAGGATTACTTTTCAAATAAAAAAAAGTCTGAATGTCCATTTCATGGAGTGTCATTATCAAGTATTTAACCCTCTATGGGAATGTAAAAGATACTATGTACTTCTTTTCTTGGGTGAAATGTTATTTGAAAGATCCTGACCTTTGTGGCAATCTAAAATATGTATTACCTAATATAATCTGTTATCCAGGTAAATATATAGCACCCACTCTCTAAATGCATATAAACATATAACTGCTAAATCTGCAGTGTATTTATATTAACCCCCAGCATAGCATATATTTAGAATATATAGTTTATAAGTACATGTACTTAAATTCTCAGTGCCCAGCTCCAAGCACGTGGATAATAATTACTCAGTGCCCAGATCCTAGTGCATTACCTATTCCAATCGCACTGCTTACAATTTAACTCCCCTTTGATTGCCCACACCTTGTGTTTATATAGGGGCTTTTAAGGGATGTAGTTCTTTACTTGCAAGAATTTTACACACCCGTCGTTGATGTCAAAGGAGGTAATAAAGGCTGATTCTCATTACAGAAGCAAGTTAAAATAAAAAAAGTAATAAATAATATCAGTGTGCCTTTTAGTTTACAACAAAGTGACAAAACTGACAAAATTACCTAATACTAACTAGCTTTTTTATGTCAACCTTTAGCCAGGATTTGGGCTTTCAAGAATTTAAATATTTGTAATAAGCAATACATAATTTTTAATACAAGCCATTACTAACCTCTGTAGCTGCAAGCACTGCAGAGTAAATCATCCTTAAAGTTCTTTTCACTTCCCTTGCAAAGCAACTTTGAAGCTACAGTCACTAGGAATAGTTTGCTAAGGTAATCCACCAGAAATTTTATTGTTTTAAATACCACCCACAGGGAAGAGGAAATATCCCATAGAAACTTCAGAGTGTGTGTCAAACCTGTATGCAGTATGTAAGAAGCAACAAGCCATTACTAACCTCTGTAGCTAGAAGCATTGTGGAGCAATTCATCCTTAAAGTTCTTTTCACTTCCTTTGCAGAGCAATTTTGAAGTAACGGGGAATAGTTTGCCAAGGTTATCCACCAGATATTTTATTGTTTTAAATATCACCCACAGAGAACAAAAAGTATCATAGAGAAAGTGCAGAGTGTGTGGCAGGCCTGTATACAGTATGGATAAAGCAACAAAATATACTGACCTCATTGTCCTTTATAGTGTTTGTTTTGGAAGCTGCTTTACCTTACCATCACATCTGCCTACATTTTTTAAATAAGTTCAGACTTTGGTTTTTATGTTTTAGTTTTTTATCTTTTACTTTTAATTGTAAAGGTCAAAAATTGGTAAATCAAAATAAAATGCCTTACCTCAAATAATTCCATAATGCCAACAGCTTAAATGTTTTGTACTGCCAAACAGCATTGCAATTTCGCATCTAGACAACATAAAATGCAGTAAGGGTTGTATTTATAAATTATTCCCTTGTCAATATAACCTAGATTCAGCAGTTTTTTTCACCTGGAAGATATAATTGGCCACTAGGTGGCAGAATGAGTCTTAGTTTTAATATGCATTGAAGCAAGCAATGCATGGGGAGTCAAACAGCTGTGGACAAAAGTACAGCCAACATGATGGGCCAAAAATGTAAAAATACAGTCCTTAGTCAAATCTGCATTAGTTCTAGAAGACTGTAACCTTTATCAGACATGATAATAATACACATTGTAAATCTGTACGATACTTACATTAAAATACACCCTTCACTATATCATGCCTAGCAAGGATGCATAATTATTTTGGGGTTATTATTTGGGATTGTAGTGCATAAAGCTATGTTTTCATTAATTTAATTCCTTTATAATTTTTGTTGTTTGTAATTTGTTCCTCTGATTTATTGTCTAACTTGGCTGAACATAATTGGGAATCCTCCTCCACATGAAGCAAACTAATTCGTACAAGCACAACTTGTCTGGCTAACTTTGTGCGGTAAGTACCATTAAAATGATTAAAATAACAAGGACATGGGACTTGCACACAATGAATACACATGATTTGATGGTTAAAATGTTTTTTGGGCTTTTTTGTTTTTTTTTGGGGGGGTCTATTCTTCTATGCTGAATTTATTGTATGCAATTGTAAACCTTCAGGCAGTAAAATCATATATTCCACTATAAATCATGTTTTTCATTTCTTATCTTATTTGTATTCCCAGCCTTTCTTGTCTGCAGAAAACTTCATTATTTAAAAAAAAAACCTTAAAGCTCCAACACCGTCACCCTGGAATATGCGCTCCCGGCTCGTACTAAAGGCTTGCATGACCACACACAGAGTTTCAATATCAACACTTCCATTTGACCTCCACCTGTAGTTCCTAAAGTGGCATGTCATGTGATACATAAATAATGTGCGTTATGAATGCTCCCAGACTGGGAGTTAAAGAAAGCAGTGCCTTTAACCATTATTGTATTGCTGCTATCTGTATGGAGGTATACTGATAAGGGATTTTTTGATTTTAAAGGTGTAATGTTAATTTGTCATTTATTTTTTGCCATTGGCAGTTGAAACAATAATGTGATGTTTTTTCATGACAGGCAGCCTAGCTGAAATAATGAAATCACCAGAAAGAGTTCCTTTTTTTGGGGTCTATGCCTTTCAGAAAATGGGTAATGAAAGGGTCAAAATGGAATGCCCTTTAGATTGTAAGCTCTTTTGGGCAGAGTCCTCTCCTCCTCCATTGTCTGTTATTTGCAACTCTTAAGTATTGTACAGGGGTGTGTAATATTTTGATGCTTTAAAAATACAGTTTAATAATTATGACTATATCCGTTCATATTGTTAACAGCCTAAATTGCTCTAGTAAATCATCCCTATTGTCTTCCTTATAGACAAGCTGGTAAATCAACCATTCTCAACCAGGGATACATGAAAAATCCAATGGTTCCTCCAGAGGTTTCCAGGAGTTCCTTGATTAATACCCCTTTTGAAGATGCCTGTATTGTTCTGAGACCAACACCACTTGATAGAGCCACATGCATGGCACTAATGATATTTTTCGTTTTGTATAAGGGTGGAGTGGGAGTGTAAGGCTCCTAAATAATTGTTTTTGAGCAAGAGATTTCATAAGACTCCTGATAAATCTTTTTTGAATGGTTTCCCTAGGACCAAAAAGTTAAATTAGGAGATTTTCAGGGCAAAACTAGTTAAGAAAGGCTATATTAGATGGACTATCAGGGAGTTGGCCATTTTCACACTGGCAAACCAAGTCCTTCCCTGTCCTGCTGTTTCCAGCTATGCCTAGCTACTGCTAAACTCGCCCACTAAATACTTTATTACACCTAACTTGGGCAGGGGTAAATAGAGATAAATATCTACACCCTAGCTTATAGCAGCCTTCCTCCAGAATACCCATGACACCAATGGACAGCATCAGAAGCACTTTCTTGCCCATCCATACCAGTTGATGTAATAATAAGGATTCTGCCCAACAAGGGACCAGCAATAATGTGTCCTGTTTTGCCTTTATTATTGGCAATCTGGAATGGCCAAAAAACAAATCTAAAAACATAATCTGCAGCAGAGGTCAGCAAACTCCAGCCTTTAGGCTAGATATGGCCTAGCCAGTAGTTTGTTGCGGCCTAACGCCCCCTGGCCAATCTGGCCTTTATCCTGGCCAGCAACCCGCGGCGTGCTGGAACAAACAATCTGAGCCCAAGCTGCCGGAGCTCCAGAGCCGCATGCAGCTCTTGAGCCTCCATGTTGTGGTCCCCTTCCCTATTGACCCCGGCGGCGTTAACACTTCTGCAGCCGGGGTAAACAGGGAACATTCCCTCTCCTCCTTATGAATTGCTAAGGAAAAGGATTTCCCTTCAGGAGGTGTTCCTGGTGAGAGCGAAGCCATTAAGGGGGGGACTCGAGAGAGAGTCTGGCCTAGTGTGCTCCTGCCTACCCCTGAAATGGCCTAGTAGCCAAAAAAGTTTGCTGACCTCTGCTCTACAGAATACCCATGACAACCCTTGGGCTCACATAGGAAGCCCTGTTCTGCCAGAGGGAAGTTCAGGATGTAAAGTGAGAGGAAATAGGTGAATTTTGTTACCTATCTTCTTTGGGTTATGTGAACCTAGAAGCCCTGGTAAAGATCTGCCATATCCCACCTGGGTAAGTAGTAATGAAAGTCCAACAATTATAAAAAGTACCTGTCACCTGCACATGACATCTCATAATATATAAAAATAGTAGATAAAAGGTAACTCATGTGAGTAGGTTTTATATATATATATATATATATATATATATATATATGTATCCTAATAACATGATTTATGGTTAATAAATATTTGACGAGTTGTTAAAATGCTTAATGTGTCCATTATTTTGAATAATTTAGTATAGGAAGCTTGACATATTTTGTATTTAATAAAGTGACTTTCATTTCTACAATTTATTGTGCATTTGAGGATCATATTCTAAAGATCACTAAATTTGTACTTTATGTTCATTAAAATCAATGTTAATGTAGTTTCAGTACTAAAAATGTGTGAGTTTTAATTGTACAAGTCCAGTGCTTTCAATACAACTCGTTTTATCAATCCATTTTCAAGCCAATATTGCAGGGAAAGGGTTAAACAATCTTGTCTCCCCCCATAGCTAAGTGAGAAGTCCTGTGCTAGGGCTGCAGATGATCCGTGGTGCTGAATGGACAGCGCAGCACTCCACCAACTTGGACATGCGAATGTTTCATTCCCCCAGTTTGTTTGCTGTTTTCTGTGTATGTTCCCTCCCATCTGCTCTCTGTGTCTTGTAAATCGGATCAAGCCTGATTCCCCTCACGTCAAACCACATGATCCCATAAAACATTCATCACCTCTCAATCCCTGATCCAGCTCCATAAAACATTCATCGTTGCTTTTCCCATAGAGTAGTGGGGAAGGAATAGGAGAGTGCTTTCAGCAAGGCACTGGCAGCCAGAGGAAGCTCATCACACATTGATACAACAGTGCGGGGGAGACGGGGAGATCTCATTACCAGCTGTCTTCATGGTGGAGACTCACAACTAGCACAAGTACTTCTATTAGGGGGAAACAGCAAGATCAAGCGCTGGATACTCTGCCTGGATTCTGCATGCAAACACCAACATTGTACCCCAAAACACTGGCAGCCAGCTGGGGAATATGTTTTGCTGTATGTCATCATTTTTCTGAAGTTTCCATTTCCTAAGGATTGCCTGATTTTTGGTTTCCTAGAGGCTAATTAAACACCTAAAAAATGAAGCTATGGTGCAATCAAGGTAAGTCGATCTTATTTTTATTCTCAATAAACCTGGAATGGGATAGTTGCAGCGCTTTATTTATTGTTATATAATCCTGGATTGCATGTGGAATTCTTTCCTGGGTGAATGTTATGCAATGTTAATATAAAATGATGATCAGGGCTGGTTTGGTGGATCTGGATGATTAGAGGGATAAGGGAATTACAGATGCACTAACCTCACAAGTACAGTGTGATACCTAGCACAAAGTAGGTCAGGAATCCAGGAGGACGCTGGGGAGAGAGAATCCTGCGCTGCATTGGTCTCTTGGGACACTTTGCTCTGTAGCCTGATAAACTCATTTTGTGTGTGATATAGCAGATGAGTGATGTGCCTTTTATAGGGGAGATTTTATACTGCTACCAAATCTGCCTGGATTGTATGTGCATGGGTTACTCACTAAATGGAACACAGGCTGCTGCTGGTGTCTGACAAATCGCCTCCAGCTCCTTTCATAAGTATGCTGCTACCAGCTTAGATTTGATGGAGAGTTTTTAATTAATCCTGATTTACAGATGTGGGCTAGGAAGAGGTGAACATCAAGTCTCTTGTGTTTAATAGACAGAATGAAGGAGGTGATCTCCTATTGAAAAGTCTACTTTTGGTTCATCATATCAGTAGGATTGCATTGGACTTTCTAGTTTGTGCAATGTTATATTTTGCTTTGATCATGCTGTTTTGCACTGCTTGTTATGCAATATTTTGCAGTCCTGATCTTGTAGGACTGAATACTCCTGATTACCACCCAGCTATGCAAAAGGCAAACAGACGCCCACCATAGTCATAGGATTAGAGATGCTAGGTGCACTGCAGCTATAGCCCCTGATGGAAGGCACATTCTGACACTTGTCCAAAAGTTATATAAATTAGTTGGAATTCATTCATTACTCATTAAACTTAGTCAGACTTGCTGCAAATGTATCATCTACAAACATATAAATAGATCCTGTCTGCCATCCTATGTATGTATGAATATATCTATATCTATTCATATCTGTATCTGTCTATCTATCTTAATTTCTTTCTTTCCCCTATCTATCTATCTATCTATCTATCTATCTATCTATCTATCTATCCATCCATCTATCTTTCTATCTATCTATCTATCTATCTATCTATCTATCTATCTATCTATCTATCTATCCATCCATCCATCCATCCATCCATCCATCCATCCATCCATCCATCTATCTATCTATCTATCTCATTTGATCTCTATATCTCTCTATCCCTTTTTTCTGTCCATCATTCTACTCATCTACATATCCATATCTAATTATCCATCCACCTGTCTACACACCTGCCCATCTATACATCTGGCTGTAAAGCAGGATTTCTTATATATCAATATCTGACTGTCACAAATAGCTTCTGAAGTTCAAAACAGTGAGTCTATTAGAATGTAATAAAACACCTTCCGAAATAGGAATAGGGAGCTGTCATCCTAAAGTGCACTGTATAATTTCACATCCATTTGGCTCTTATGCGCAAATCCTGAAGTGCAATCTGGGCATAAAATACATTTGAATTCCCATACAATAAACTTTCACCAGATTTTTTCCAGCAAAAAATGGTGGAAAGTGACTGTAGATCCTGATTGTTGGTTAGTTTACACACATATACTCTATGCCACTGATAACAGGGATGCTTACTAGAGAGTTTCTTCTATGAAGGAGTATAAATTAGCTGCATACCTGACATTTTTCTGTGCTGTAGATGTACTAGATTCCTCTAGCAGTGAAATATGTCTTACTGATACCTTTGAAGATTTGTGAAACGGATTTGAATCCACATTGAGTACACAATATTGTGTCCTTCAGATATCAGTCTATTCTGGTAACGCACTTTACATTAGCAAAGCACTTTTATAATAAATCAAGGTCTTTAGATGATATTTTAACACTGCCTGAAAACACCTGTATTGTTCAGCACTGAAATCTGTTTATCTTTTAAAATTATTGGTTTATTGCTGTCATATCAAATCATGTAAGCTTTTCTTTCAGGCCTTCTGAACACCATTTATGTTCTATCAATCACTGTTCTGAGTGCTGAAAACACAACCATATATTTACTTGCATTGAGGTTAATGCAATTCACAGCACTTATTGTGCAATGGCAGCCTTACTGCCTTGTCATAGATATTAAAGTGAACAGAATTCAGGTATGCAAGTTATTAGATGCCTAATATAATCATTTCAGGTTTTTAGCGCTTTTTTAGGCTTCCTAACCTAACTGAATAAAGCATTGTGGTTTATTGAACTTTCATTATGGGAGATTCAGCATTATTGATTTTTATCTTGTCTGGATGGGGAAGGAAAGGGATTTATGTCAACACTGGCAGGCTTGGAATTTAGGTTTCGATGTTCACTTGCAAGGCCTGTACCATGTTCCTGTGTGCTTTACACCATCTTATTCCACATGGCTTGGTATCATTAAAAAAAAAAGACATACACAAAACAAAAGAAACCTTGCTACTAATAATAATATTAAATGTCGGCATTTTTTTTTTTTTTTGCTTTTGCAACAAATTTTCAGATTTGGCCTAGTTACCAGGAGGCATAATTTATCTTCATAGCACAAGCAACATAAAAAAGCAAACCACTGAATATACCTTAGAGCACTTATTACTTAATACTAAATCACCTCACACTACCTAACAGTGCATCACTATATACTACCTAACAGTGGAATTATATATACTGCAGCTTTTCCTTTTTTATAATAAAATATAGAGAGTGATTATCCCATTAGGTCCAAATTAAGTCATGAATATATATTTTTTTATGAGAGCAATCTGAAGCATTGCCCTATCCAAAATATCACATAATGCCAATGCATAGGTCCAGAAAAATGTTTATAGCATTTTCCCCTTTTCAAGGTGCCCCCTTGGGATAAAATATATAAAATGAATGGTATGTTTTCCTGCAAAGTAGGGAGTTTCTGTTCTTAAATCAGAAGCAGGACCTTAAAATCTTGCATAAATGAGCACTATTGTAACCTACTGCAGCATAGTTTTATCTCGAGTGTGCAGAATAGAATCAGCAGTATTCATTGAATGCATTGGTATTTAGCAGAAAGAAAAAGTCATTATTAAACCATGGCAGACAAAGGTAAAACAGTGGAATGGTGATTTTTTCAGATTTTATGAGTATCTCCATATACAGTATTTATCAATTTACAGCTGGTAATGATCAAACAATGAAGACTCCATGTACATACCCCAGTGCTGATGACTGGTAGGGGTCTTCTAGCTCATACCCAACCAATTAGCAACTAAAAATGAGTCACCAATGTGTGTATAGCCTGGGGCTGTTTGGATTTTCTAGTGTGACACAACCTCTTTGAAAACCCACTAAAAAATTCAAACAGCTCAGAGCAAAGTAATAACCCTGGTAGCTGCCTAGCAGGTGTCTTCACACAGCAGATCAATGGAGATACAAATGGAAAGGTTCTCACCTGTCACCCAATGGAAAGCCATAGGTTTGTAGTAGAAAATGGAAAATCTTTCGCATGACTCGGTAAGAATAGATCTGCCCAGACTTTTTATCAGCATAATGATTTACATATTTCTACTACAACATTGACTATTGTAAGTAACAGTTTCAAAAAAGTGAAATGAGAACTTGTATATATTGAATATATATATAAATGTTAATGACAATGACATCCAATTACCAAGAGCAACCACTTTTGGATCAGTTATAAAAAATATACAAAAACATAGGCTGTTTGTTTAATTTTGACAATAGTATAAAGTATCCCCAACCTTGGTCTTCTTTTTTTTTTAAATTCCTATCACTTATGTTAACTTTTGCTTTTATCAATGCACAGGCCATGTGTGTTCTGTCCTTTACCAGTGTTTCTCAACCAGGGTTCCATGGAACCCAAGGGTTACTCCAAGGTTTTCTTAAGCAATGAGCAATGCAATGTAAGATGAATTCTTTCCAATGACCATCAGTCTAATGTACTGTTAGCTGTGGCTGTAGTAACTATAGCAGTCGTTCCCTGAAGGCCTGGAACTTATTTCAAGGGTTCCCCCATGTTAAAAAGGTTGAGAAACATTGCTTTAGACATTTCACAATAAATTACATTTTAAGCTCTCATTATTTGTGACAATCTGAGAATCAGGTTTAGCACTGCCCAACAATGGAATGGCCAAAGTCACTGGTTGGGTAACCCCTTCAAGTTCTAAAACAAAGGATTTCATCCATGCTCATTTAATGGGCAATGTGGGGTTACCATGCATTACTTCTGTGGGTTCTAAGACTTCTGTTAAAAACTGTTCTATAGCTACACTTTAACCAACGAAGGTAACACAAATGCCTTCTTTCCACCACTGTAATTAACAACTGTGACTAACTATCTTGTGTTCAAACCAAACGAATGCAAACCATGGTGGAGGCACCAGCAATGCAATTTCTGCCATAAAAAGATCAACCTCTGGTCCATGTCCACTGGTTGTATAAATTATTATTAGTTTGATTGTAGCAAGGAAATGTTAAAACCGTCTAAATGGTTCTATGTTTGTTTTTTTGGTTGCTGTTTATTTAAAACATATTGCAGGTTTAAAACCTTTGTAATATGATATAAAACAGTCATCAAGTTTGTTTACTGCTGATTTTCCATGGTAATTGAGACCTTTGAGTATTCTACATGTTTTCTATATAAATAGCACTTCTGATGGAGCATTGTTGAACCTGAAAGATTTCAGGTCGGTTAATGCAAATATGTTAAATTAATATTTTATTAAGTTTATTTTCCTTGTGGTTGAACTCGGTGAACCAGTGTCTATGCCTATTTTTAACAATGTAACTACTTAAATGTTTTTAAACTGTTGTTTTATATCAGTTTTTGGTATACAGTGTATGTTAAGTCATGAACTCTTTTACAGTGGGCAAGGTATATAAGAGAGTATAGCAGAACAGCTTGTGCTGGGGATCTCTTTCCTGATTGAAACCTGGTCCTGAGTTGTCTGACAAGGGGTATGTCACTGTCTAAAGTTCAATAAACAATGTCCTTTTTTTCAGCACAGGTGAAAAATAATCATGCAAGTAATGTGAAAAGAGACTATAGCTCCACCAAGTGGTTAAATAAAGGACTGTATAATACATGTAAGACCTTTTTATATGTATCTTTTAAAGGATTTTTTTTCTGATCATAATAAGCAAAAAATAAATCACTGGCTATTTTCTTTAAGAAACTGTTTATAATAAATCATATGTTCCCTTACCTGTTCCATATTTCTTTATTCCTAATCTAAGCTCAATAAATCTCTTCCAATGGATGGTATATAGCATACACATCCATAAATCACTATCCTTGAATCATTCCATATAGTTTGTTAGTTATGTATCAGTGGTGTTATTAGTACCACATCAAATGTGTATAAAATTCACACTTACTGTTGATTTGATCTTACCCTTCTCCAATTGTTCTTTTGGGATTGTAATCTAAACAACAGATTTCTACCTATGCTGGAAACAGAAACCCAATTTTTGGCCCATGCTGGAATCAATGTGCTTAATAAAAAGAAAAGAAATAAATACATTCCAGAGCCATGGACCACCAAAATCGTTTGGCCACCGCTGGCTCATAAGATTATTTATGTGTTGTTAACCATAAATCAGGATTTTAATATAATATAAATTACATATAGAAATGCAGTCCAATATTTAGGATACTAATACTAATTTTTACTAATTTTGTCACCTTGCCAAAGCCCTACATTTCTCCAATCATCATAAATAGTCCTCTGTAATTATCATTTTTTGCTATACATTATTGTGGTATGTAAATTTTCAAGTATTTAAAAAAAGTCAACTATATATAAATTGCAAGTTAGGATTATCCTAATAAAAAATCATCCTTTTAGTCTGTGTTAGAGAATACATATGTTAAACTGTGCTACTTAACTTCATGAAGTGTTGTATCAAGCCAAACTGCACTGTAAATTATATATTAGGTGAACGCTAGCATAAAAAAAGTGGTTGAAAATGTTTCCCCAGAGTGTTATGATCCATCAACTGGAATATCCCCCCATCATATTTATTATTAATGCAACTGATGCAAATTGATATTGGAGTCCCAATGGTAGGTAACAACAAAGCATGGGCTTAGCCTTCCAGTATAATGGTTGCTGACCTATACAATACTATACAATAAGAATCTTTAAAATTAAATTAGATCACTCAGTTTTGGCTGGATGCCTATGCCTGTGAAAACCCGTGGACTGCTTTTATAGCATCTTCAAAGATCTTTAGTATAGTCGCCATGTTGAAATTTCCAATTCTTTATGAAGACCAGAACAGAGCTTGAAGCCCAACTTTGGTAATTTTACATGTGGCTATAGACTAGTTCCACCTGATTAGGTTTGGGTTCCTACAAATCATTTTACATACTTTATAATGCAGACAGCATAAATATGTTGTGCCTGATCTAGCTTTGTTGAATTTATAATGTAACCTCTAAATTAAGACCATCAACCTTGAGAATTGCATAATTCCTAATCATGAATGATTTAGAGTTGTCAAGGTAAAAGCAGTGGACCCTTGTTGTTTTAGTTGCCCCAAGGCACCCCATTTCCTTGGGGTCCATCACAATGGTAACCTGTAAGATTCTAATCTGTTTCTCTTCCTACATCAAATCAATCTTATGCTATCTTCAAGCAATAAAATATGTCCTTCAAAATGCCTAGTTTATTAAAAAAGAAATCAACAGTAAACTTTTAGATCTTATTAACTTTTACTTTGCTAATAGAAATACTTTTAGGACTATTAACAACTAGTAGCGCCCATCTATGTTCTCAAATGTATTGATTTTAAATGAATTTATATTTCTAATCACACTAAATATTTCTGTATCGGAATGAATTTAAGCTCCATTCAAAAAGCCAAAGTCATGGGGATTCTGTGAATTTCAAAAGCGCATTTGCAGTAAATGTAAATTCCATGATCTGGTATTAAAACATATGTTCTTTAGATAATCATCCTTTACTCCTACATGATAAGCAGATATATTTACTAGACGTCTTTTATTTTTCCAGTGGAAAAATGACACCCTTTAGTTAAGGTTTGACACTTACTTTTCAGGTTTGACCTTGACATTTTGAATCCTTAATTGAAGGATTTGACTGGAAATATGTTCTTGACCTTTATTCAGGTTTTACATATACATCTACCGTATAAGGACTCTGTTTTGACATACAAAAATATTGGTGTAAATCAGACAGTTAAAATTCAAGGTTTGATCTGTATAGAACAGAAAACACTATGAGGGATGTAATCAGATCTAACGATATTGTTCACATAAAAATTACTGCCATATGAATGACATCCACGATCCTTTTCTTTACTTTTTTGTTGTTTTTATCATAACCAATTATTGTTATCCTTGTGGTTTTACACTAGATGGCTGTCTTGCCATTTCTTCTGTTCAGGTTTTCACATACAATGTCAAATAATCATTTATATACAAATGAAAATCAATATCATTTTTACATCAAAACACTTATTCAATAAAAAAGGGTCATCTTATGCAGCTACATTTACTCCAGGAACCATAAATGATTTTTACATATAATATGAATATACACAATAACTCACTACTGTAATTACTGCTGTTGTTATAATTACAAAGATGCCGAGCATTATACCACTGCAGAAAAATGTTATTACTTGATTTGCATAATAATATCTTTAGCAAAATTTGGACAATTTGGAATAATTGAGATGAAAAGTAAATAGCGTAATGTGTTTCTATGTAAGATAATCACATGCAGATTTAAAATAATTAAATAAGAAGACTTGCCAGAGACCTGTGACATTCAAATTGAAGTTAAATTGTAGAGGCTTTTGACTTCTAGAAGAGAATCTTTTGTTTCTTTGTTCTTTTTTTTGCAGATAAAGAGTAATTCACCATATTGCTTGTAAAAGGTCAACAACTCAGATAAAACGTATCAAAGGGTAAACATATAATGATATGTTAGGCAATTAGATTTCATATCTGGCACACAGTCATTTCTAATAATCATTTTTTCTCCCAATCTGTTATTATTATTATTACACAGTATTTATAAAGGTGCCAACATATTATGCAGCGCTGTACAAAATCCATAGTCCTCCCACTAACGGTCCCTCAAAGGGGCTCACAATCTAATGTCCCTACCATAGTCATATATCTTTCAAAACAGTCTAAGGTCAATTTTGGGGGGCAGCTAATTACCCTAGCTCCATTTTTTGGGGATGTTGGAGGAAACCCAGAGGAAGATCCACGCAAACACGAGGAGAACCTGCAAACGCCATGCAAATAGTATCCTGATTCAAACCTGGGACCCAGCACTGCAAAGGCAAGAGTGCTAACCACTGAGTCACTGTGCTGCCCGGTTGTTTTGGGACCAGAGAGTTTCACATGTAAAGGTAAGTAATTGTTTCGGAAACTTCATAAAAGGAAGGAATTGGTTCTCTCATATGAAAAATGTGCAAAAGTGGATATGTTTGTGAACATATTAGCTGTGTCAGGAGATCACTCATTGCTTCTAAATGTATGTTGTGCAAAGGCAAGCCATTATCAGGATGAATGCCCCAGTGAACGGAAGATCTCCCTTTAGAATAGGAATAGTGAAATGAAAAAAACCCAGGCCTTGGTTTCAGTGAATACTTATCGAAGGGAGGAGACACTTTATGTCCAATGTTGCAGAATTAGCTCAGTCAGGTGACATCAGTGTGCGAACTATACAGGCATAATCAAGAGGGACGCCTGCCAGATGGTACATGCGCCCAGCTGGGCATCGCTGACACAGAGTATTATATAGGAGACCATGGTACATACCCCAGATGCTCAAGTCTATTAACATCCCTGCACATTATTCCTGATATTTCATGCAGCATTTCATGACAACTAGAAGTTTTCTGTTAATTGCTATCCAAAAATTAAGTAATCAATATAGAAAAGCCAACAAAAACATGGTGCCCCAGAATCACCAGCAGGTGCTCTCCAGGTTTTGCAGACCAAATGGGATGGGGAGAATGGGCACAGTATAGCCATATCTGGATAGCAGTTTAGTAGTACTTTGTAGTTAGGCTATGCTGCATGTATGCTTCTCCTAGGTTTATTGTTACTTCATTTATTGAAATGCTGTCTTAGGACTCTATTTATAAAACAGGGAATATGACACTCTCTCAAACATTCCCTGGTGGGAATCAATTACTGCCATTGAGAAAAATGGACCTTGAAGATTCCATGGTTTATAAATAGAGCTTTCTACAGCAGTATTTATAATAAAGTGTTAGTAAAAATATCTCACTTTAAACATACAGTATATGTAAGGAGAGATAACAAACTAGGACTATTTTTATTGAATTACCAAGAAGAATTGTGTTCATGCTTTGATCTAGTTGTAATCCTCAATTGACTAACTTCTCAGTAATGGTTTCTCCAGCACTTTAACTGGATTAGTAACTACAGAAAGGGACATGTTCACATGTTTCAAAGTCTCCATTTTATAATCCCAGAAATACAGAAGTAAAATGCATTTAAAGTATTCCCAAAGACAAAAGAATAAAAGATACAACACTTTCCCTGCAACCTCAATATCCTGTAGGTACCATTGTTCCATTAGGAACCATAAAATATATGATGGCTTTTTACTCCTATTTTGCAGAGGTAGGACCCCATATAACACAGAGAGAAATAAATCTTCGATATCTGGGGCCTAATTTTTGATCCCTTAATTATGTAATTTATACTTGCCCATCTATTACTTGGTTCCATGCCAAACAAATTGATTCTTTATTATGGGCAAATAGTAACACTATTAGCCACTTAACTATGTGACTAGTGATGAGTCTTGGAGAGCAGAGGTAAAAATGATTTGTTTGGGCATTTCAAAGAAGTTATCTTGCAGGTGCAATGTTGGTAAAACAGAAACCTGCCACATTTTTGTCCCTTAATGTGTCCCAAGACATTGGGACATGTTTGTTATTTGGTCAAATGAATAACTGAGTTATTAGGCAGTGTTTACGAGGCAAAGGCACCAGCAAAGTAGAGCTGTTTGCAGTTCTTATTGCATTTATCTTTTCTGTAGTTTTAGTTTTTTATCCCCAATATATGATAAAACTACATTTAATACATTTTTCTAAGCCCTCAGTCCACCTGAAATGGCAATGAGGCATTTCCATGAAATTAGCTGGCCAGGAATAAATTTCTAAAGATAATTCTTTTGAAAATTGTCATCTTTCCAACTCAGTATTGAGTATCAAAAGCCACAGAAAAGTGTTTTAATGTCCTTGGCTTCATTACAGCAGAATGATCTACAAGAATAATGGAGAAGCAATTTAAAAAATAACTCTGTTAAATCTTGTAAGGCCAAATAATACCATAACCTTAGTAAAGAAATACAATACTGTCTGTTCTTTCAGCCAGACGGCAATAACCACCGCACATAACAAAATAAACCACATTAAAACAATTCAATGGGAACGCTCATTTAGCCAGTTTGCTGCCATTATAGTGCAAATAAAAATAAATAAATAAGCAGTTCAGTAATAAAATAGAACTATTCCCCATCCCCAATGATTTTTTTTTCTAATTAAATATTTCCACTAAATAAATGGTAATTCCGAATATGCAGGCATATATAATGTCATTTCTTCTTTGGGAAGCAGTTGGCATCAGAAATGAGTTGGTGGCCTGGGAAGAAATAGCATTATGAATAAACTATATTTAGAAAAATGACAACATTAGAAAAAATAAACTTCTATTAACAATTCCTTTGTCTGTAGAGAGCATGGTAGAGTGCAGATTTTTACTTTTTTAGGTATTTGTAAAATAAAATCTGTGCAATAAGTGCAGTACTTAGTACTTTACACTGCACACAGATGGATATATGAAAGGTATATACATTTAAAGGTATGCTTACAATTAAAGGAAAGCTTTTTGAACATATTTCTGCTAGATCTAAACCTAGTCACTAGTATCTCATATAAGATTTAACATATTAACATTATCCCTAATGTTTTTTTTTTATAAATTATTTTTTATTAGTTTTTGATGTATAAATAAGAAACAACAAGGTAAAAAGAATGAACAGAAAACAACAGTCAGAAAAAAACATACAAAAAAATGTTTGACCGATATGAAAACCGTTTTACAACCAACATTTTGATGTAGAGTTGTATTCTCGATACAGTGGGTTAACACACAAGAACTGGTGTTCTACCATAGCCCTTATGTTCTTTTAACTCTTTTTAATTATGAAGTTTTAAGGCACTGCCTGTTATGGGTTGACAATTGTCTTCCAATTGTGCTTGCCATATTGTCACCTTGTAATATGTACTCCTTGTCAGAACTATAAGCAGTCATGCCAACACCGGTTACTCCAGGTATAGTCCACTGTTGTTGCTGTCAGTTTTGCAGGTCCAGAACAATAATGTTAAGTTGGTGCTGGACTGAAAGTACGTTGACAAGAGGTAGCTGAAAGAGGTTGAAGGTGATCACGTACAATGAAATGAAAAAAAAGTATTTAAAAAAGTGAAACCAGAGTTTCTTGGGAAAAATACAGCAATTGAAAGGATATAATTCTCTTTAGCAAAAAAAAAAAATGTCATGCAGTTGGAGCATGGTTCCATTTTCACTTTAATTGAATGAGGTGAAGCTGTCATTTATAACATCAAGATATCAAGAGAAATTAAACAGGATTTTTGCTTGCAAATGTTTAAATGAAAAAAGTTAACAAAAGCTCTGTTTGCAAAGTAAATAGATCCTTCAGTAAAATCAACCTCTTTGCAGACAGAATTAGTAGTAAGCTAATCTTGATACAACTAGCAAACATAATAATTCCAATGGTTACACAACTAAAAATGAAAACAAGTAGACAGTTTCATCAGACCATTTAATTTCTAAATGCAGTATGGGAAAAAACTCATCATCTCAAAAAATATTTTGGTTGAATCAGAGGTTTTTACTTATTGAAAGCTTAAAATATGTAAATTCTAAAGGACAGAAGTTGTACAGTTACAGAAGACTGAGATTAAGAATTTGATATAGGTCAAATATATATAATATAGTATTATTATTATTATTATTATAGTATACTTTGAGGCCTTGAAGATAATCATAGTCTTTCTGTTAAATACTAGTATGATAAGTAGCCAGAAGTATAGGGAGAAATGAGTAAAGTTCAATGTAGGTATACTAAAGGATTCTTTTTTTGTAGGAGCTGTGCAATGAACAGCTACTGGTTACAGCTTCTTCAAGAGATTGGCTCACAAAACCTACTGAAAGGCCCTGATTTATTAAAGCTCTCCAAGGCTGGAGGGAATACACTTTCATCAGTCATTTGCTATTTGTTAGCAAATGTTTTCAATTCTAGACCAGATCTATTTCAGGTTTTCTGGATCACTCAGCTTCACTGATGAAAATGTATTCTCTCCAGCCTTGGAGAGCTTTATTAAATCAGGCCCAAACTTTACAAAACCATTAGGGAAAAATGTCAGACACTTTACCCTAAATCTACAACTTTTATTATTCAATTATATATTAGAAGAAACAAGGCATTTATACAGTCATTATGTGTATGGTACAACCATGTTACTCAGCACAATACATAATTAATAAATTCTGCAATGCTTTAAAAAAAAAAGCTTCTTTAGGAGAATGTAAGTATGCAACACAGTTTTAAACATGGTTGGTCTTACAACATATACAAAAATGCCCCAAAAAACTGTGAAAATAAATATAAAAGGGTTGGTTTCTAGCACTTTCTGCAGCTTTCTGTCTTCCCAAATACATACCTGTTAGATTGACATCATCCAGTGAACCATTCCAGTGAATCATTCAGTGAACAAAACTGCGATGTTAATAAACTGATTTCCCCACACAATGGCCAAAACCAAAACTTTCAATTTTGTTGTATAAACGATGTAATGTTAAAGGAAATTTATCTCATTCAGTGTTTTGTATTTATGGAAATGACATAAGAAAATTAGGCTAATAGGGGTGCTGTTGTTTCAAGTAAGAACAGAACCAAAACAGAAGAAAGCAGCTTCTATAACATCGTGCCTGTTGCACCCTAAAAACCATATTAAATGTATGTACCCCATTGACACAAGTGAATTTACCATCTATATGAGGAGTGTTGGTGGGTTACTCCTCTCAAGTTGCAGTCGTAAGGTGGTTGTCTGGTGGAAACCTTATTTTTCCATAGCTATATAAAATCTTTTAAATGTTTCCTGGAACCTTGATAGAGGTGGTCTGCATGTCCCAAAGATGTTGGTTGATTGAGCTTTATTATATTGGACTTTCCAGATAGAAACATAGACTTACTAACTTCCAATTATGCAAATACTAGCTGTCATGCAAACCTGTTGGCTTTAATACTTTGAGTGTTTAACAGAGAATAATTATGCAGATTAGGGTTCTGACTTACTCCAATTTTCCAAAACCATGTATGTGTCACAATTCCACAACTTGGATATAATGGCAAGGGGGTCAGCATAACATCAAGGTAATTAGTATTTCCAGAAAGAGCTTATCATGCATGTTACCCTCAATAAAGCGGCTGCCTCATTATCAGCATTATCTATGAAACCTTTATTATTTATTATATATAATCATGGATATCACTCTCTCTCATATATATATATTTATATATATAAATATATATATATATATATATATATATATATATATATATATATAAATATATTGGAGAAATAACAAAGACCTTTCTATTCCCATCTTTGCCTAATCAGAATAAATAGGCTGAAATTAGATAATGTCTTTGAAAGCTGATCTAATAATGAGGTCATTCAAAAGAGAAATGGATATCAAATAAGTCAATCCTAACTTTCATTGTTTTTTTAAGGCAAGCGATAATATAATATTAAACTGATATAGGTATGCTTAGCTTAACATGTTTTTCTCCTAATTTTTATTATGACATTTTGAAGACAACATATAAGAAAGAAGTTCAAGAGAGTTTATTCTTTGAAGCTGACAACCTGGTCTTGCAATTACACAGGTCATCTCAGGAATGCCCTAGTCTGCTCAGTTCTCACTAGTTTGGTGGATGACTTCAATTAAATTTCCTAACATGTTAACGTTAGTTCTCAATCTGTGACAACTTTGAGTATAGAGTGACTCACAGATGACTCATGGTTTCATTGTAACTGTACCATGAAGAAAAAGCTTTGTGCGATGTTTTTCCAACAGACATCGTTGTAGAAAAAAAATCTATTTTATGTTTCTTTTCATTTAAGTATATGATCAAAGAATAGATCTTCTTAAAGTAATCAAAAGATTTTGAGGTAAAGCCATTCTCCTAAATTGTTTTCCACAGCAGAGAAGTCATACGTTGTTTAATTTGGAGAAAAGGAGAAATTATTTTCTCAACAAAAGCGATATCACAGTCTAAAGATGCATGTTGACTAAGGTGTAACTGTGAAGATTTCATACATTCACAAAGCTTTTAGATAACCCTCAGAACTCTGTTCTTTCCTAATTAAATCCACTGATGGTTCAGATAAAGAAATACAATTTCAGTGAATGCACCAAGAGCTTACCTCTGCAGTAATAACATTGATGTCTTTTCTTTGTGTGAATAATGTACCATTTTGTATTTTATCAGTAGAACTGGATGTTGCATACACAATATAAAATGGAAAACATTGTAATCTAAAGAAAATAAACACATCAAATGTAAGAGGTTGACAATAAACTTGTAACTGATGAATGACTTAAAAAGGTTAGGAAGTGGCAATGCGGAAACATCTTGCCACCAAGTTTGTGAGCCATTATATCATGAGGTTACGGTAAAACCCCCAACATGAATTATTTAACAAACAAGTAATCTACTCTAGGACACATTCTTCTCATGTTTAAGATCCTCCTGTGTATTCTGCTGCCACAGCTCATCATGTACAACCATATGTTCCCCATTTAACAAGAGACATGTATGAAAGTGTTACACATAACTGAGCTAAAAAAAAGGTTCTTTAGCATCAGTCAAATTCATGAAGAGAAAATTCAAATATTACTAAAAATATAGGAGAATGCTGGGAATGAAAGGGAAGGAAAAGAAAATCTCCTTCAAGATAAACTTGTAATTTCCAGCACAAAGTGATCCACCCACAAGATTCTGTGATTATCTTGTCTCCAATGAAAGCAGATGTTCTTGATCTTGATTTGTTCTTGATCAGACAGTTGTATGACAACTTGGGGGCTAGAAAGTGTGTAGCTAATTCATGACAAAGTGACATGTCTCTGTTAATAGGCTCCTTGGCCTCCTCCCCTTCACCAGCTACTGATACTCACTTGACCAGCATCTTCCCTCTGTTCTTTCCTCCATTGAAACTGAAAAAATTTGGAGTCAACTAGCATTAAATTAAAGGTAGGGTTACTGTGCGATACTGCTTGGACTTTGAAACTGGCAGCTGGACCTAGGTACCATCATATGAGTTGAGGTCATGCTCCCCCATACCTAGTAGCAAGTATTTGAATGAGTGTTGGTAATTGCTGGAATTGGTTGGAGACCCTTTTTCAGATAAGACAAAGTGACCATGTCTCTTTAATAAAAAATGGGAAAGAAGTTGAACATCTATATACAGTAAGGAAAAAGAATCAAGGTCTTCAGACAGAATCAGGATGATTTCCGATAGTTACTTTCAAATACAACAATGAGCCCACACTGTTTCTATAGGTCAGCCTTTCTAACCTATTCATCCCAGATGAACTTTGCTAAAACCAATAATTTGGTGCTCACTTAAAAAAAAAAAGCTTATTGCGTTGATAGCCAGGGGGAAGAAGTCTCCTTTACAGAGGCTTTCAGAATGCCACCCCTACAGACGTTTTAAAGGTTTATAGGTGTCATGCAGTAGGCTTTGCCAAGTGGCGTTGACGCTGTAACTTTGTAGACTCAATCAAAGTGTAGGTGTCAACTCAAGGAACTCATAGCAACCTTTGGTGGAGTCTTGGGGTTCGTATGTAACCCTGGTTGAAAATGGTGGCCACAAAGTTGAAAAGCCACATCAATTTATTTATTTACTGAATTTCACTATAAACTTTACCATCATAATTTAATTTTAAAGCTTGGTTTCAGTATTTTCATTAAAAGGAACAACTGATGATTTTACCATGAAAATTCTAGCCCCAGAACGTCATGTCAGCTATTAATGTATCATCTTACACAGTCCGTTAGCATTACAGAAGAACAGCAGTCACTGTTTTTTTAAAAGAATGTTCATATATTTTTGTTGTCTGACAAATACAGAACATGCTGTGTTTTTTTCCGAGCATTTTACATAAAAGTAAGCAGCCTATTTATTAGTTTATATTTTACCACTTTAAACTGGGATAATAAAGCACACTGATTTACTACTAAAAAGTTTCACTGCAACTTTCATTAAAAGTTGTGTTTTTTTTTCCACCAAGAACAGTCTGTACCTTTGTAAAAATCATCTTCAAATAACTGATTGGTAGTGTTTCTGCTTTTTCTGTACCTTGATCTGCAACTGAGGATATAGCCTTTCATACAAGGGGTCTTATAAGAAGAGCCTCTTATGATAATGTATGTTATTTTAAATTATACTAACTTCAGTGTCAGAGGATTGGATATCTACTGCCGTCTCAGTGGAGCACATTATCTTTCTACGCAGGGGTTAGGTATTATATAAAAAGTGCATTTGGTACTGAAATAAAGTATAGAAATTGGAGAATACAATTATGGGCCACAGATTTTTTCAATATGATAGAAAATTCTTAAATTTCTATGTAATGATTTAAGTGCCCAATCCAAACGGTTCATTATCACACCTCAATATGGTCCAATTGTTCTGTTGCTCCTATGAGTTGAACTGTTACCATTGTCAGTCTATGTGTAATCAGGCTGTCATATGAAAACACTATGGCACCCTGCCCCCAGCCTTGTTGCAAACAGTTTCCCAGTCTGAAGGGTGGGCTTTTCCAATCACACTATTTTGCAAAAGACTGCCCTAGGTAACGTGTACGTGTAAGGCATGAAAAAGGATGTGAGCTTCTATGATTGAAATTCATAAAGGGTGTGATGTGCAGTAAAATTAGTAATTTCAGTACAGGAGAGTGATCTGTACAACTGAGCAAGACTGAAGTTTAGGCTTAAGTTCAGCCTTTAGCAGATTTTTAAATAAAAGTGTCAATCAGTTTGTATTAATGCACATTTAAAAAAAAACAAAAAAAGACCTGATTTTATTTAATGCAGAGTAACCATACCTGAAGAGGTTACTTTGAAGGTCAGCATTAATTTGCACTTTGTGTCCTGTGTTCCACTTTAAAGCCATCACTACCTGCACCCTGGATGTGTACAGGTTTCCATTTACATGGTGCCAAGCATTATTACATTCATTAGGCAAAACATGATATCCATTTAAAATTTGTGAACTGGCAGGACTTTATATCAGAAAGGGGGAAGCAATGTCTCTTCTGCAATAAGCATGCCCACTTGTCCAAATTTATCTATCAACACGACCGCCTGTGCAAAAGCTACGTCATCCTGGCCCGGCCAAATAAGCCAGCCGAAGATTAAAACAAGGAAGAGGAGAAGGAAGATGATAGTGGTTTGATCAATATATTGATCAAACTTTATTTGTGAATGCCCTAGTTATCTATAGATTTGGAAAAGACTTGATTATGTGTTTTTGGATCTAATGTCTAATCTGTTGAACATGCCAACTGCCTAATATGCTGTAAATATTGGCTTGATTAACCTGATTTGCTTATCACTACCTGTTATTATTCATTTAAAATACTGCCTATCAAAATGGATGAATAATTATTTACAAACCCTCATCAATATTTTTTACATTATGTACACTGCTGACCTGTAAACTCAACTTTAGGTACCGCACTTTCCATATGTCCATCCTCCACAAGTTACTAAATGTTATTTTGTGTTGAGCATTTCTGTGTTGTTTTTTTTTTTAGAATAACTCATTTATTAAGGTAGTGAAACATAATCTAAAGCACCAATTAGATTTCAATCTCCTGTTATGAGCTATGTTCGGAGAGGATTTGTTGCCATGGGATAATATTCTTTTACTGCTATATAAGTAAACCCATATCTGAGTTCCATATAGCAAAATACATGCAGAGCACAAAGTGAAATTATAGCAAGCAGATATAATATCCCGCTGTCTTTTCATACTGACCTTATTTTGCTTTTAATCACTCTTGCTCATATATCCCTCCTGTTCCAGCTACTTTATAATTTAAAACCCATAATAAGTAAGTGCATGCAAAATACATATCTCTGACAGCAATATTTCAAGTACAAATTGACTTAAACTTGTAATGTAATGTATACTCTCTTTCCATTATCATGTCCAGCAGGGCTACAAAAAGGTCAGATTACCTTCTATATTTACCCATTTTCCAGTAACTCGAAATTATTGAGAGGATGCAAGGCAATAATAATTAGTGTCTCCCGGTAGGAGTCATCACCTTTATAACTAGAGTGTTTAAGAACTTTGACCTACATTAATGATATGTGAAATGAAATTTATAAAAGTACAGTTTATCTTAGCCCTTCCTTTATGAACAGGTAATTGCGGCACAGATTTAGAACCATAACTATTGCTTTCCCTATTGGACTATATTGTATTGTTTTATAATTCTAACCACTATTAGAGCTGTTTATTTGGACTGAGAGCATGTTGCGTTATCACTGAACAGATTATACTTTCGAAAGGTGTAAAAACATTGTTATCTATTAAATGTATCTTGGTAGCAGAATAGAAGTTATTAGCTGTTTCTTTTATTAGGGTCTCCAAACTATATATCACACTGAAGATTAATTTAGGCTTGTCAGGAAGTTTGGAGGTGTTGATTCTGGTCACCCAGAGCAGAGTTAAAACTAAAAATGTGGTTTAAACATGCATTAATCTCTTTATTGGAGACTTTACAGGCAGAGAAGATATACTATACTAAACTATTACTAAACTATAACTGCACTAAAAGCTAAAGGTAAAAAAAAGTGATAAATGTTGGACCTCCATATCCCTGACAGGTTTTTATTTCTGTATTTGACCCCATAAGGTTCTCTCTGACCCTTGACCATCTGATCAGGCAAACAATTCACAATGTTGAGTTGTCAATAGAACAAGATTAAGAGACCTACTTATTTGGAAACTGGTGCTGGTGTCAACCTTTTTTAAATCCTGTTGTGTGTAAAGGACAATAACATGGAGAAAACTATTGATGATTTTTCATTTTATGAATGCTATTTGCCTGCCTGGCAGATAAGAACTTCTGACGTTCTTGATTTGCACACTTGCTCCGAGGAGGAGGTAAGGCAAGTTCATATTTTTCTAGTTCGAGTCTACTATTCTGGCTCAGTTTTAGAAGAGATCAGTGATCCGGTGTCAATTACTCAGATTGCTCCACTCCTCCCCAATGTTGGCCGTGTTTTGATTTCCCCAATATACCTACAGCAATACATAACATTTATCTTCTGTTTTAAAAAAGTGAGTGGAAAAACACATTCTGCCTTTACATGGTGATTGCTGATAGAATCGCTCCCATCAGAATGACTGAATTCAGATACAGGTGTTCCCTTTAAACCAGACAGTCACTAAACTTCTAGCAATGCCTTCCACATACCTATTCATATATTAACCGTTACTTGCACATTCTATAATTAGAGATCTAATATTTTACTTAATTGGCAACAGATAGCTAGCGCTTTGTGAATGCCAGCATGCAGAAGATAAGGCTAATTTCGGACAGTGGTCGACCTCAGGCTCAACTGCACTCCCATGAGCAGTTGGGAACCACTTTGTGTAGGTGGCCGCAGTCGCAGTGTGGTTGTGGTAGATCGTAGCCACTGTTACTAAATGCAGCATGTTGCCTCTGCCCGCACTTGAGCAGCCAGCTGCTTTTATTGGCTTGAATGAAGCCACTTTCAACTTCAGCTCACAGCGGATTGAAAACGTTTGGTTGTTGCTTCTGGACGACCAGAATTTATCTTTATCCATCAACTTCTTGAAAACATTCAATCACAGCATACCCCAATATGACTCAAATACATGACACAGAGGTTGAGTGCGGTTGTGGTTGAACTGCAGTTGACAAAAAACAGTTTTGAAGAGAGACAGCTGGAAATGGCTAACAGTAGCAGTTTTCAGTTTAAAGAAGTCTAAGTGGGTTTAATCTACCTTTGCCTTCTGGAGTCATAGCAGATTTCAAAATGTAACATCAAAGACAGCACACCTTACAAATATTCCTTCCTACAAGTCCCCCAGGTAAGACGAAATATATATTTAAAATACAGGTATTCAAATAAAAGATAATTATATTTTTGATTGCATGATTCTGCTACTAAGTTAAAGCAGAACCTATAAATCTTGCTGAGCTTTGACTGTTAGGTTTTTTTTTAATTTGAATGACTGACTTGGTTTAATAAATATTTTATCCATTCACAAGAGACTGACTGTGTGTCATCCTGTGAGTACCTCCAATCTCTTGAATTTGCAAAAAAAGCTATTACCACTATTGAAGTTATCACCAATTCAAATATTGGTATAATGCCATCAGAATACTAAGTCTGAAAACAAAAATCAAGACACATCATTCAATGTTTAAAACATAAATATTAAATGACAGAAGTAAAACTAAACCCCTTTCAAGGTGAAATGTTCAATTACCTGTTTTGCATTAAAGAAGAAAAGCAAAGCAATTTAACAATCTTTTTCCTCGGGACACACAAAGCGCTTGCTGATCAGGGAAGGGGGGATTTATTTCTGTAGTTATTTAGTCATTAAATAAAAATGAATTGCTATCCCCATGGCAAAGATGTGAAGTCATTAATTATTGGCAGGGTGAGTATTATGAGCATTGTAGTGTTGTCCTGAATTCTTGGGAATTGTGGGTTGAAATTACACATCCTGTTGAAAAGAGAAAAAACAGGACTGTTTCTAATGAATTTAGAATACAGTGATCAATAATTTAATTCCACTAGTAAATAAATATGTAATAAATAATTAAGGTTATTTTTTTCTAGTCTCCAAAGAATCACTTTTGACTCTTAATTATTTTGTATTTCAATGTAAAATGGTATTGGTATGCATTATATTTATCTTAGGTGTTATCCATAGAAAAATTGTAATATAATATTATATAATATGAAAGAAGAGACTAAAAGCTGCTAGATATATAGTTTCTTAGACACGTGTAGTTGAGAATACTAACCTGATCATATATTAATTATTATATTGCTGTGTTGTGGCCCATGGGCAAGGATGGGGTGCATCTTGTAACCTTCTATCCCAAATCTATGTTTCAGACTTCCAGGCTTCTGGCCCACCCAGTCCAATCATTGGGTTTCATTCTTCAATCATAGAGGCTTGATTTCACACATATATGTTACCTAGGGTGGTCTTTTTCAGGGGATGTGCTGTAATGTATTTAGGAGGCTCTGTCTTCTTGGCAGCATCCACTTCTTTAGAATGGGACCCACCCAAGGCCTCTAACAACCAGCCCACTGCCTGACTGTGCTAAGTTCTCTGGTAAGGATTACGGAGGGGTGTGCTGTGATGGGCAACCAACAGCCAGACTACTGCCTGAATCAGGGCTAAGGCCTCTGGAAAGGGGTACAGAGGCGGGGTGCTATGTTGGGCCACCAACAACTAGTCCACTGCCTTAATCAGGGCTATAAGTTCTCGAAATGAGTATTCGGCGGGTTGCTATGTTGTAGTTAGGAAGGTTTGCACAGCACCCTAATGACCCCACCACCAATCACAAGCATGGAACTAAAGGTCTAAAATAAGGTATCTAATTCAAACAGAAGGGTTTAATTTATACATTTATTTAGCAAGTTGATCAGGAAGGAAAAGAGGAACCCAGGAGACAAAGTTTAAGAACATTTAATTTCAGCATTATTCAAATATAATTGTTTTTTATGTTAAGCAACAGCTATTTCACATTTTATTTCATTAACAGTATTTCTTATTATCATTTAACTAATGCACTGAAAACAACACTTAAAATCATTTTAAACATTAGAAATAGGATTTTTAATCTTAATGTTATTTAACACCATGTATCTGTGTAAGCCTTAGAAATTACAGTATACAAATGATGTTGGACAAATGCATTACATCTGGCTTTCTGCATTTCTTGCAAACCATTAATATTCTGTAAGATGATCTCATGTTAGACTAAATATAGGCTAGAACCTTCAGTTCTTTAGCTTTTTGGTGAGACACAGTTTATTTGTGATCAGGTGCAGAAGGAGAGATATTTTGTAAGGTGAAAATGAATTTGTGGAAAACAACACTTTGTTTTCCAGCTCATCCTCACACTTTCCTATGTGTGAACATTGAGAAAACACCAGGGATTCCTTCTAAGCCTGAACAGAAATAAACTGAATAGGAAACAAGTATAATATGTAGCTCAAATAATCGTAATATTTGTCATAGCAAACCATGCAGCAATTTCTATTACTGGCTTTCCAGTTCAAACGGAATTCCTTTTCAAAAATAATCCCACCAACCTTAAAGAGACTCTGTCACTCTGCCTACTTAAAAAGACAGTGTTTATGTAAAGATGCTCACTAATACATCCTCAGTGATTCCTTACTGCTTCTTTCTCTATTACAGCTGGTTGTTCCTAGGTATTGGAAGCATGTAACCTCCCCCTTGAGGCAGTGGCCAGGGTTTCAGTTACAAGGCCCAAGGATGTGATAAAGCGTACAAACCACTCTTTGTAAGCTTCAACACTGACACTGAGCCCAGAATGGACAAATTCAAATCTATTTCAGTTGCTTGGAAATTTACCTAATAAAGGCATTTTTGCTTATTTTTGGCATCTTTCCATTACCTCTTAAGTGTTTACTAAATCTTAACAGGCTGCCCTAAGAAGCTTTGAAATAAGCACTTATTGACATTTGTAGCTGAAGGCACTGTGGAGTAATTTATCCACTGAAGTTTGCAGAATTGGCACTGCCAAGTAAGCAAGGTTGAAAAGCTGTGTGGAACAGTGCCCCTGCAGTATCTAAGGCTTCAACAAAGTAGAGCCTAGTTTATGTGTAAATACTGTAAAAAAGGCATAAAAGGCAGTCAGGGCATTGAAAATTTTATTTTTCACTACCACCTGCATACGAAAATCAACATGCCGTATCTGTAGGCTTCAGATGACTCAACCAATGCCTTTATTTACACATGATACCCAAATTGTTTTTAATGTATGATATCTAATAAAACATTATCTCCCGTGGCAGCAAATATAAACAACTAACTTCTTCTTCGTCTACTGAGTGCATATAAAGGGAATAATCATCATCATATCTCATCTTTTTTTTCATTCCTTTTCTTGAGTTCTACATCAACAGGCCCAGTAAGTTCTAGATAAGGGATGTCAAACTTTGGCTAAATCTGGCTCACCACGTCCTTTTTCTTGGCCCCAAAAGGAATCCTAAATATGAATTCCAGCTGGCCGCCACTGAATAGCCCCGCTACTACAATTCCCGGTATCACTCGCATCTATAGACCAGCGTCCTCTCTGCCTATGCGTGGCCCCGCATTGGACTGTTTTATAGACGCAGGGAATTGTAGTAGCGGTGCGTTTTTAGTGAAGAGGGAGTTTCAGCCACGCATCATAAAGCCCCGCATTGGACTGTTTTTTTGACACGGAATTGTAGTAGCGGTGCTATTTCAGTGAAGAGGGAGTTCCAGCCACTCATAACATTAAGCCCCGCATTGGACTGTTTTCTTGACGCAGGGAATTGTAGTAGCAGTGCTATTTCAGTTTCAAGTTTGGCCCGCAACTTTGTCTAAGTTTTAATTTCGCCCACTGTGTATTTGAGTTTGACACCCCTGTCCTATGATATTTTTGGTGATCTTGCAATATACTAGGATAACATTGCAGCTGAAGGTGAATGTACTGTAAGTAAAAATCAGCAAATCACAAATACAGAATAGTAGTGGAAAAACAGAAAACTCTAGAAAAGATTTAACTCAATCTATTTCACTCCGCTTGGCTTTATTAATCCTATTGTCCCTCTGTTTTGATATTAACAAACCCCCTCCTGTTCACAGCATTATCCAACACTGCTGTAAGCTATGAGCATAAGAGCTGAAAAAATAAATCCTGCCAACAGTACTCTTCCCATTCCTGTGTAAGCTCCCACTCTGACTGTTAAGTCCTATGCAGTACATGTGAGATGTTCAGTATTCACTGGTAAATCTTCCCTGCTGCTAAATAAATTTTCTGCACAGTGCTGTTATTGCAGGATCCACACTTTATTGACTGATCAATCATTGATGAGCATCCGGCATTTGCAGACACGTTGGTTAGTGCTGGGAAAATGATGGGATAATAGGCGTCTTTGAAGTTTATATCAGTATGTGCATGTAAGGAAAGGATGCCAGATACACTTCTATGCCCATCATATTTACTACTATTCATGCTGAAAACAAGGCATTGGCAGTGGCAAGCATCCACTAAAGAGTATTATCTCTCAGGGTCAGGAATAGCATATTGGGGGTCAAAGTATTTAAATATTAATGGTAAACGAAAAAGGGTTATGCCTGCCAAAATCAGGAAATAATAAACACTCTTTACTTAAAATTGTACCTTTCCACAGTGATCATTTCTATAGGAAAATTAATAATTGTATCTGAGTGGTTAATACCATTGGTGAAGGAAAAGGGTAAATGTAAAACTGTTATATAATGCAATGTACTGAATTTTAGAAGTCAGAAAGAGAATGACTATAGGTATAGGTTCTTGGCATACCTAAATGGCAATGACCTTTTTGTACAAGCTTCTTCTCTTTATGTCATGTGATATACCAACTGACAAGAGAAAAAAGTGATGGTATTTTGTTTTATAAATTATTGTGATTATTTCTTTATTTCCTCTCAACATTCCTTGACACATTTCCAACTATTGTTCATTTACTAAATGTAACCACAAATGTTCATGAAAGTAAAAAAAAAAAAAAAAACATAACACAGCTTTTAAAACTTGTAATTTGGTACTGCTACTTGTAACCCGGCTTCCCCAGGCACTAGCCCACACGTTTTATTATGGTAATGTGAGCAGGAAGTTATAAGTTGTAAAACATTGTTGGTTGATCCCTGTAGAGTTTATTTAACAAAACATTGCTGAAGGTAGCTTAGTAAATTTTCTAGAGAGATGGTATATTCACAAATGTAGAGGAAAAAGTAAAAGTGTATGTATATGTATTTATAGCATATTCTCTTCTTTATAGTGTTGAAGACAGCAGGGGTGAATTAGAACTGCTGTCAAGATTGTTTTAATGCTTAAGTGTGTGAAGCACTATATAGGTAGTCCCCGGGTTACATACAAGATATGGATTGTATGTTTGTTCTTAAATTGAATTTGTATGTAAGTCGGAACAGGTACATTATTTTAATAAATGCAATTAGGACAGATATTTGTCTCAACATACTATTAGACAGCATGGTGTCAGTTACTGTATAAAATCATCACTGTCAGTTAATCACAAACAAAGCAAAAAAAAAAAAACTTAACCTAGACATTCATTAACTTCTGGAGCAAGCTGTGCTTTGATATGCAAAAAAAAAAATAGAGTTTGTCTTGGTCATTAAAGAGTTACAAGATTTTACAGATCAGCTCAGCTCTTAATACCACCCAAAACCTCAGCTGTGTTTAGCAAAAGATTTCTTCTGCAAGACATGCAAACCATCCCCCTCCAGCCTCCGTCCTGCTCACAAGCGAGCAGGGAAGCCCCTTTGTATCTAGGAGTTGTCTGTATGTCGGATGTCTTTAACTCAGGGACTACTTGTATCTCTAAGAAACATAACTATGTAAACGTAATAACCTGGTGCTTTACTATAGAGCTATTTAAACAAAAAAAGTATATAAATATATATATATATATATATATATATATATATATATATATATATATATATAAATATTAGTCTGTCATTTGCAATCCCTATTTAATGTACAGCGCTGCGTAATATGTTGGCGCTATATAAATCCTGTTTAATAATAATAATAATAAAGTGTACACAACAAGAAACAGCATATAAGAAAAGGTAGGCAAAACAAAACAGCTGTGATAAATAATAAAAATTCAAATCGTTACAACAATAAACGGAGGCACAATAAAGGTTTTATATGACAAAACAATTCAAATATGTGTAAATGAAATTATTGACCAAAGCTCCAAGAAAATTGATCTTTGACTAGGAGGAAGAAATGAATTTTCTTATACAACCAAGACAATATGGTAAAAAAAAATGCTCCATACATAGGGGGAAGGACTCCAGCCAAATATTCAGACTAAGATAATAACAGAAGAAAGGAAATGAGATCTAAGGAAACAAAATAGCAAGTATTGATGACTGAGCCATCAGTGGTGAACTATACCAAAAAAGTGAATGTATAGCATGAATCAGTAGATGAAATGCTAAAAAGGTGTTCCTCAATAAAGGAGCTCTGCTAGGATTTTGATCAGAGGCACCTCAAGGGGAGCAATTAAAGTATACCTAAACTCAACATTTTTACTTTAGATAGTAGGGTAGACAACCCTTCTAAAGAAAGTAAAAATGTTATTTTTTTAAGTGCAACACACTTTAAAAAAAAAAAAAAGAAAAGAAAAGTTTGGTTTGTGCTTTACCTGGCAAGCTGTTTTAATAAGCATCAATGGATGGTCCATGCTAGCAATTGCAAGGATACAAAATGTTACCAGTACAACAAGAACACCCCTGCATACACCATGCACAAACGTTTCAAGACACCACAGGGATGCTTTCTAAATATATAATAATAACAGCTTACAATCACTAACTGTACCTGTCATACACCAAGAATTGCAAGCTGAACATGTCTCCTCATTTCTTTTTTGCTAAATTACTCATTTGGTATGCATTAATAGCATTGAAATCTAAATTGCTTTACCAGCCACTAAAATTTAAATATTTATCCTCATATTAAGGGTGATAAAAGATTAGTATTTTTGCTCTGCACTTTGCTTTTTTTTCAAAAGCTTTTGAATGCTGTTAGTAGCATTTTGTAGGTTTTTCTTTAGTCAACCTATCAAAATTTAGGAATTAATTTTTCCATTGAATATTTTTATTAGATTAAGATAAAGAAACAAAGAACATACAAATTGAACATAAGATAAAGAAATAGGTAAACTATGTACAACCATAGTAGAAAAAAGTTACATTCAGATGTAACAACCACAAAGTAACATATAAAATACAACGACATGGAATGGATTTTTTAAAAATCATTTGCTACTTACTTGGCAAATGTTTTTAATCCTTTATCAAATCTGTTCCAGGTTCCTGAATCACCCAAATTATCTAATGACAGTCCATTTTTTCTAGTTCTAGGTAGCGTTAATAAATCTAGCCCAATATGTTGGTAAGATTGGAGATTAAAATTAAAAAGTACTGATTTTCACAAAACTTAATTTCTGTGAAGAACGATTTCCTTACATGACCTCAAAAATGTTATTTTTTTTTTAAAGTCTTACACTAACATGACGACATTGATTGGTACATTGGGCCTAATTTAATAAAGTATCATGGAAGAACCTAGGCAACTCAGCAAACCTATAATGGATATGGATTGAAAACATAAAAATAAGTATCTGGAATAATACAATTTCATTTGTACTCCGACTTGAATAAACATTTTTTCTTTAATTTACTTTTAATGCAGGCAGTAATAGCAATGCTGACACAGACTCAGACTAACATTACGTCTTGAAGAAATTAAACACAGTATGTATAATGAAACATTCTAGCATTCCAATATTACTATGTACATAATTTATAAAGACAGGACTCTCAGTTCTTGTTTATGTTCCTCTGTATAAAATTTATATTCATTTATATTTTTAATGTGCTCAGTGTTGTTTATCAGGTTACATTTTTAATTTAGGTGACCATTATTATACAATTTGCATCAACTGATGCACACAATGTGAATTAAACTGATTAATATATAGGCTACGGGATAGTAAATGTTGTTTTCACTGATGGTATTTTGAAGAGTATTAATAACCAATAAGGTAGTGGTGCCTTTGGGAAAAAGAAGGCACAGGATATAACATTTTTGCTGAGAAATCAAATAATAAATATTGTCAGATTCTCCTTTGCAGTGTTCCTGGACTAAACATACCAGTGGGTAAAATTTTGCTGCTTTTATTTTCCCAATAAAAGGGAAAATAGGTTTATTTGATTGCTGTTTAATAAAAGAAGTGCTACTTAGCTATATATACCTTTTAATAAAAAAACTCAGTAAAGTGATGACTTAAACTTGAACTCCAGGCAAAAATAAAAGACATAAATGAATTTAGAGTTATATTCATTGATATATCCATAACGGTAATTTTACATTTAGGAAGTATAAGAACCTGACTTGTTATCAGCAGTCACTGTACAGCAGATTCTAGTGGGTGGTTAAGTGGGGAGAAGCAGCACAAGAAACCAATGCATTATGCTGCATTACAAATTGCATGCTGATAAGAGATAAAGCTAAGTAAAAGAGAGTTGATCTAAACAGTCTTCTTCTTCAATCACAGAATAGAGTGGGGAGGAGAATTATTTTATTGAACTTCAGCAATAAAAATCAGATCTCGTCTGTATTGAGGGGATGAGTCCTGGATAGAAAATAAAAGTATATGTATATATTGTACTTGTTTTGTACGTGTTTGGGCTTTTGTCTGATGTTCACCTTTACACAACAGCTGTGTGTGAGAGCAATAGGGCAAAATTGCTAAAATAAATTATTGGTATACCTATATTAATGTGTTTTATATGTACTTAAGGTATGTTATATACTTATATCAAGACTAACTGTTATGAACTTATTTTCAACTGTCTTATTGTTAGTTGACTGTCTTCCTGTATTCTTTGGATAACAATGGTTGTGAACAAAACCAACTGCATTTTAGGATGCTACTCTGTTTTAATGATTATAGTACCATATATTTTTACCATCGTTAATATTGATTGAGTGTTCATTTCTTTTAATTTTTTTTTTAATCCCTCTTTTGCTAAAATTATTTGTTATGGTCAGATCAATCATTTGAGGTCAATGTCAAGTTATAAAAGATTTTTTGAACAGAGTTTAAAAAGCCCCTAATGTTACCAAAGTTTATTATCTTTTTTTAAAAACAATTTTAGCTTTGTTTTATAAGAAAATAATTTCGGTGCACATTGAAGAAATTCATGGCCATGTCAGATCAAATATATAATATTCAATATATTTAATATACTATTAAATAAATAAAGTATGTTAAACAATTCATAAAATGTATATTAAAATATCTAAACAATCCACAAAATTAGAAGACAACAATTTAGGTACATGTATATTTCTGCCTAAGCACTTTGTTGAAAACATTTGTTTGTTTTTTTTTTTTTTTGGCTAGGGCAAAATCAGTATTTTCAAGCAAAAAAAATCTGCTTATTTCTAATCTTTATATTGTTTCAACACTAATGCAAAATTAAATTCTTCTTTGCACAAAACAAAAAAAATCTCATCATACTGTATGTGATTTATATGAATGAAAGGATACATTCATATTCTCTTCCTTGAAATCTGCCATGTATTATTTTCTACAATAATAGGGAGAGCTTTCCCTTCTGTAGCTGAGAATGTATGTAATTTCAGTAACCTAAATGCAACATATTTCACAAAATAGTATATGACATGTGGTAGGGTGTAGGTTAACCTGGCCACTGACAGCCATCCTAGTGCTGTCCTTTTCTTGAAGTACCCTTCCACACTATTGCACCAGCACTGGGGGAAATAAATGGTATGCTAGCTGTGTACACAATATACAGTTGCAAGAGTAGTTCATGACTAACATTTTTTTCTTTTTAAATACCCAAAATACCCACATGCAAGAAAAAAAAACATTTAGTGATTGTAGTGTCAATCTAACACCGCAGTCTTCACCTATAGCAGCCCCGCTCAGCCTCGGGAGACTGGTTGTGTCTCCCAGAACATGGTTGCTCCCAGGACTTACTATGCAAGGGATGGTGTCTAGGAAAGGGCTGACAGAAAGCCAGGAGCCCACAAATACAGCAGAACCAAGATTCCAACAAAGCCAAGTCAAAAATACAGAGCACAATCATACACCGAATATCCGTCCAACAAACAAAGTACACAAGGGCAAAACACAAGCAGAGTCACAGACACAAAGAAAAAGGTCGGTCCAGGCAGCATAAACTCACAAGGTCAGACACAGGCAAGGGTCAGCAACACCAACAGAAAAACATCTAAGAAACTCTGTAGTACAGATAAGTCCAGCTAACACTACCCTAAGCACTGGTGACTGGGAGCAGAGAAGCTTTAAAGTGCCAGCAGCCAATAGGAGTGCAGGAGTCAGCCTCTAGAATCCTCTTCAGCTGTGTACAGCCTAACAATGGATGCTGGGGATGCCATAAATCCATCAGGCTGCATGACTAAAGGGTATCAGGGGCTGCAGCTACCTTAGTTCTCCTGGCTGCTGCAAATAAAATCGCTAGACAGTATAAAAAGTGTTTTATACTGCGATGGCGCACAGCATGGAGTCGTCTGATAGATGGGCATCTCCTAACAGAGCTAACTTGGCTTTACATAGCTCCAGGAGGTTATGAAATTTTCTTTCAATTACCCTGGATGTCTTCTTGTGCCTTAAATAGCCCTCATTAGCTTTATTTTTTTTCTTTGACAGAACACACAAAGAGTGACTAATTATACAAAAAATACTCAAATTTAAAAAACCTAAACTACCCCAAATACACCCATTCTACAACATCTAAATAAAAAGAAAAAGTTTTTAATTGAGCAGTGTTTTCCTGAAATTATTCTAACACAGTGGTCGCCAACTGGTGGTCCTGGTCAGCGAGAAAATTTTGGTGATCCGTCGCTCTGGCCGGTGTGCCCCCAAGCGGTGTTAGGAGAAGGAACCCCTTTTGGGGAGTCGCACCAGCCAGAGCCACGGTCTATGTCCCCCATACAGATTGCAGGCCCAGAGAAGTGGGTGGGTTGTGTCCCTGGACACAACCTGAATAGCAGACTCTTGGTCTGGTCTGGGAGCTGGTAAATTTATTGGTCCGTAGGTCCGAAAAGTGCTCTAATATATAGGTACACATAGGCATGCGTAGTGTAAATGTATTCATGTCTTTAGCAAAATAGGTTACTGAATAAGCCACAGTAACATTTTGGGTACAACTTACAAATGCATGAAAAACACCCTGTAACTGTAGTATGAGTACAGTAGCTTTAGGAGGATGAGAGATATATTAGCACCAGGGTAAATTAAATTTACTAGTACAGCTTATTAGCTTTCCTATCAGACACATATAATACCAGTCCCTTTTATTCACATAAAAACTAACTGGTTTAAAAGGCCTGCTGTACAAATACAATTGTTGTGCATAGTTTATTTGATAAAATAGGAGTTTGGATGTCACACATTGCAATGAGAATTACACCTTTCGTCCTCAACTTTAAGATTTAACACATTACTTATGCAAACAAAAAAATTGCACTTAGAGCATCAAATGTAAAAATATTCAGTCATGTAAACTGTGATATCGGTAAGGATGTATATCAACTTTATATATTACATGATAAATGTATTCATTCTATAGGAGAGCAGTGATAGTGTAGCAGGCACACGTTATAAGAAAGATATATCTTCTATCTAACACTGATCTGTTTAATTAAATAACTTCCCTTTACTGCTTCCTTTGTTTGAGAAATCCACTGTGGAATAGTAATATTATTCCTCCTCCAGCTACTCACTGCTTTCATTTCTATATTCCTCTGCTGAAATATTTGAGAACGTGTTAAAGCATATCTTACTCCATGGTGCCTGTGTCTGAAGAAGTGACTTGGGTATAACAGAATAGGGAAAGGCACCGATTATGAAGGACATGTGAACACACGTAATATTTCTTACTGGGAATACTAAAATATTGAATGTTGGTGGTGGTTATCGTGGACATTTGTTCTTAGAGAACTGGGTACCAACCCTTAATTAGTAAAGTAACCAATGAAAAAGAGGAAAAAAAGAAAAGCAGGGTTTTCGGCACAGGGTTTGCCCTCTTCAACTTACTAGGGATAAGTTGATTTGGCCACATTGGTAACTTCTCTGTCTCAAGTTTACTCAATCAGATCTATTTATAAATGCTTTCTGACAAGATTACAGTAACATTTTAACAGAAAATTTACACATTTTGCACATTTGTTTAGAAGATGTATGAATTATGAGCAAATGTTGATTCACACATTTTCTAACTGAATACAATGATAAAAATGTATTGGATAAAAGTTACGTAAGTCTTGGATGCAAACCTTTATAAATAGACACCAATGAACTGTTAAGGTAAAGTTTGTTGGAAGTGGAACAACTTTTTTTAGGGTGTTTGGTGTTTTTAGAGTGATGGGTGTTTGGAGGATTATTAGGATAGAATCTTCAAACAGCAACCACACAGCCAAAAGCAACTAAAATTGCCTTGGCTTGTGTTGACTTGAGTTTGGAAACCACATCATGGTCAACTGCACCTGTGTGCAAAAAAAAATATTTCCACCTGTTCCTAATTACATTTGGGCAGATGTGAGTGTGAGGCTCCGGGGGTATTGCAGGGTATTTTTTTTTTTGTGTGTAATAGATTGTTTTAATATACTCTTACTTTTTGCATTTTTTGTAGTATTAAAAAAATTACAATTTTTTAATGTTCTTTTATTTTACCAGAGAGGTATGCATTGAAAAAAAATTATTAAAAATTTAGAATTTAAGTGAACATAATGGGAACATGGGTAAAAAAAGCTAACTTGTGTTTAGTTTGAATATGCAATCATGTGCAAGGGAAATTAAAAAACAAAAGACAGGACAAGACAGGTTGTTTGATGTGAGGGATGCATATTATTTACCAAGCTTAGCAAAAATTTGGGGCTTTATAAAAAACAGAGAATCTGACATTCCCTTGTGGTCCATGTATTTCATTGGCAGTATATGAGGACAACATTTACTAACAGTTTGGTAACTATGGAGGAGCAGAATTGTCAGCCTAGTTACTTACTCCTGGACTAGAAAACATCCTGATATAATGTACAGGAGAGAGTTCTGTAGTCAGCAAAAGAAGAAATGGGCAAGACAGATTATGATTCTTTTAGAGATTCTTTTTAATATTTTAGTTAATCAGAAATAAGGTACCCAGGAAGTTACAAGCGCAGATTTTTTTTTGCACTTATTAGTCTTTGTTAGCATTTTTATACATTTTAACTTTTCACCTATTGGTAACTGTTCCTTTACTATATAATAAAAATGAATAACATAAATATTTATTAAAATAAAAATAATTGAAATCAGCCTTGAAATAAGACAACATGAATAGCAACCCTAACCTTACCAGCCATAAATTAAAAACATTGAAAAAAACAATAAGTCTTCATAGAGGAGAGTTGAACATAGCTAATTTTTTTTCTTGACAGCCACTAAACCTATTTTCACAATTTAACATCCCTGTATAGCAGCAGTCTCTTATGAGAATAATTATAATGGGAAAATAAGAATTTTTATGAACAATAATTAAATTTTAATGTTCCACATTGTTCTATAAATTCTATCATTTTTAGTCAACTATACTATTACAGGTATCCATGAATAATTAAACCACCCTGTATTTATAATCCATAATGAAGACTCTGATCCTCTTCTTAGTGGATGTTAATAAATATTACATTATCATTATTAGCTGGGATGAATCATCTAGAAATAATTAAACAGTTATACCTCTGATTAAGTAACTAGCATTGCATTGCATATAAAGTGTATCAACCAGCAGCTTCTTTAGCCTTTGGGAAACAGACACATCTAAAGATTTTTGGCAGTGAAAAACCTTTATAAAATGACATTAAAAAACTTAGCAGCTACCATGTATTTTAAAACTAAAAGAATGAGTTTATCCAATTATTATCCTGTCTAATTTTTTAATATATGTTAATAAAACCTGCCAGGACGGCAGTTTGGACAATGGACGACGAGCGATGTACATACACAAGATTCTCTACCGATATTGGCCCTGAGCCGATTATCAGACGGGAACAATTGCACGTTTGTACCTAGCCTTACAGAGAAAGAAATTTTGACACAAGAAAGTGACTATAAACTTATAGTATAAAATAGGGCCATAACTGATAACCCCCTTTAAAGGTTAAAGTATTTTGTACTTTTGAGTTGGGTATATTGGGCAGATTGATCTAAAATGACCTTTTGTGCATGGCTTTTGGTCACCAGTAGATGGTGCTGTGTTCCCATCTGAAGTGTGCAACAAACTGCTGAATAAATCGGCAATTAGACCACAAGAGTTTATTTTATTGGTGTGACCGGAGTATAAACTAAGATTCTTTTCCTAATGGCATTTTGAGACCAAATATCTTGGTTTACACTTGAGCATATGCAATAATTATTATCGTGCGTCATAGACTACATTGATAACTAATTTAAATATTAGGACTGCACAGAAAAAAAAAATTATATTCCATGTACCTGGCAGGTATCTGTCAGCTGAGGTGTTGTGCATTTGTCCTTCAGTGATTGGCATTGCAGCTTGTATTGTTTGATAGGATAGTATTTTTCAATTTTCCCTTATGTATACCTTCATTGCACTATACCTAGAGCATTATACAACTAGTGTACCAATCATTCCAGTATGGATAGTTCTAATAGGTTACTATAACTTTATGTTCTACTTTTCCTCAAAATTTAGTCAGGGCAGGGGTAAGGCCACCCAAGGCTTGGCTAGTTCTAACCCCTACTGCAAATAGAGATAGAGTTTAGAGTTACAGTGAAAGGTTAGAAATCGCAAATAATTGCTAGTAACTGTTTCAGAAACTAACCTAGCAAACTAAGACTACAAATCATGGAAGATCAAAGTGCTGATAAGAGAGGGTATATGGAAATGTATACAAGAGCCCAGATAGTACCCCCCTACATATGAGTGGACAGAGATCAAAAAGCTCAAAGTACACAATCCCTGAGCATAGATGATAATCAGATTGTGTACATATGCAAGTGTAAAATTACAAAAGAAATGTGGAAGGAGATACAGAAAGTAAACAAGAGATCAATAAAGTGCACCTAATTATAAAGCTATACCAGACTAAGCTGATGAAAGGACTATGATTAATAAAATAAAACTTAGAATAGTGGAATGCATACAAGCTATAGGAGAAGAAATAAAAGACTTTGATATAATAATAGCACTGCTATTCAGTGCTCTTTCAGACAGGCACTTGAGACATCTATTACAGCACTTAAAGCTGGCCCGTTGATTACCTTTATCTGGAGCATAAGGCAAGCTTATGGATGAATTTAAATGAAAAACAACAGAAAGTTAAAGTGCTCCTAATAGTAATAAACCTAAAGTAATAAAACAAAAAAATAAAGTAGTAATAATAAAGCAGAGTAAAAAAAGTGAGTGGTCTGTGTAAAAAAATATAGTTCACTTGAAAGCAAACTCTAAATTTAAAAAGGAATGAATAAGCAAAAAATACAAGTTAAACAACAAAAGACCATAAGTGATAAAGAAGATGCTATAGAAAGAATGTGCTTTTATTTATAAAATTCCCCATAATTTTTACCTGGCGTATTAACTCTGGAACCATAACACCTCACTTAGCCTAATTAAAGTTAATGATGAGTGTAATTGCCTGATTCTGATTTGCCTTATGTTTCACAAAAACAAAACATTTTTGCAAAATAGCAAAAATAAAGTGAAATACATTATAGGTAATGGGGAAGAAAAAAGTAGGGTTGTTTAAAATGTTTTAGGAATGAAATGAGCTTTACATTGTCTCGTGTAATTACATTCAGTAGGGGGAAGCTTACATTAATAGATCTCTTCTTTAGGCTCCACTGTAAAGCAGTGCAAATCTCAGGAAATATTTTTTAAATGTATCCACAAAATATGATTTAGCATTTAGCTGGTGAAAAAGTACCCCCAAATAGGTAGCAAATGCAAATTCAAATTTTAGTTAAGTTAGGAATTTTTTTTGTTTACTGGGGGTGAAGAATATGTGAAACATTTAATTTCAAAAAATAAGTTTTCAGATGAGTTTTATAAACATGGTTTGTGGAATCAGAGTCACAGAAACATGACAATTTTAAAAGAACTATAAGATAAAGAAGTAAAACCAGATAACATTATACAAAATTAACCAATGGAAATACAAAACCAAACAGTATACAAAAAAAGAAAAATCATAACCCAGCCTGCATAATTTCCTGTAACATCCAACAATCCTTGTTTCTGCCCCTAAACAACTCTAAGCTCCTTCTTGTTCTCCCAAATTCTTCCTAATCTGAATTCTACAAGTACATTATTTAATACTTTTTTACCCACAAGGAGATTATATTACTTTACATTGCCAATATAGCTATATATGTCTATATCGATTGCCCTTGGTGATAACTGGTAAGAGTCATATCTCAAGCAGCTTTCCATCAATAGGTTTCCCCAAACTTTATGCTCTATCAGACAGAGATGTCGTAGGCACCAAGCAACAAAGTTCTTTAGTGCTCAGCATATCTTATTGTGGCTTTGGTCACTTATCCAGAAAATAGTGGTCACATTTAAAATGCCTAATGGAAATGTCTGTTGTTCTGATAGCCTTGATATTACACTTTATAGATCATTTTCAGATGCATTTTGCAGGTCAGATTTTGGTGGTGTGGGCAGAGAATAGCCATTAGCTCATAAAAGCCTACTGAATCAATATTACATATACAATGCATATTTAATGCCAATAACAGGGTGTCTAAGATAATAATTAGTTTGCATTTGAAACAATTTCTTTGACAGTTAACTGCTTGCGAATCCTGTCCTGAGAACAGGCTTTATTGCATTGTAAATGTGTGTATACCTGCGCATCGTGATGGGATCTGATGTCAATTAGAGGGAAAATGTGGCATATACCACAGTTAGCGCTTACATGGCACAATACTGTATGGATATTATAAACTGTTTTTCTCCCAGCCTGTCACTATCATTTAGGTATATATTTTGTTCATGTATTTATATTTGGGTTGCATGCCTATTAGCAGAAAATATGCAGTGCTGTCCATTTTAAGCACATAGAAAATAAAACCATCTCTTAGTTGGGTCTAGTTATGTTTTAAATCAGTCAACAGATCTTAATACAGTGGGCCATAATCCAGTATGTATTTAATTTACATACATTAGCACATTCTTTGTAATGGTATACATATTTTCATTACACAAATGCTACCCAAGAGTTCTGGAGGGAAGGGGAATAACTTATTTTCCTTACTTGGTTTTTCAAGGGACGGACAGGCATCAAGCGATCATTCTTACCCTTGAAAACAGAAGACAAAGTCAGCAGCACTCCAAAGTACAAGATTGCTTTATTGTGAAAACACTGTCACAACAGGTTTGAAAGCCAACATTTCAGGCACGGCTGGTCTATCTGAGCCCGGCTTACAGGCATTAGCTGCAACAGAAGTGACCTGTGTCAGATTTTTGTCCCCCTTAAACAAATGGCCCACCCTCATCTCAATCCCATTAGTTTCTGCAGGATATGCCACTTACACCACTTTTTCACACATTACCACCACCACCGTCATTCAGGCGGCCCTTGACTACCTTTGAACAACTCTGCTCATAAACAGGTCCAGCGAAACTGGTCATATCTTTTATCTACGCAGACTTAATGTCCCATTCATCCAGGAATGTCCTATAGTATATTAGACAATGGGAGTGCGACCTTGGTACATCTCTCACTCAGAACCAAATCTCCAATCTGTTCTACTTCACGTACTTATCTGCTATAAATTGCAGTTATTCTGAGACAAATTACAAACTCCTCCTCCTTATCACTCAATTTCAGTTGGAGATGCGAGACTAACTTTGGGCCACTACTACATATTTTTAGGGAGTGCCCAAAGATTGCACCATTATGGAGACAGGTTCGTTCAATAGCCCAGAGATTTACCGATTTTCAGATTCCTTTTGAGCCTTGATTTATCCTCCTCCACCACAAAAACTTATCAACAAATCATGTATCCCACACTCTGGCATCAGTCAAGGGCACCCAGAGTAGCTCAATGGTTTTCCAAAATAAAAGATCTTTATCACATGGAAGACCTCACTTCTGGCCTATTTATATATCTGGTCAGCGTTGGTTTCACTGGATGGACCTCTTGTACACAGACAAGTATAGAAAACACAATGGCCAAAGAGACGGAGACTTGAATCGTAGCTCTCTGATTACCAGGGGACCAACATGGGCTATGCTGCTCCCCACCCTACTCACACCCTCACCTCCTTCGTTCCCCCTTTTTTTTCTATTCGTTTTCCTTCACTTTCCCTTACATTTCCTCTTCTCTATTCATATTAGCACTGCCCTGCAGTGCTCTCCTATAAAGTTAAACAAAAAATACTACAGACCCTTGGTATTGTTTCAGATCTGGTGAAGCCTTCTATGGCTGAGGCAATGGAGTGGTATTTTTATTGTTATTGGTCTCTCCAGCTTGAATGTTTTTCAACAGCTCAATGGATTTTATTCACCCCATTGTATTTCTGTTGGTTAAATGTAATCTCTATTTTGTGAATGTTATTTTTGTAATCATACTGTGTGTCTGTTGAATAAAATAAAAAAAAACAACAGTAAAGGGGACCACAGACATGACATAAAAATAATTTTAACAGGATTAAGTTATAAACCCTGATTTATCAAGCAAGCTCGAGTAAGCTCACTGTGCGTAAATACACGCCGATATACGGGGCGCATTTTCGCGAGCAGGAATCAGAGCCAAGTGCTAGTACACTCGCCATCACTTGCCAGCCGGATTCCTGCCTTGATAAATTAGCAATAGCTTTTGAGAATACGCCAATTAGGGGGATTAGTTTGCAGCTAGGCGATTCAGGAGGATCTGTTAAGCTCTGTCAATGGTGAGGTCAGAGCAATTAATTAGCGCACACCTGGTAACGTGCTACTGCACTCGCTTAGAGCAACCATAAATGATCAACAGGGGGCAGTCAAGAATACGCCAATTAGGCCAATTAAGTTGCAGCTGCGCGATTCAGGAGGATCTGTTAAGCTGGCACTGGTGAGGTCATAGCAATTAATTAGCGCACACCTGGTCCCTGTTCTGTGCGCATCTACAGTCCATTACAGGTCAATTAGAATTTAAATGCTTCATCTTCTTTTGGGTAAGTGCTACATTTTTATGTTACATTATACTCACAAAATTGATTCATTTATTGTTACATTTGTTGCACTGTTTTGATATTTTTTGTTTGCTTGCAACACTGCAAACTAATTTAGATCAAGCTGTATATATACTAGTTAGCACTTTATAATATGTCATCACACAATAATATGTATGTAAAAAAACTGTCACCAAGTATTTGTGATCTGATTCAAATTTTATTCTTGTTTGGCTTTATAGAAACCAAATATTTGAAAAAAGGATTGTTGGCAAATATGTTGTAATACATGTATCAAGGAACATTTAGTGATTTCACTTGTGTGTGTATGTCAAAATACATTTAAATGCATATAAATACATATGCATTTTAATTTTTACTAGTTTAACTGGACTGGTTTATGTGTGGGGGGATTAATCAAGTAGGTTTGGTTGTATGGTATGCATTGATGTGACCTTGTAATCCTCATTATTGTTAGTTTCATCTTTTGTTGCAATGTTTTTGTGCCCGGTTTGTAATGACGGTTTCTGTTGTTTAGCAATTCTTCAGCAATGTTTTGTCATTTTTTTCACAAATATTGAATACAAACTTTTTGCTCATTAAATACTGGATTGTATGCATTATTTAGGTGTTTACATAAAACAAATAATACTAGTATCTAAAACGTCCAGGGACACTTTGTGCCAAACATATTTTCTTGCTTTTGCAGCCTTTCAGGGTGTTTCTGCAGGTTTGAATGGAATTTTAGACCTTGGCCCACTATATATTGACTTACTCATCTCAGCTTGGTAGTGGAAGCACATAAAGGTGGATTCCTGCTTTAACCAGAAGCAATATCATCCATGAATGGTGCTTGGAGCCAAGTCCATGACATCAGAAATCATATGAACAAAAAGGAAATCTTTTCAATTTGAAGCATGTTAAGCAATATGCCCAAAAATCCTATTTGCCTATTCTTCCTATAATTTCTTTTTTATATGTATATGTACACACAAAAATTCATACATACATATATACAGTGGTACCTTGGTATAAGTCCGCTTTGGAATAAGTCCAAATTTTGGACATGAAAAACGTTGCTTGGTGTACAACCTTTGCTTGGTATATAACCTTTTTGCTAGAACTTGTATTGGTCAAAATGGTTTGGCACACAACTATGCACATCAAACAACTGAGTTTTAATAAGCCATTTGTGCTGTTTTTGACCTGTTTTTAACCTTTCAAACACCTCATACAAGGTAACTGCATAAAAAAAACATTATTTAATTTTTTAATCACATAAAAACAAACTACAACATTTTTCAAAATAAACCCATTTGCTAAAAGGTCACATTAAAATTTAGAGACTACACAGACACCACTAAATTTACATGACTAAATAATAAAAAAAAACACGTAAACCCACCCTTTCATATAAAGTCAAATTAGTTCAAAAATAGCCCAACAAATATTACATTCCAAAAATACTTAGCAAACCAATATGCAATTTTGACCTATCAAGGATATAAAACTGGATTAGAAAATATTTATGCAGGTCAAACATATAAAGGTGGTAATAAAGACATATTACTGAAATGAAACAATATGGCCACAAACACAATAACATGGCATTAACACTGACATTGAAAAACAAAACCAGCTATTGAGCTAAATGGTAAGCAAAGTATGAAATGTAGCAACATAGATTCATAGAACACAGCAAATACATAATCATTTTTTTTTATTTGGAAATTTCTTTTGATATTTCTTGCTACTAGAATACAACAGTTTGCAAACATGCCTAAAACGAAACTAAACGTTCAAAATAATAAAGAAATGCAACAAGGCAGGTCCTTAATTAAAGAAGTGACAAGCTATATCCCTTGTCCATCAAAAAAAAAGGTTACCTACTGGACTGAAATTTGTTTACACCCACCTGTCCTAGATTTTATGGATTATCATCCTCTCCTCCTCTGGGTGTTGGATCTTCGGCCGTCATTTAATCCCAGCAACCTCAGGGATGCATCCACAAGCCCAGCTTAATGTACTTAATGTACTTATTGTAGAAAAGACAATGCCTGTCCCTTTTGCAATAAAAATCCTGCCTACTTGCAGTTATTGAATGCAGAACTAAAGTTCTGCTGTAACTGCAATAAAAAAAGAGTTTTTACATACAAATACATAGTAATACCAATACTAATGTTTTTTTACCCAAATGTAAATGACAAGGTCTTACAATCTTTAAACAGTACTGTATAGGAAGCAGTTTTACGGTGCATAATAAATATTTTGCTGTTTAAACATTCCTATAAACATTTATATAATATAATCTTAGATGTCAATTTCTTTAGTACAAAAAAGATTATCCTCCTTTGCAGAGTAATGTAATGCATAGTAAAGCTCTTCTTTATCATTTCCTCAAAATAACAATTTATAGCACCGGTAAATGTATCAGGGTTTGAGAAATGTGAATATAACATTTAATATACATTAAATGTTACTAGCCCGTATATGAAGAACGGATTTAAGTTTATCTGTGTGGATTTCTTTTATAAGTGTTTATCTTTTTTAGAATTATAGCATGGAGAATAGTGGGATTTTGAACAAAAGGCAGGATATGATATAATTCAGAACATGTTTTCCAGTGGTATACACAGAAAATGTATAACTATCAGTTGTCAATTTCTATTCATATGAAAAAGAACTCTTTATGTTATTGCATTTCTGAATACTGGCTCTTCTATGCCTATTCATTGCTGGTCATGCACACCATTTCTATTGTATAACATGGGATTTAGAGCTGTAAAAAAAATCTGTCTACCAGACTATGGTCTATTTGAGGCATATACCAGACCAGGGAACAGGATTGCAAACTTAGGTGCCACAACCACTGCCAATGGATGGATATTGGTATGTTTAATGCTTGTAAAATATAATGTTCTCTCAAGTGCTACTGCATGTTTTTTTGTAATTTCCTGTTTCTGTACTCCAGGTGTATCCAGCACTTTCTTGGCTGGTAATATCAGAATATGGGCGAAGCTACAGTCAAAGTACTAAACACTGTTGCAGATATAGATACATCTCAAGGTTACTAAAATGAATGAAAAAAAGAATGGTCAATTCTTTCACTTTTTTAGTACTGTTTCATAGAAGACTTTTAAAGGAAGCCAGATAAAAAAAAATCTGAAATGACCAGTATAAGTTTAAGTACAAAATTGTCAAAGATGAAAAACATTTAAAATGTATGTATACGTGGGGCTGTCATTTCATGCAAAAATCCTGAAACCATTAGGAAGCTAGCTGAAGAACAGCACCACAGTGTCATATTAATTGACCCATGCAGTCAAACAATCAGGAGTATCAGCTAAAAGATAAAAAAGAGAAAATGACCAGTAAAAAGTTGGAATCCAATGGCACCTTGACGTGATTTACTTAGATCATTGGTCCATTAAAGCTCAAACGAAGGTACTTTTCACATTTATGTATGTATTCAGGTATATTGTGCTTTACCTTTTGTACAGCATGGAAGTTCCAGATAAACGTAAACAATATCTTGCTCAAGTAAGTCATTTGGCAAAATACAAAGGTTGTGAGAAAGAACAAAATAGTGTTGCAGAGAGATTAAACCCCGCTTTATGTGACAGTGGCAGAAGCATGAATTTTGAAGCACATCTGCTAATATGATATTAGTTTGAGGGAATTATGACAGCTTGTTTTATCCAAAACCGCTTTAGGAATAAACTCTATGGGCTGTATTAAGTTTGACCCATCAGTTCAGCCATTGGATCTTTCACAGCCATTTGAACCCCTATTGCTTGTTTCAATGCATTATAAATCTGAGACTCATTTAGCCAACCAGTGGATAATTATAAAAAGATCACAGCAGACACACAAGTAAATGCTGTATCTTCTAACAAAAAAATGCCGAATCTGGGCTGAATTGACAGATGCATAATTTATATATAAACACCAATGAGCCAGAAAATGGAAGCAGGTCTGTGTTACAATCTTTGTAATAAAAGCATTTGTATATGTTCCTAAAGAAAAGCCTACAAAAACTATGTGCAAAGAAATGAAGAAATGTGGGCTACAGTGTGCCTTAAAGGGTTACATAATTACAGAATTCTGCATTTAGAAAACCAATCAGCGGGAGTGTAACTGTTAATGAAACACCTATGTGTCAAAATTCTCAAGAAGTGACACCATCAATACTGTCTAATCAAAAATCTAAACAAGAAGCCCCACCCATAACGCAGAAAAAAGAATCTGTACATCACTGAAATTTAAATAGGTGTCAGTGCTTTATGCTTTGAAAAGAATTAAGCTGAACTGCTTAATAGGCAAACATTCAACTAGATGTAATCGGGTTTTTAATGCCAAATATGACTACAAAGGTCATATTCATCTCAATACTCAATACTGTGTTTGTCACTCTCATGCCTAAAATAAGACATCACTTAACAAAAACTTGAAACTAAGGAGTTAGGAGATGTGTTCTACCTTGGCATTCAAATGCAACAAAAGTAAACTGGAAGCTTCCTGATAAATACAATTCTAAAAAACTGGTCTCATTAGTAAATAGTTTAGTAATGCAAAAGTGTAATATCTCAACTAACAATTTTGAGAACAACCAAGGATATATAAAGCTTGCAAAGAGTGAAAAAATGAATGCCATAACCAAGCACCCCTATGATGATAGACACCATTATTCCTAGGTCTTTGCACTATAAAATGTGAAACTGATATAATTATATTGTATGCTATGACACAATCACTACCAAAGCCAAGGTTTTAAGAAGTGGAGAAGATAGGAATTCAATGAGAAGTAATTGTTGAGGGAGAGTGTTTTATTGGTATTTATACAGACATAGGCACAACAACCAATCTTATATAATATACTGTGATTTGTAGTTCTACCACTAAGTTATAGCTATAATGTTAATGTATGTACAATATTATAGTAATGTGCTGTATAGTGGAACTACATGGTTATAATGAATGCCTGTTTCACTTTTTCTGTTGTTTTCATATAACAAGAAGGACTGGTAAGATTTTTTTTAACATTTATTTTAGTTAAATGTCCATTAAAAATATAAAAAACATATAAGCAAAAGATAAAGGGATTATCCAATCAAGCTACAAATAGCTTGTTCTGTACATCAGTCTCAAGGGTGTAATTTTACCATTACTGTATATAATGTCAGGGTTAAAACCTGGTTATTGGGGATAAACATGGATCATAGATACCACTCAACCATTAGGATCCCAAGATCTATTCCCTAATCACATAGTACCGTGTTTCCCCGATTTTAGGACATCCCCATTAAGTAAGCCACCCCCGATTTTTAAAAAAATAACTAAAATAAGACACTCACCCGTTTATAAGACAGCTCCAGATATCTGATCCTGC
>NC_092863.1:43930942-44159586 GCF_032062135.1 Pyxicephalus adspersus
GACTTTCAACAATAAATGTGTACTGTAGTCTTCTTCATGGAAAAATAAGACATCCCCTGAAAATAGGACCCAGGGCATATTTTGGCATTTCAAAAAATGTAAGAGAGTGCCTTATATTCGGGGAAACAGGGTAGATAAGAGTATCTTCCCAAGTGTGTGTATTAAGTCTAAAGCTACGTACACACTTCCAATGGTTCACGCCCAATAATAGGCTCAGGGCCGATATTGGACCAGAATCTGAAAGGTGTACAGCGCGCTTTGTTCCTCATCCATACCACTGTCCTGGCTCATCCACGGACGATGAACGACGAACAATCGTAATACAAGTGAAGGGGAGAGCACGCAGCGGGGTGCCACTCCATCACTCTCCCTCTCCCCTCTGCATAGAGCAGAACAGTGCTGTATGTACAGCATCGTTCATGCATCGTGGAGTGCTTAGTCATTGGAAAGGATTGTGAAAGATCCTTTCCAACGACAATATTTGCAAATGTGAATGCGGCTTAAGACAGACAGCTTGCGTCAAATTTACTATAGTACTCCAAGACGGGAGAAGATAGACTATGATAGACTATCCACCAATCCAAGTTTGGTGGATGACCCAGGTTCTCCCGGGATAGTGTAACTTCTCAGGTCTTGGAGAACTTTAATAGACCAGGTTTATTATTTTTCATTTTCAAAACTTTGTCAAAAAGGTTTTTGATGCCTTAAAAGTCCCAAAATTTCAATACTTTTCATGGTGACTAAATATAGCTATCGCCATCCCAGGATCTGGCTATCACAACAGCAATGACTAATTATATTTACTACAGCCTGTATTTGAATTTAGGTAAATATTTTCTTTAATTTGGTGTGCAGCTTACAGTGTATGTATATACAACACTTTTGAAGCTTCAGATTTTGTAGGAAAAAAATTTATTGTCTATGTCCCATTGGAGGTATTTCCCTTTACTATTCATTGCAATGACAACATAAATGGGTGGCACGCTTAACAAAGTTAGGGAAATCTTGTCTTAGACAGTTGTCACCGGAACAAATGTCTCTATAGGAGAATTTTCCCTTTATTTCTGTTCTGAAATTTTAGTATATTAAAAAAAATATTTTTTTCAATCATTTTAGTCCTATGACAATGCTCCATAAGCACAAATAGAAGGGGTAACCTTCCCACAAGAGAAAAATATGGAAATAAAAACAAGAAAGGAGTTCTAACTAATTACCACTCAGTGGATATACCTCAAAGGCTCAATTTATAAAACAGGTAATCAGACATTCACTCAAACATTCCCCTCCAGGTCAATGTCTTTCAATTGCAGTAATTGATTCCCACCAGGAAATGTTTGAGGGAATGTCAGATTCCCTGTTTTATAAATACAGCCCTAAATGTATATCTATTGACATCCAATTTTACAATATATCCTGTTGCATCTTCTGCACATCTTCTATGTTTTTATACAGTACAGTAAAGTGTATTATAGCTAAACTTCTATTATATTACAGCTACACTATACAAGGTTTATGGAGTTGTTTTTCTTTTAGTTTAATAGGGGTGCAGCATTCTTGTTTACTTTTACGAGTCAGTAGTTTAAATGGTATTTTACATTTTAACCTGTAAAATATAATCATGGAATAGTGATTTGTTATCTATGCATTGCTTCTATTACCTTTATATAAATTATATTCATAAGAAGGGGATGCTGCTGAAATTAATGAGTCACTTACAGCTATGTAGGCCAGAAAGGCTTTCTTTATACTAACTTTATTTGCTGCATGCTTGTTTTAGGTCACTGACTTAGATAATTAAATCACCGGTTCTAGGGTCAGAACAAGTGACGGTTTCTTCAAGCAACCAACATATGAGGCTGATGATAATATAACATAGCAGCACCAATATAGGAATACAATAATAAATGCACATTCCAATAAAATATAAATACAGCGATATAAACTATATTGACTTCATCTCTGTGACCTTGTATACAACTCAATATTAATATGAAATCTGATAATGAAACATAGCAGCACCATTTCTAATGTGCCCTTAGCTTATTTTTAATGACATATGGGCATTGTTCCATCAAATCAAATATATCCAAAAATGTAACTTTGACATCAAACATGATTATTGACTATATGCATAATACATTTTTTCTATATTGTACATTCTTGCATAGTAGGCATCTAGGATTTGGTTGAACACATCACTGTTGGGGACATTGCTCCAAGAGGAGATGCTGACTAGTATTCACAAACTACATTTACAAATTCAAACAATGTTCAGTTTTCTTTAATATGCTTCATAAATGGAATACTTTTTCCAGGATCTTCTTTTAGTTTGCAATGGGAGACCGGTATACGTTTTTTTTGTTGTTACCCAGCCAAGCTTGACAGTAATATTGATTTTTGAGTTCGGGGCTGTTAGTGGTCCTAAGGGTCTGGTGTAACTGGTTGGAGAATGACAGGAATATGCAGTAGGCCTGAAAACTGCTGAAATTTCACAAGTAATTTTGCTTAAATCATGCTCTTTTATATTATTTTGTATGAAACTGCTCCTTGGCAGAAATCTATATACTTTTCAAATCACTTCTCTTCTATCTGGCTTCCATGGTAACCCTGTGCAGCAAGCACCTTTCACCATACATTGAAATATATCATCCTAGCAGTCAGATCTTGTAGCTAAGCAATTTTATATTAAATCCATAACCTACAACTGTCCTTAAAATTATCTCTCTCTTTTTTCATACATGGAATATGGATTGGTCATTGAAAAAGAGGTTTAGTTGAATCATAATGAAACACTACATGCAATATTAATTTGTGACATTTAGTATTCATTTGTTTTCTCTTTAAAGCTGACCCCTATAAAAGGCACAGAGTAATGCAGCTCTGTGATCATTAATACATCATTAAATGTACTTCTTAAATGCATGCAATGTAAGTACCTGAATTTGACATGGTATCAGTCGCTTCCAGTCCCTGTGAGGAAGAAGTAGAAAGACAACGCATAATGACAAAGAGATAAACTGATCACTGTGCTGTTTTTCTTTCACTGTTCAGTCATAAAGTGGGTTATGGAGGACCTGGGCTAAGAGAAAGAATTGAATGATGTTGGCAATCAGGCTGAGGACATCAAGAGGCAGAAAAAAGTCCTGCAGGGAAAATCTATAGATTGAAGGTGAGTATTGCAGAAAGCAGCCACAAGCTTGTCTGTTTTTTTTTTTCTGCAGTGTAGGTAAATTACCTGGGAGCTGTAAAGCCTCCTGATCACTTTTATGGTTCAGTTATGGTGAAACATAGAGACATGTAAACATAGCCAGGACTATATGGGGAATATACAAAACATCACAATGGATTCCCTGCACACTTTTAAGCTAGCCAGCAAAAAAACTACAATCTTTCTACTGCTTATGATACCCAACTATGGTACATATATCAAAGTTATCTGCCCATTCTCTAATGGGAACTATAGATGGAGAGTGATTGCCATTATTATTACACAGTATTTATATAGCGCCATCATATTATGCAGCGCTGTACAAAGTCCATAGTCGTGTCACTAACTGTACCTTAAAGGGGCTCACAATCTAATATCTCTATCATAGTCAGTTGTCAATTATACAGTCCAAGGTCAATTTTAGGGGGAAAACAATTAATCTAACTGCAAGTTTTTTGGGATGTGGGAGGAAACCCATGCAGACACAGGGAGAACCTGCAAACTACATGCAGATAGTGTCCTGGCCAAGGTTCAAACCTGGGACCTAGCGCTACAAAGGTAAGAATGCTACCTCTGAGCCACCATGCTGCCATTCCAGTTAATGCTCGAAGATGAAGTTACAGAACACATGAAGATTATATGAAGATTATTGGATTCATAGGTAAATTTTTGACACCGTGGTGGATCATGTGTTGGACAGATATTTATTTAAATAAACAATTAGTTTGTGCAATTTATGCACCGTACTAAGAGATATTGGTTTTCTGCTGGGGGATTTATGTCTTGGTGCATTGTTGCATTACATAACACTATGGCTGCTGGGTAGTCTGTAAGATTTAACAATTTAGAAGCATAAGAACACAAGTAAGATTTTTTTATGATTACTAATAGCTTTCTTTCTAATTTATTAATTCAAAAATGTAAGTAGATCATGAAAATCATAAAAGTGTCTAAATTACTTGTTTTAGGTCAGCTATGCAGAGTATTGGAATGTATTATTCATTACCCTCAATGGATATAAACCCACTCTTTGTGCCCCAACGACCTTTAAAAAACCCACATATTACCCTTTAAAGATATTGCTGACAATATCACAAAACTGCACATAGAGCAGAACTGTGGTAAGGGCCCAGCTGGTTTTCCCATTACCACCCGCCGGCAGAAAACTACAGGGACGGTACAAGACCAGTCACCCTGAACAAGGAGAGAGAGCAGCTACCAGACATTTTATAGGAATTTAAAAAAGGTGCTAGGGTTGTTTTATTTAGAACTAGAAGAAGGCTGCCAACACAAGGCAAAGGTCCAACAAATGGATGTGACCTCGGGTATGTACATTGTGGTGGGAGTGTCTGGCCTGTAACAATGTGTTTGGCTGCCATTCAAAATTACTTTATTTATACATTAGTAAAATGCCAAATCTTTATATCTTTACTAAAATGAATTCATAGTTTAAAAAATGAGTCTTTAAATAACATTTTTTCTTATGCGGCATTTTGTTTTATGTATTTATTTAACGTGTAAAAAACTAATTTATTAAAAAAAAAAAATCAATACAAACTGAAGAAAGAAAAGTGAATGACAGGATACTTCTGTTTGTGTGTTGCTACACGCTACATTGTATTGCACATTACCAGAACATAATAGAGTAAGAGGGCAATTATTGCTTCGCTTATTACAAATTTCTTTTAAGATGCATTTACAAATAAATGTCTTGATCAGAAAATTTCATTGCTAACTAATTTCTAGATTATAGGAATACATTAAAAAAAAGCATTCCAATAAAAAATTGAATACAGCAATATAAGCTTTAAAACTATTGACTATTATCTCTGTATTGTGTTAATATGGAATTGATAATGTAGTATAGCAGCACCAGTTTAAATGTCCCCTTGGGGTATATTTATTGACATATGGACATTTCAATTACAAATTATTGTTCCATCAAATCAAATTATAAATTCATGTTAAGGATGTATTGACATAAACATTATGATATTCTATGTAATGCAAATTGTGTTCTGGAATTAGTAAAATTGTATTGTACTAAAATAGACTCCAAAGACCTTATGTGTAACAAAAACTATAAAAATAAAGAGAATTGTATAACTTATGCATTATACCAAGTTTGTAATTACATACCACAAGTGTCTCCTGTTTACTGCTAACAGGTATTTTAAATCAATATATATTTCATGACATTTTAACATATAGACCAAAGAGGGCAGGTTCCTTAAAATACAGCATCATTATTTCAAAGCAAAATATTAAACAGGATGAAAAGTTACTTTTTGCACTAATTAAACAGATATAGCAAAGCACTTTCAGTGGTACATTTAACAGACCAAAAAGGAAGCATAAAACAGAATTAATTCACAGCTCAGTGTACCATTCTGGTGTAACAAATTAAATCCCATGTGCATATGCAGGATTTACTTCATCCCAGCTTGGACAAATAGGATAATGGAAAAAAAGGTGAGCACTTATCTTTGTTGTGTACCACTAAATTGTTTTTTGTGAGAATAGTATCTTGATGATTTTGCAATCAAGAAAACTGAATATCTCAAATCAGGAAGCAGCCAATAGGAAGATTTAAACACGTGGGAGGAAGTTCCCAATTGGTGCATTGCCAATGCAGAGGTGAGTATATTTCCACTTTAAGATGCCCACCAATTACCATCACCATTCCTCACTAACAGACAGGATTAATCATTTAGGATGGGGGCTAATATACATCAAATCTTCAGGAGTTGGCACATTTTTCTTACTATTATGTTCTTCAAACTAAAACTGTTTATTTGATCAGTGAAGCTGAGTGATCCAGCAAACTGGAAAGAAATTCTTCGATGAATGTACCGTATTTTTTGCAGTATAAGACGCACTTTTTCTTCCCCAAAACTGGGGGGGAATAGTTAGTGCGTCCTATACGACAAAGGTGTGATAAAATAACTAAAATAATATACTCACCTGATACCCGATCCTGCGTGTGTCTCTGGCTGCAGCAGCGTCTGTCTCCTCTTCTCTCTGGCAGCAGCACGTGTCTTCTCCTGTCTGTAAAGCAGAGCGAAAGAAGCCGGCACAGCGCCACCTGCTGTTCCCTGTCCTAACTGCCGTACAGTGGAAAAAAAGCACAGAGTGATCAGAAGGGGAGTTTGAATGACAGAGTGATCAGATAGGAATTTTGAATGACACAGAGTGATCAGAAGGGGAATTTGAATGGCACATGAGTGATCAGAAGGGGAATACCGGTATGAATGGCACATGAGTGATCAGAAAGGGAATAATCTTTCAGAATCTTTTTTTCTAGATTTTCCTCCTTTAAAATTGGGTGCGTCTTATTTTCTGGAGCGTCTTATAGGGCGAAAAATACGGTACTATTCTTGCTATTCGCTAGTAAATGTCTTGAATCCTGGACCAGATCTATTCCAGGCTTGCTGGATCACCCAGCTTCACTGATGAAAGTGTATCCTCTCCAGTCTTGGAGAGCTTTAATAAATCAGGGCCATTTTACCTGTGCCTTGACATTGTTGTACTTTTGGGGAGCTTTTCCTTTGTTTCCGGTGAGGAGGTAAGGAAATTTCCCAAAGTGCATTACCCACCTTAAACTAAGTTGTTTTCTAAACAGGTGTCCCCATTGGAAGATTTCTTCTCACCTCTTGTTCTGGGTACAAGTAAAAATGTTGGATTTCTGACTTTCTTTCTTGGGAACAATGGACACTCCCAAGTTCAAATAAAGAGATAAAAGTCACACAATGTATTGTCCCCAGAGTCAGGAGTGCTAGAAGATATCATGAAGCCAAAGAGGTGTTGCTTTCTTCCCTTTCCTGTCATTGGGGAACAAGATTTAGCAGAGATAAATAGAAGTCTCTCCCATGTGGTTCTGGCGCCTATCTGAAATCAGTCTAAAACCAAAACTGTCATATAAATATAAAATTTGGACCTCTCCCTGTCCTATGGTAATCAGACATCCCAAAAAACAGTATATGACACCAAACAGTATAGGTAACCTGAAGTACATAACTTAAATTCTGTGTTGGGTGAGGTCATTTACATAAGAAATTATTGAAATAGTTTTTTGTAGATTCTAGCCATCTAGCCCCCATAGTATAAAATATACACATGCTCACTTACAGCCAAAACTCTTTTATTTTTGTTTTTGATAGAAGGAGGAAGAAATAGGACTTAAAGTAGGATTTAATTGTTGCCTGAGTGTTGAGTTGACAATGAAAGTAGAGTGTGGAAGTTGATGGGACAGGAAGACAAAAATCTTATAAGCTAATAACCCCCTATGTTCTGGGCCTGTGATGACTGATAAATTGATAAATTAGACTAATAAAGCATTTATCCTAGCTCCTGTGGACAACCGAACACCTCTCCTGTGTCATGGGGAAGATGGGGGGGGGGGTTGTTTTGTAATTCCTGTCGTTAGATGACAACTCTGTGTAGCTGGCTGGATTACCAGGTAAAATACACCAAAAAATAAATAAATATAAAAAAAAATATTTCAACCACCACATTCAATAACATGTCATCTGAAAAATATGACTTTTGTTCATGGGTTTAGATACACTTTGCCAATATGGCTATCACTGTAGACCTAGGTGGCTTTCAGGTGTGCTTTCAGGTGTCCTGATAAACAATATACACCAGGTTGCCAAAAGAATGTACAAGTATGATGGATCCACAACTAATAATAAGAGGACATCAATACACTATAATGAATGAATGCAATATTTTTCCTCTAGAAGGAAAGAGTAGTATAACATAGGAACGTAAATAAAAGACTAATTATTCTCACACTTTGAAATCTGTTTCCACCAACACAGAAATAATAATTTCCTCGCTTTTGTATTTAGTTACAAAGACAACATTTAAAACCATTCAACATAAACCTAGAACTAAAAATAATTCTGTAGGTATTTTTTTTACTTGGATTTAAAATAAAAAAGCAGTTGTGCACATATCCCAGTACAAAGCAGCAGGGATTCAATGCAGTAAATGTTATAGTTAATTATCAGTATGGTTCATCTCTGATGCAGGAAAAGAAAAATTTACTGTGCATTTTTGCAGGTTCACACCAGGAAGATTATTTTCATGGTCCATTTGCTCAGACACCTTCCATGACCATTATACATTTTTTACTATGACATTCAGGGTTTTTAAAAGTTAAAGTAATTTTAGAGCTTTGCCTGTTGTCCTAGTTTAAGTTCTTTTATTAGTTTCATTTTTTTCTACTACACTTATTATTACTGGACTGTTTAAATCTTAGTAATCTTCCCTGAAAAACTTTGGTTTTTCCTTTATTTCTACTCTTTTCCTTTAGAAGAATTTAAGAACACATGCAAACTGTAATTTACATTCTTGTGGAAAGGGTACATTCTCTCATGCACAACCACTTGTAGATCATTAATATCAATATGTCAGGTAAGTATTTAGTCCGGTAAAGTGGAACTTTTCACAAGGATGGTAAGAGTGGTAACTGGATAATGTATATATATGAGGGGTCCCCAACCCTCGGTCCGCGGCCCACTAGTGGGCCGTCTGACATGTGGGCTGTGGCTCTGGCGGTTGTACGGTCAGAAGAAGGACCCCGCTGGGGAGGCGCACCAGCCAGAGCCACCGACCACGTCTCTCGTACAAATCACAGGCCTAGGGCAGTGGACGGGTTGTGTCTCTGGACTCAGACCTGCGATGGGAGAGTGGGCGGGTTCTAGCATCATGACGTCACTCTGGGGGGAAGTTTCCTTCCTTTGAATGAGTCTGTGAGCTCCAAAAGGTTGGGGACCACATATGATCTTACTGTATAACTATAAATATATAGAAAGAGAGAGAGAGTGAGGGGTTCAAGACTCTTGCAATCCCTGTACAGCAAAGCCAGCTATACTAATTCTGTTCTAGAGTGGCAACGCTCACTGTGCGGAGAAAAAGCAGTACGATGGGCCAAACAGTTCAAGTAGCATGGTCACCCGAGCAGAAAGCAGAGTGAGTGAGGGAGAGAAACAGGGGAGTGACCTGGGCCCAGAAGAAGTGGGTTCAATGAAGTTGGCCATCAGGACAAAGGACATCTAGTGGCAGAAAAAAATAATGTAGGCAACATCTTTGGAATGACTATCTCATCAAAAACTGTTTTGTTTTTTATATTTTAATGAGCATTTAATTTCTTTATTTTTTCACTGGAGTCATTGGTGTGATCTAAAGTGGTAAAGGTGACTGAGTTGCCAGTGTGCTTAGCAGATCCTGGGTATGTTCCAGACCTTCAATAAAACTGAGGAAGCCCCTCTGATAAGTGTCTAAATGGCTGTATTACAGTACAAGTCCAGCTGAATGGGACTAACTATTAGTAGCGCGACCATGGCCTGGATAACAGAAAATTTTGGGAGTGTGAAGACTATATAGCTACATGTAAAAGTAAAAGGTTTGCAGGTTCTGAATTTTACAAGAATGTTTAGAGTGCTATTGTTAGGATGGCGAAAAAGTTTGCCACTGACCACTAAAAGGGGTTAATATCAGGTGCGTGGTACATAGTGTTGGTCAATATTGCCCGCTGGGGGGGCGCACCGGCCAGAGCCACAGACGGAATGTCCCCCGTACAGATCACAGGCTCAGGGCGGTGGGCGGGTTGTGTCTCTGGACACCACCCCCCCCCCCCCCCAGCCTACCAGGCTTACAGTTACGATGGCAGAGTGGGCAGGTTCTTTCATCGTGACGTCACTCTAGGGAAAGTGTCTTTCCCTTTGATGGACACATGGCTCCCTGCTCATGCGTGGTCCGGAGTCTGTGAAATTAGTGCTCAGTGACAACCAAAAGGTTGGGGACCACTGCTGTAGAGAACCGTGGGCTAGGAGGAGCCTTATCAAAATGTTGCAATTGAAATCTAAGGGAAGGCTGGTTGGTGGCTACAGTGATAAGTACAAACAAAATTAGGGATGCCTCATTTTTTCCATTGTTATTCTTACCCAGTTTTCTAGGTTTGTTCCAGCATATATAAAAAACTGTCAAAAAATGACCAATGTCTCATACGTTGTACTGTGTTTTTTATGCGCACAATAGAAAATATTATCTTATCTCTCTTTATCTATCAAATCTTTGCTCAGTTGTTGATGAAATGTTAGCAACTGTAGGCCCATATACTTAACTTTTTTCTTTCATCGTTTTTAAGCTCTCTTTAGATTAAAAGTTAAGAAAAAGAACACCACTTTGTGTTGTTTTATGTAGAAATCAATACAGAATAAGATGCAAAAACAAGATATGAGGGAATACATTTTGCAGAAGGGTAGACAATAAAGATAGGAAAGATTTTCTTAAAACAGCATCAAATAAAAAAAGTAAAAATATATCCCACTGCCAGTAACACATTTTACAAAAAAGGCTTGTTACAAACCAACTCTTCAAAAACAATTTGAAGGTCACAATGACTAAACTAACAAATACCTAATATGTATAACCTTACAAAAATATATTACTGGCAAAGGAAATAATGAAAATGCTATTGTATCTGTATTTCATAAATTAGAAATACAGAATGGGGGGAGCAGAATGGGGGTTAACAGAAACAAGAACTGTTCTTGTCTGTATACTTTTGATATACTAGATTACCCTAAATCTGTCTAGTGCTCACTATGGCTATTGTGTCTCTTAGTTCCCTCTACCAATTTCCAACTAGAATGAAGGTGTAGACTCACCAAAAACCATATCCACTCTACGACAAAGCTACTACTACCACTTGCCCTTCTGTGTCTCCATAAAGAATAATTATTCTCCTCCTATAAGTCAGATTAGTGTTCATCTTTAATTTATTACCTCACCAGAAAAGGGAAACTAAAATATTTACTTTACATAAAAGTGTACACAACCCTTTTATATAAAGTAAAAATGTTCTTCTTTTTTTAACTCCAACACCCTTTTTGTGAAAAAAAAAAAAAGGGGTGAATTCTCTCCCATTCCGTCTTGATTGCTGCGGCGATCAAAACTGAATTGGAGCACAGAGCCTCCTGGGATACCTATGTCACACATCCTGGGAGCAGTTTCTACTGCATTAGGAAATCTGCCCCATATATTTATAAACAATAGCATGGTAGGCTTAGTAAGGAGAGGAAATAACAATTATACACATATTTGATCGCTTTGGAAATCTGTAAAATTAAATGATGCAGTACTGGCATTTCTTTTCTCATCATCAATGTAATCAGGTATATTTGATAATACAATAAATAGCTTAAAGCAGAAGTAAACTCAAAACTAACCCAAAACAATATAATCACACTTACACAGATCAGTCTTTCAGTCGGGAGGTTTCTTCCATCAGGTCCTGAGTCGCCCCAGTATCCATCTTCGGCCCAGTGCAAAGGGAGCGCCAGGCACTGTCATCTTCTCCTCTCTTCTTCCGGGTTCTTCTTCCTATGTCACCTGATCTCGCACTGTCCAAGCGCGGGATCGGGTGAAGTAGATTGGGGAAAAACATGCCGATCTCACAGCGCATTCGTGTGATTGGCAATTTTTTTCCCTATTGATGAAAGTGCTCCTTCTGCGCACGCCCGAGATGCTCACAAGGGCATGCGCAGAAGAAGCAGCCAAGAGCCTCTTGGGATGTGTGATGTAGGTATCCCTATTCATTCTTGATCACCTTGGCTAATGAGAATTAGGAGGGGGGTACTGCCCCCCTTTTTTTTAAAAAAAAAAAAGGATGTTGCACCTAAAAAAAACACAAACAAAACTAAATTTTTACTTTAAATAAATGAGTTGTCTACCCTTTTATGTAAAACAAAATTTCTGAGTTCAGGTACGCTTTAAGTGCCGTGCATTAAAAAGGGTTTATTCCTAAACTTATACATGAGAAAGTTCATTCTCCTGATTTAAAAATCACATTTTGAGGGAATATATATATATATATATATATATATATATATATATGGTACTTTATGTTCCCCATTGAACTATATTGCTGGAAAGAAGTGAGTGTTTAGGATGACACATGCAAAGTGAGACCGTGGGGCATTTGTTTAAAGAAGTAATATTCAAACCCAAAAGATGGTCACTTCTCTGTTTGCCTATGTTGACCAGAACAAAGAGAAGTAAGACAACCATATTAAATGGTTCCCAATGACATAAAAATTGTGGCATGCAGGATAATTGAGTAACAATATTGGTAACATTGGTGAATGTTTTTGAAAACTGTGATGCAAAAAGCTTTAAAAACTTGCATGATGTGAATTTTGCAATAAATTTCAACAAGGTAAATTGAACTTGCAATATAAGTTAGATATGTATTTGCATATTAATGAAAACCTATACAGGGACTAACTCTGCTGACCTTCTTTTATAATTACTTGTTCCCTGACTGTCTTTGCCTTCAGTACTGCTTGAGCACTGACCTGGAACACAAATGCAGATTACAAAGTAAGAATGAAGTTAGAACTCCTGATCTGCATACGTGTTCTAAGCCAGTGACTCAGACATTAATGAAGCCATTGGATCAGCACAACGTCTAAGAAATTAGAATTTACAATTTCTCAAGGTACAGATTTTCTTGCATTGCCCTAAAAGCTCAGAAGCATCTGATCCATGCAGATACATAATAGTTATAAAATCAATACCATGTCATTCTATTTATTGTGTGCTATGTTGATACTATTTATGGTCTGTACAATATTAGTGAATGTGTGACTTTTTTATGATCAGTATTATTAAAAACGTTTTGCTTGATCCAAACACAAGCATAGTTGTTTAAAGTTAAAATCAGGTATAAAAATGTGAATTTATGCACCTTCGTAATCATCAAAACATCAGGAAATGTATTATCTATAAATATAAGCAGTGAAAGTTCTGGAATTTGACCTTGCAATCCTTGTATAGCAGAGTGACAGGAAGGAGCACAACAAAGAGCCAATCAAATCAGCTCATGTGCTAACGAGAAGCATGCTTACAGGAATAAAAAGCAAAGTGACAAAGAAATGAACTTTTAACTGTGCTGCTCCCTGTTTTACTCTCCAATAAAATGTAGGTCTAGAATGATCCTGGCTCACCAGAAGTGGGTTATTGGATGATGTCCAGCAGAGGACAACTACAAAAAACCGAAATCCCTGGATTGTAGCTAGATATTGCAGCTAAATTTGTTTTCTTTTTTTTATCTATATACCTACTAAAAAATTAGTAGGGGTTCTGCTATAAATAGGGTAACGTGCTGGTTGGATAATAGGGTATATATTTGAGTTCAAGTATCTATAAATCTTAACTTTTGATTATAAATAAAAATGAAAAAATTCCATCAGCTTAAAAATCTAAATAGTGGTACTATTGCTAATGTTTAGTCAATAGTGTGTTTACTATATATATTTTATGCCTATGATTTATTAAGGGCGGTGCTTCTACAAGAGCCAGGACTGTAAGTAGGAATAAGGCACAGCAAGTCATTATGACACTACAAAAGTAGACCATGGTTCCCAGTGGTATCAGGTTTGCAGGTCTTGCATACACCTCACAGACAATTAGACATTTTGATATCCAGCTAAAGGATGGATCACATCAGGCTATCAACCCAGGTGATAATTGTAAAGCAGCAGCTTAATGCAGTCAGGCTGCAGCAAGTAGTGCACTAGAATGATCTCTAGAAAAAAAAAATGTTGAAAAACTATTTGCTTTAGAAAACTGTATTCAACAGGCATGATATCAAACATAGTAAAATAAATTTATTGTTTACAGTTCTGGCTTATCCGCTTGCATGCACCCACACTGCATAGCCAATTAAACAGTTACCTGCAGTGCAGCACTCGCAGTTTAGCGCAGAGCAGTGCTGTTTACAAGGGATACCTCCACCATTAAATATTGGGTGAGCAATGTGCTTGCAAATGGTTTACAAATTACAAAGTAATTAGAAAATGCTTAAATGCCTTTATAAGCTAATCTACCTTTTACAACATTTAAATCGCTGTACTTACAAGATCTATTAGTAAAACTGAATTCATTGCATAATGGTGGCAAACTTATCACACCCTGAACTTATACATGAGCTTAAAATGAAGGTAATTTAAAACGTAAGGTGTCGTTGTTCTTACAGACATTAGACAAAAGCAAAGGGAATTTAATTGGTTCTAAGGCATTTTCCCATTAAGAAAGAATGCCAAGTATTTGTCACTCTGCAGCTCATGTAAATGGAGGTTGTTTTATGAAAAGACAACATAAAATCATTTGTTTGGAATTGTATCCTAAAGTTGAAGGTTTTGATTGCGTATATGCAACAATGAACAGACATTTCTATTTTATTTCATATGAATTAGCTTACTACATAAAATAATGTAGGAAAACATTTAATGCAGGCCATGTTGATTACTTTAGGAGCTTTATACACAGTTTTCTTTTTCTACAAAATGTATTCTAAAAAAAAAAAAAAAAAAGAGAGAAATGTCTCAAGTGGCAATCGGAGGGTGACAGAGATCCAAAACTGAATATTTTTCATTCAATTGTGGACAAGCATCAGTGGATTCAAAGCCCAATCGAGTTGTTTTTTGTGGTTATTACAAAAAAGTGTAAATACACAAAAATGCACATCAAATGCAAATATGCAAAATTACATACCATACCCACTCCCCATGAATAAAGAATTAACACAATTTTAAAACATTATTATTTTTTTTATGCCAAGGCTTGATTTATATCATGTTACTCTGGTTCACCTTCCTTTTTTAGAGTAAAAAAATAAAATTAAATGGAGAGACAGCTTCATCTGAACCTGCATGACTCATTGATGGTCATTCTTCAACCAACTGCACAGTATCAATTTTGGAGGTATTCAGTCCATATCAAATGACACATGAATTCTAAAGTTGAATTCATTCAGTTTGAATGGGAGTGTGATTAGTTGACATGTCAGTGTCCAAAGCTGCCTTCTAATTTACTCCCACCCATACAGCGTTTGGATTAAATCTGAAGATATTGGACCACATTTTAGGTGTTTAGTAATCTCTCTATTACATATTTACTGAATCTTTCAATTTCAGTTCAGATTCCGTTCTCTCAAATGTAACCATGGTGTTACAAATGAAACACCCCGCGATGCTAGCTACCCTATTGGCCTATCCTATTTTGTCTACTTTCCTCCTTCTTATTTTAGGAAATTATGAATTTAGGCGTAAATTTACCAAAATTAGTTATTAAGCTGAGCTTCCTCAGTTAATTTCCTGTTCTTTCTATTGTCATCCTCTATCCGTCTATAGGATCATGTTCTTCTGCTATGCACCTTTTTTCTTTTTAAACATCAGGGCTGATCCATTACCCATCTACCTCCAAAAAGGATGTGAACTTTAAAAAAACTGCTGTTGCTCCATTCTTGTAAACTATATAAATAATCTTGGTTTGAACCTTGCGTTTCAGTTTTGCATATCTCCGAAGTTTAAAAAAAAAAAAAGTAGCTCTAGTTTCAATACTCACCTTGTCTTTGCCCCCTTACCCCTTAATACATTTTAGCCTCTAGTTGCATTGAAACTTCTTGGTAGCTGGGGCCCTGTGTTATTCAGCCCGGAAGATTGAGGATGATGCCCTACACTCACAATGTAATGATCTAGAGGGAGGCGCTAACATTATTAAGTGGGGATGGGGAAAAGGGAATACAATTAGAAGACAGGCAGCAGTGTCATTCAATATTGGGATGTGAATGAACAAGCAGTTCATGCCAAGATCACTAGATTTTTTTAAAAATAGCATTGACATGTATAAGCTTAGCTGAAATTTTGGTGATTGGGTTTGCATATTTTAATCTGGCCCTGGCTGCTAAAATGTTGTTGAATTATCTCACCGACATTAGGATTCTCTGTTGGCTAGCTGTCAATCATAAATGCTCCACTTGGCTGATAACAATTGCTCTAACATAAACATTCAATATATTTTACAATATTTCTGAACCAGTGTTTTCTAATCATATCAGTTACTGGAAATTGGCATAAAATTGTCATCCAGCTGACAGATTAGGAAACTCATTTCATTCTCAGGTTCTTGGTTCTCCTAATAACTTGTTGATTCTTATTTATCTTAAAAGGTTCCACGAGTAGTGTTGGTCGAAAATCTTACTATTGGATTCGACAGCTATTCGATCTAATAGTGAGAAATTGTTTGGGTGATCGAATGCCGAATTCGAACACCATTGAAGTTAATGGTGGGAGAATTTGGGTTATTTTTAGGGACTATTAAGGGCTGCAAGAGTAATCAGATTGCTCTTGCAGCCCTTTACTAGTTGTATATGTTCTTGGATAGAGTTTTCCTATCCAAGAACACAGGGCATCCAAGATATGATGAATGGGAAAACAGCTATGACCGCAAAGTTCCCACGGTCATGTGACTGTGGAAACTGAAGTGCAGATGAGCTCTACGATCCCTAGGGCACTACTACGATCCCTAGGGCACTACAGGTTTATTAACCTGTAGTGCCTCGGGGATCACACACTCTTCTCAATGATTGCAGACTCTGCCAGACTCTTAGGTCTACCCGAATTCAAACAGCCATTTTCAGGGCGAATATAAGGACTTCAAGTAAATATATGGCTGTAGTTTTGTCTAAATCCCCTCCAAATAAATTATAATGAAAAGTGTGCCCATCAAACCCCTCAGACAAACAAATTGTGATGTATTTCATTTAGTTATGCAGTAATATCAAGTTTTTCTTCAAACAAACCATTAACCTCAAAAGAATTAGAATGTGTGTTGGCTTTTTCCAGGCTTCCAAAAGTAGATAAAGCTAGGCTGTATGATCACCTATGCCCCACAGATTCAGAGGGCTTTCCTGAGTCACATTCCAGGAACAAAGACCGTTTTGTCAGTCCCATGCAGGCTAATAGGCAATAGGTTGTTTTGGTTGGAAGTGGGTAATTGACTTGTGCCGAAGCGAGGTATTCTCTGTTGGGAGGGAATAATTTGGGCAACAAGGAACAGCACAGGAAAAAAGAAGACAAGCTGAGCTTTTACTTAACCCAGGAGTTGGTTTTGGCATATTTACTTAAGTGTTACAGGGAAATAGTACCATTATTAATACTCAAAGAGATGACGAGGCCTACTAAAAACTAAAAACTAGGAGGGAAACTTGAAATAGGAATTAGGAGAAAAAACAAATGAAACCAGATAGTGTATAGAGCTTGATTAAACCTGGAACTAGGTAGTATATCTCTCTATCTCTAAACAATATCACTGGAGCCATACGGGACAGGAAGGTATTTGAGTACACTGAAATCATTGCTTTTCTTGTAGGTTAAAAAAAGAGCATACTTAAGTTAATAACTATAAGCAAAACATTGTATTACTGAATTTTGTGTTTATTTCTGGAGTTTTCTTTCACTAAGTGGCATATAAGGATTTGGGAACTGATCACACAAAAGATGAAGACTCGAATGGTTTGAGGGCAGAAATGATAAGCCTCTTTTACAAGAACAAGCTCGTTGGATAGTAATACCAACTGTGGTATAACCTAAACAACTGGACCATGTCTGCAAAGAATAAAAAGGCTTTAATTTAAGCATGGTGCCTTTGAAATGTCAGTGAATTGTAAAGGCACAAACAAACAGAATGGTAAAGAATAACACCAGTAAGATATTGAATTAAAAAACACTAAATGTTATATATAAATGTATATTCATTTCTCTTTATAGTTGTATACAAACAATTACAGGAGAGGAATATGCAATATTGCAAATGCTACAATAAATAATGTAGATAGTATTAGCAATATAATGGCTTTTATCTGCACTTACCTATTTTTGTGAGATGCACGTCTAACATAACATATATATTTATATATAACTAACGGTATAACTAATAAAATTACATTGTCAGGACCTTCCCCAGAACAAAGTAATAGGTAATAATATTACCTGCTAGTTCCTGTGAGGTAGGTCAGGGGTTTCTGTCGATATAAAACACAGCTGGACAAGGGAAATCCTCGTTGTTTTATCCACAGCAACGGAGTTCAGAACAATAGGCATTATCGGGATTATGAGCGACAGTTATGAATAAAACCATACCATACCTACCATGCCTGCATTAAGCCTGGAGATGATTTGGCCCATCATATCTTCAAAGTGAAAGGCTCCCTCACTTCTTCCAGTGCCACAGATCCTCCAGGGTGAAGCCTGAAGCATCCAATGTCTCTTTCAACTAAAGTAGTAGATTTACAGTGTCAATGGGGGCAGGTATAAAGCAGGAATTACAATTATCATATTTCATTACACCCCATTTTTTTAACATATTTTTTGAACATTAAAATAGGCTTACCTTTTTGTTGTCAGTTATTTAGTGTTGTGGTACCTATAAATGCTGTGACAGGTCCTGGACAGTGCCAAAAAAAAACAAAATGGTGAATATATGATTCTTTTGAACTACTTTGGAGTGATCAGTATAGTGGTATGTGGTTTATTGGAGTACCCATGGAGCCATCAGGATATGTGGTTGATGCAGATTGTACTTTTGTTCTCAGCCTTGCCCAAGTCAAGGCATTTTAATCGCTATTTGTTAAAGTAAATATTCCACTTTAAGGCATATATTTCAAAGCAATTCTGCCTAAGAGCTCAAATTTTAATGCTAAAAGAAGTCTCAAAGAACCGCAAACTTTAACTGCAAGATTTGCAGATAGCTCCTGAAGCAGTTGATGGCAAAGTGCATGCACTTACAATTAGGAAAAGATTGCCTCAATTTAACCTACTCAATAGGTGTGCCAGTAAAAGCATTTGCTGTCCAAAAAAGAAGATAATATCACTACAGTATGCAAGTTAATAATTGTAACATTAGACATGCTTGTTGCAAACCGAAGATGGCATTTAAAGTAAAGAATCTCATAACAATAGTAAAGCTTGGTGGTGGAACTGTTATAGTTTGAGGTTGCTTTGCTGATTTAGAGCATATTAGCTTGCATCCATCAAGTTAGATATGAATCATGGTTCTTGCTTACTAGATCAGAATGTCATCAGAGGTAATCTCTCCAAAAACTAAAGTTAAAGCAGAAATTGATTTTTCAACACGATAATTATATAAGCACACTAGCAACTACACAAAGGAATGATGAAAATAAAAGGTTTATGGGCTGCAATAGTCAAAGCTCTGATTCAAATCCCATTAAAATTTCGTGCAGGGTGTAAAAACAGTTCGCGCAATGAAATCTACAAAAAAAATTTGCTTGCAGGAATAGTCACAATGTATGCAATGTTGATGTCAGAGACTGATGAGCAGTTATACAAAAGCTTTCAAGTGATTCCTGCAATAGTGGACAATAGCAATCTATGAACCTTATCTACTGTTTTATAGTTTTGTCAAACAAATATTTAAAATTGCAATTTTTTCCTGTGTTTTTATCTAAGTAAATAACATTTATTCATGAGCATAGTTCTTACTTCAGTGTATATATATATATATATATATATATATGTATATATATATACATAAACTCAAGTAAGATGTATATAATACATCTTTGACCTATAGATGCAGACGGAACACTTAATAATTTAATGCTAAGCTAATGCATGTGGAAGTGGTAGCAGGAATTTATAAGGTCTGGGAGCAGCAAAGAGGCAGCACCAGAACATTAGGTATATTGTTTTTTTCATCACAGGCCACATTGTTTGTAAAATTGACCCGTGGTCACAGGGTCATTTTAAGTATAAGCCAAATTTAACTTAATTTAACTTAACTTTAACTTAAAATCTTAACTCACTTTTATATCTCAAGAAATTGGTGGTTTATATTGTGTTTGTGTGTGCTGATAACAGAAGTTTTTTTATATTATTTTTATTTACAATATAAGTACAAGGAACATATATGGGAGCATAGGACATAAGGAAAATGGTGATTATCTGGTAAATTTACATCCTGACTGCATTATAAAATATTTGAGGAGACCTTAGTAAAATTTGAAGCCTGTACTGTTTACATATTACAAATGGTAATACAGGTTTACCCAGCATGGGAAGAACATGTAATCAGAACCATAGTATGCTAAAGATGAACATTTTTACATTTGACAAAGTGATATTACATTTTTTTGTTCCCATTCAGTTTTTATTAGTGGGATTGCTTAGAAGGAACTCATAATGCATTCTACATAATGTATACATATTTCAAGCTATTACTGCAGTATTTCCCAAAAAGTCAGTTTATGTGGCTTCTACATCATATGAGCTTCCTCTTTCATGTTATTGTATTAAATAAATGCAGTTGAATATTAGCCAGTATAAGGTAAACATTGATGTGACACACATAGTACACTGTGGCAACTGGTTGGTGTTGCCAAATTGCAGCTGGGTGGTTTTCAAGTGCTACGGGTAAACAAAACCTAAGTCTACTCTAAAAAGAGTGACTAGATATCTGACCCTTCTTATGGAAATACGAGAAGGGTACATTACCCTTTACCCACTCTCAGAAGGGGAATAAGGTAAATAGACACACACAAAAACGGTGAAGACATACCAGCATTTAAAAAATGGTTTATTATTGCTCAAAGAAGCAAATCATCCAGAGATATAAATTCACATCAGTTGATATGACCTGCAATGTAATCCACATCAATTACTATGACTGTAGAATTGTAACATTGATAAGAGTTGTTTATTCTGGCTGCCCTGCTTGCCCCATTTACTCGCCCTCCCATCTATGACCTTTTTTTATAATGAATCAAAAACATAGTCATGATAAAATTGCATGGTGTATTCCTGTTTTAATTTCTTATTTCACCTCCTTTGATTTTTCTATCATTTTGAGTAACAAACTGACTGTGATGGAAGCCCCCTAATTAGCTCAGACTGTGTGATTTACAAGGTTGCTGTTATACATCACAGTTCTACCAGAGGAATTCAACATGGTGCTCTCACCCTAAAATATTTAGGTATCGTCAATAGCAACAGGCTTAACATTTTTTTTTTTATGCTTTGAGTAAAGGTCAACATTCATTTACATTTAATATTTACAAGGTTTTTACGATCAGTGCTGAAGATGGTCCACAACGCACTGTACGTAGTCATTACTATGGACAACTCTTGACTTAATAACACTAAACAAGCTTTGCTTTCATCCTTCCCCTACTGGGTGAACAACCATAGCTGCATGAATACATTGCTGCTTTTCTCTGCTTAAAGTCTGCTGGGAAATTTATTTTATAATCAGCATTGGTAATGCCCATTGTTAGATTACTTTATCTTTATACTTTTTGTTTTCCAAACGTGGCTTGTAGAAACTAAGATGTTCTACTTCATCATTTTCAAAGGCTTACAGGATATTGACAATCTTGCATCTAGAGCTGTCTTTTATGTTACTCAGATTTTTGACAGCTCAGGCTGCCTGGCTTTAAGGAATGTCCTCATATATAAAAAGGTATTGCTGTTTCAGGGTTTATTGGTTAGTAACAACATTTCCTCTTTTGTAGGAGCATCCAGTGATTGATGTACACATTCCTTTTCATTGTTTGGACTTGTGGGAATGAGGATCAGCTCTTCTGTGGTTCAAGAGAAAATTCAAAGAAAATGAAAGATTTCACGTTATAAACATGCAAGGTAATGTACACAGGACAAAATCATTGTTTTCCATGACAACCAGGAGGTTTTATAAGTAAAGAAGTAAAAATAGTTTGAAAAGGCTGTACCATTGCTGACCTCATTCTAAAGAATGCTAATAGCTTTTTTGGCTTTAGTAGTTTCAGTCACATACCTGAAATAAGCCGGCAGAATACTGTAGCAAGTTGTGTGTCCATTATCCGGACACCTGAGCTGCATACTTAATATGGGTCATTGACAGGCAAAAAGTATTTTTTAGAACCAGAAATTTCAGTTTAAATAATCTCTTAGCCACTGTTTTATATGGTAAATTGGCCCAATCAACATAATATGGGAATTATTTGGCAAAAGCAGAAATGTTGCAAAATGTAAAGTCTGGAAAACTAGATCAAAGCAAAGTTTGATGATTACTTGTAGCAACCTATCCTAAGGACTCATGTCATTAGGTGATTGATGTGTGTGCCAAAAGTCAAAAGCAGGTCAGTAAAATCCAATTTACCTTTTTTAGGCAGTACACATTACAGGTCAAAGGCTGTGTTTGAACTGTTTTGTGTCGCACTAAGTTTCTTTGGAAGCAACATATCCTATTAAAGTGTATTTAAAATGAATGCTAGGGGGAGATCATGTAGCCTTTTTTGACACTCATTGATATAAACCATTTAGATAATCAACTAAAGGGGCTGCTATGTACCTGTGTTAACCTTAGGCATGTTTCGCATTTCCATACAAATCAATAGGTATGCAAACCTGCTTGAAGTGGTTCAAATGTAGGTCAAAAGGAGGACAACAGCTAGTAAAACGCACTTATCAATTAATTCTGAATATTTACAGACAAATCTCAGCTGGCTGTCAAACTGATGTCATTGACACAAGCCTAATAAATGTAGTTGGGGACACTGAAACACAGAAATGTTGATGGGTGAACACAACTCCTGGGTAGACAGAAGCAAGGTCAGCAAGTGGACTGTACCCTTGGAAATCCAAGACCCTTTTAAAGCTGAAGACTAAAGCTACGTACACACTTCCAATTATTATCGTTGGAAAACGAACGACGAACGTTCATGCACGATATATACGAACGATCGTATAGCACCAATCCTGCACATAGAGTTAACGACACGATCGTTCGTAGATATTGTACACACAATAGATACGATCGTTTGAGCGATAGAGGAACTATGTGCACGACAGGAAAGTGAACGGACGTTCGTTCATCCCGCATGCTCTGAACATGGACGATCAACGAACGACCGTACACACGAACGATGTTCAACGATCGTCGTCCAATCCGATCCGTCGGTCCGGTCGTTCGTTTCCAGCGACTTTCCTCGTTCGTCGGCGTCGTTGGTTACTTTTTTACGAACGATTTTTTGCCCAATCGATCGTTCGTCGTTCGATTGGAACGATAAAAATTGGAAGTGTGTACGCACCTTAACTGAACTTCCTAAAATTCACATATAACAAAGGCTAACCTTTTATCAAATTGCTAACCTTTTATCTGTACAACAAAAAACATTGGGCCTGATTTAATTAAGCTTTCGAAGACTGGAGAGGTGTATCCTCTGCAGCCTTGAAGAACTTTAATAAATCAGGCCCTATGAGTGGTGCTAAAAACCCACACATCAAATAAGAAAAGTAAAACGAAGGTATATCAATCTTATTTAATTATAAATTAATAGATGGATAGAGGTAGTCTAGCTCCAGCAGTCTAGTAGTATATAGAGTGAGAAAAAAGGGGGAATGCCAATATAAAGCATAAGTTACACTTAAGTATTACTTAAACCGAACCTCAGTTTTGGCCATAAGCAAAGAAGAGACAGCACCTCCAATCCTTAAAAAACATTCTGTGGAAGAATTGCAGCTCGCCCCTGTGACAATACAGGGTACAGGAATGCATTTGGGGGGGTGCGATTTCCCCTTTATCTGCTTAAAATTGGACTACTTTTTGCAAAATAAATACCTGATCCTACTAAGTGACATTAGAGCGACCAACAGGACATCAGATGATTCAAACATGCTTTTTAGAGGAATGCCTATTCAAGGGATGAATGAATATAACTGATAAGTAATAAATAATGGATTGGTAAAAACTTAAAAATAAATCTAAATCTTCATTTTAATTTGTTCAGAAAACTAGAGTGTTATATGTAATGTATGAGAATGTGATATATATATATATATGTAAATGATTATATAAGCCACTCAATTGAAGAGTGTGATACTGGAATAGCCGTAAGATCTCCCTAAAACTATTTAATCATTTTACCATCAGTCAGCCCTAAAAGGTTGGATTGGATTCTAAAAAGACATAGGACACTAGGATCTTTATTCCTAAACATAGCAAAATGTCATAACACCTTATATTTAGGAAGTCCATCTTCTATAATACTTATATGTTCACCAAAACAAACTGTGAGTGGTAGGTTTCTTTTTCATAATTTTTTTTTACACTGATGGAATCCTTTAATGGAAACAAAAGTGGAGATGACTTATTAGTGGTTTCCAAATAATCTTCCCGAGAGCAACAACATCTTTGACACTTCTGGTTAATTTCAGAATACTATACTGGGCATTCTGAAAATGTTTGTGCTAAATGTTGGACTGATTTCTTTTGTGTAACACTGAGCTCAGAGGAAGAGGTAATGAAATAGAACCGATTATATGCTTCTTTGATTGTTGACAAGTTGTATCCTTTTTTTTCATAAACTTTCTTTTTAATATTAATCTCTGAACTTCAAAATCATGAACTGAAAAGCAATTTGTTTTTAATCTACAAAATTGCCCAAAGGGTATGTTGTTCTTCCATCAGGAATGATGGCAACTTCCAAATGCAAATATCATCAGCTAGATGTCTGTTTAAAATGTGTCCCAGGGCGGATGTACCCCCATGCATCATGGGTGTGTTTTCAGTCAAAGAAAACTACGATGTTTTTTTATCAAATACCATGAAAACTTTTACCACAAAGGGATTGCTTGTAAAGTAGTTCTCAAAGTCCTTATAGAATTCTCATATCACTACCAAAATATAAAGTTGTCTTTTATAGTGACCACAAAAGGCAAAGTGTCTGGAAAAAGGGTTATTAGTCCAAATGCCTCCTACAATCACATTATATACATTTGCACCATTTGTTAACTCTTTCTTCTTATAGCAAAAAATTTAAAGTAATTGTAATTTTTTTTTTCAATAGTTGACTAACAAATTTCCTTGACAAGGAAATGTTTCAAAGCCAGTAATCATTTGGGTGGGGTATCAACATATATAAGGAAGTGACATCTAAGGACACCAACAAAAAAATCTTTTAAAAAGATGGGAAAGATAGTTGTAACAGGTTGTAAAAATAAATTCATCCAAACCAACAAGCCACTGGTTAGACTGTATAGAGTAGAAAAAATGGGACAACTTGAGGGGTGTTTAGAATCTTTGTATACATTTGTCATCCAGATATCTTTTAATATTCTTACCACCAATATTCTAAATGAAGAATAACGGAAAATTAAATTTTGTATGCACAGCTATATTTTCAGACTATAATAACTATTCTTAGTGAATAAACCAGTATAATTTAGGAAAAACACCAATATGACAGTTGGAATCCAATTACTATAAACCAGTTATTTATAAAGTTTGGGTCACTCACCCATTCCATATGGGTTACCATTCTCACAGTGGTGTGTCACTGTACAAACCCTTGGCAGGTGGGTGTGCTGTAATAGATCTGCTGACATTGCTAGCAGACAAAAGCCTGAAAACATAAGGACCCCCATCCAGAACCAAGAATTATAATAACTTCTGGAGTAAGCAAAGTTTTTGTGTAGACTGAGAAGGCTGGAGGTTGGGTTGGAAGGTAATGGGCTAGTTTTTGCTAGCTTCATTCCAAGTGTATATATGTCTAGCAGACTCTGCATTGTGCATTCCCCTTTCCCTACTGCTCTACACTGTTCAATCCCTGTTCCCCACTGCACTGCATCTGTGATTTTGATCAATGGGGTGCGTTCCCTATTCCTCACCAGCTCTTTCTGTACTTTGCAATGTTTGTTCTCTATTTTGCATATTATATTTTTTATTAGGATGTTTAATGTTATTTGAAAATTGTTATAATATTATTATTTCAAATTTTTTAATTGTAATAGTAGTAGTGCTGGACTTTTCAGTTAAAAAAGGGTTAGCTATCCATCTTTTCTCTTCAAAAAAGCAAATGTAATATAAGAGTTTCTGTTTCTTAAAATGATTAAGCTGAAGTTTAAATGCGTTTCTGAAAGTGTGGTTGTAGTTAAAAGAGATGAATAAACTTGTCCTATTTTGATTTGATTCAATTTCCTTGAAATAACACAAAAATTAGATGAACATTCGAGATAGATTACATTTGCTTTAAAGTCCAAGGCTGCCAACTTTTTGAGGTAATTGTAAAGCTCTTAAACATTGTATTGTCACCAAAATCATTCTGTATGATAAAGCATATGCACAGATACAAATTTGCAGGCTATATGTAAATAATGGCTGCTGTGCCATTGTAACGAGTTAAGGAGGAATGTCCATTAGTTGCATTTATGAATTTAAAAATGTATTTCAAACAGGCTACAACTGTTCTACTTTAAAAACAATTGTTAGAGTGTATAATAAAAAAAAAATGTTGTGATTAAGCACCCGTGCAACAATTTAAGAAACATATGTGGTGTTCTTACTTTGTTAGTTAGTTTGGTATTTATATTCCTCATTTAGAGTGGAAAGGCAAGCAATTCCCTTCTAAATTAAAAGAAAGGGCTGTCAGGCATTCTGGTGCCAATAGCACATACTTCTGCTGTCATTAAAAGACTATGAATTCAGCAAGATCATTTCATGTAGCAACACAATTGCTGCCACCATCTACAGCAATATTAAGGCCCATCTGTGCTGGATTCACTGTACTAATCTTCTGCATGATATATGGTGTTTTCTGTAAACGATTACATTGCCAACAAGTGTGAATGCCAAAATCTCCAAAGGGTGATTATATACCAGGGTCCTTCAGTGCTAACTCTTTTATCCTGAAGAGATGTGTCACATAAAGTACAGAAGTGTCTTCCATATCATTATTTCCATTATTAATCCAGAAAGCAAGGGGTTTATTGAGTATATATTAAAGTAGCCAGCAAGGACATGGCGATCTCTGTTTTCTGTCCTTTTGGCTTAACATACATCACCATAACTCTAATGACGGTAAAGCACAAAGAAGCTCATAGCTTTATTACAAACCATGTAGAAGCAAATGTGGTTATAGTTCTAGGCTGCAGATCTTTTTTTAAGCAAGTCTTTGGGAGTTCATTAATGAATGGTAACATTTTCAATGTGCCTCATTAGCTGAAGCCATTTACATAAATGTATTTTATTTTACAACGCAGAATACTGATCAGTAAAAGCATTACCCAGTGAAAGGTCAGGACTCATTAGGCTTATTACTGTGAAGTATTAGTAGCTGTTTTTGTTCTTGGTCATTAGGCTTGATTTACAAAGCTTTAACATAAACATCTTTATTTTATTTTAGCCATGTGGCTATAATTTTCAAATGTCATTGTACTTACCTAAACATAACCGTGAAAAAAATGTATACTTAATCCTGGTGCATGTTAGTTTTGTGAACTGAGCCTTAGGCTGTCACACCCATGTTGCCTTGAGCATAGTAATAATTAAGGTTCACATTACATTGGTGCTACTAAAAGGGCAGAACTTTGTGCTAGGTGGCTTTTTAAATTATTCTTCATATGTATGTCAGGCTGCAAATGATAGCTATTTTAGTTATTGAATAACTAGCTAAATAATATTGGTATACCTATTTTATATAGAATATGACTTGAATATTGTTTTTTTTAATGATATGATGTTTGGAGGTATGGTAAAGGTGTTAGAAAAATGATGGATGAGGAGGATAAAGAGAAACTAGAGTATTCTGGGCTTCGTTGTGGTCTTCAGTATGGCTCACCTAAAGTAAGGCTAAATTCAGATGAGCAGTGAAAACAGATTTCCATAAAGGCCTCGGCACCTTGGCAGCCCCAAGGAACCAGCGTTTTAATATTTTACCAGCAAATGTTAACTCAATTAAAATTACTACCTCCCCCAATATTTCTCTATGGGTAGCCTCAGAGTGATGCCATATGTGGCATCACAACCACAGGCACAATTCATGCACATGAGGTTCCAGTAACCACATCATATCCATAAAACTAACAATATACAGTGCTCAAGTAACACAAGAGAGCAGGATAGGGATAAGGACTGTGAATCAAATAAGTGCAATCAGATGACTCAGATATCAGTATTAAAAAATAGGTAGATTCACAGAGAAACATAGAAGAAACAATCCAAATATTCCTAGAGAGTAAAGTAACCAAAAAAAAAAAAATACAATAAATGGAATTTGTTGCAAAGGTCATCTCAGATTTAAAAACTATAAAGGTAGTCCCCGGGTTACATACGAGATAGGAACAATAGAATTGTTCCTAAGTTGAATTTATATGTAAGTCGGAACAGGTACATTATTTTAAAAAATGCAATTAGGACAGATGTTTGTCTCAACATATTATTAGGCAGCTGTGAGTTAATCACAAACAAACCAAAAAAAAAAATGTGGAGCCTAGACATTCATTAACTGCTGGAGCAAGCTGTGCTTTGATATGCAAAAAGAAACAACTACAGGATTTGTCTCAATCATTAAAAAGGTACAAGAGGCTGCAGAAAGAGCTCACCCCCCGAAGATCACCCACAACCTCAGCTGTGTCATGCAAATCGCCCCTCCAAGCCTCCATCCTGCACACAGCGAGCAGGGAAGCCCTGTTCGTATCTAGGAGGCATCCATATGTCAAATGTCCTCAATCCCGTGACTACCTGTAATTATGGAAAATTACATATACTGTGAAGTAACAAGTGAAGAAGCCTTGATTCCTCCAAAACATATATGGCCATTGCCATGTCCAGCAGCCAGACAAAATAAGCTTTGCTAGCTGCACAGCTGTTATCTGCTTTTTTCCTTAGATAATTTGTTGGGGGGGGGCAATCATCAAGCTGCAGGAAGAATGCTGCAGAGAATGCACACATCATTACAAGATTGTTTTATCTGCAGCATTTAAGATCACACTCCTCTGAGGAATGAAGTAGAGTCCCAAGTAATATATTTCTGGACTGCACACATCAGCAAAAAAATGTATGGAATCTAAAAAATAAATTGATAATTTAGGTAAGAGGGTACTTAGGACAAGGTTCGTTTATTAAACAGAAATTGGGCTTTAAAATTCTGTAAAATTTTGGAATTAATTTAGGAATTAATTTAGCAAGTTTTTACTTTATTCTCTAGAAAAAACAAAATTAGACCATTAGTATGTATTGAATCCACTGCAAATCATCCCAGCCAATTCTCCTACCGTCTTCTGTTAAGGTGTGGTGACTGTTTTTTAAACATTAGGGGTATACCATAATGGGAATTACACATGACACTGCTTATATTTTTATGTTATGTGTTAGTCATTTTTTCTAAATTAAAGATTATTGAACACTGGCTTTTAAAGCATATGAGATGATCCTTCTTATCCTTTTTTTACATTTTTAATTAAATTCCTTGCTGGCTCTAAAATTCCATTAGTGCATTTTATATAGCTGTGCAAAGATCTTTTACTAGTCATGCAGATACGGATGATTTTAGTTTATTTTCAGGATGGTGGAATATATAGGTCAACATGATAACTGTGCTTTACACCTCATAATGTATGTTTATCCTTATGTTTCTTTTTATTTTTGCATTGTCTGAAAATACAGTACAGTTTTTTGGAGTAAACCATAGACGAGTAGACCTGTTAAACCATCTGGCAATGATCAATCACTGCTCTGCGCTACAACAACACAATATTAAGTAACAATATGTTATCCTCCTAATATCGTCTGAGATGATGTTTTCTTCAAAATTGTGATTAGTTCACTAACTAAATATATTAGAAAGTAAAAACTGATAATATGCTTAGGTATTTCAAGTGTAAGTGCAATTTATTAATTAAAAGTTCAGTTGATATCAACGTTTTGTAATTAACATCGCATTCCATTGGGGTAATAGTGTTTTGACATCACAGACCTTCAAGCCATTTGCAGTTTTATAAATACTTGGTGTTATCATTAACATTTAAACGTTTAACTTGGCTATATGTGGCTCTAGCATGCTGAATTGTGAGCATATTTTAATTTATTCAGTAGTAATACAGCTGGTCAAAGGGCAATGATAGGCAAATACCTTTACATAATGATTTGTAATTGGAAGTACTTATAGCAGAACTAAACCAAAAAAAACGATTGCATAAAAATAGCATTACCTGCCTGATCCCAATATTTTAAATCCTTGCACCTGTCATGGTAGTGCCTTTTTCACCCGGTCTTCATTTGATCTGATCTTTGTGATTGGCCAGGTAGGAATGCAGAACCAAAGCTCCACTTCAATTTATATTTAATGTTTATTTTACAACAACATTTTATTCTAAGGACAAATTGTGGATTGCTGGAGCCCATTGTGCATTATGTAATGCACATTTATAAGGGTTGTACTGTGAAAAATAACAGAGGTGAAGAATAAGGTTATGGGAACTCCATAACCTAAAATGTATTGAAGCTCAGGAGATCCCCAATAGTGTGTGTAATGAAACCTAGGTTAATTGACTTCTGTTTAACAAGTAGTGCAGAAAGCTCAGACAAATAGATGGAGAAGAATGAGTGTAAGTGATCCTATTTCTTGGGTGTTCTGTGCTATTTTGTTTCTGGGAAATTATTGACAGTACATGTCAGAGATGTTGACGAGGATACCAAGCTAATTAGTCCATAAAGAATGAAGTTATATCTGTAATAACTCTCTATAGGTGCATCTAAAAATCCACAATTTTTTATTCTCTCCTTACAGCGTATGTCGGTAATAATGTGTCCTGAAACTCTTCATGCCAAGGCCACTGAATAAACACTGCTGAAAAAGCTGCAAGCAGAGGAGTTTAGAACTTTTATGAAACTAATATACACAATGTAGCTAATGATCATCCAACCAAGATTATTTTGCATACAGGTAGCCCCTGAGTTAAGGACATCCGACATATGGACAACTCCTAGATACGAACAGGGCTTCCCTGCTCATTTGTGTGCAGCACAGAGGCTTCATGGCGGAAAGGGTGTGGTTTGCATGACTTGCAGAGGAAATCTTTCGCTAAACACAGCTGAGGTTGTGGGTGATCTTAACAGCTGAGCTGATCTGTAGCCTCTTGTAACTCTTTTTTAATGACCAAGACAAACTCTGCAGTTGTTTATTTTTGCATATCAAACCACAGCTTGCTCCAGAAGTTATTAAATGTCTAGGCTTCATAATTTTTGTGATTAGCTCACAGTGAGGATTTTATACAGTAATTGACTCCATGCTGCCTAATAATATGTTGAGACAAACATCTGTCCTAATTGCATTTATTAAATAATGCCTGTTCCGACTTACATACAAATTCAACTTAAGAACAAATCTACAGTTCCTATCTCTTATGTAACCCAGGGGTCTACCTGTAAGTAAATCCCCTAATCTTGTTCTATTGACAACTAAACATTGTAAATGTTTTTCCTGATGACAATGGTAAGAGACAACCTCATGGGGACACAGACAGCAATAAAACCTGTCAGGGATATGGGGATCCAACCCTTGTCTCTGTATTTAAGGCAAATAGTAAAAAATATACTGATTTTTTTTAAGTTTTTGCACCTAAGTAAAATCCTAATTTTTCTTTTTGAACAGGTTACTTCTTACTTATTAGTTACTGTTATATCATTACATGTAATTTTGCATTTTTTCCTAATTATTCTTACTATGCACGAGATTATCAGTATGTATTGCAGATTAGGTAATAAAAAACGGAATATAGAAGACATGTATTCAGCATTCTGCCTTGTGTTCACTCCTGCCCTTGTAATAATCTTTGGAACTGCTAAAAGCACAGTACAGATTTTTGAATTAATCTGAACACAAGACCTTTGAAACCGTCCGGCAATAATCAATCATTGCGCTGCTCCACTTTCAACAAAATATTAACCAACAATCTGTTCTGCACTTACTTTGCTTTAGGATTTTAAGATTTCTTAATAAATTAGTATAATCCTGAAGTTGTTAAATAAAGGAAGGCTCAAACGATGGTGTACTGCAATTTTTTCTAAATATAGGTAAATTATTAAAAAACATATTGTGATAGTAATAAAATTAACATTGTTATGAGAGCTATCTACATTAGTTAAAGCCTGGTTCACAACCCTACCATGCTAACACTAGCCATTAATCAGTTTACATGAGAACTGACTAGGCAATTAAGCAAACATGATATGTAACACATTTTTTCAAGAAAGCTAAATGTAGTCTAAGCTACGCAACTACATGTTTTTATAGAACTCGTTATTGTTATTACTTATCTTTACTTATATATACCCTTACTTACACATATATATACCCTTACTTATATATGCCATAGCAGATAATATAACCAAAACTGTGTATAACCTAAGTCTGGTTTTAAAAAAGTTTCCGCCATTTTCCAATATTTTCTGTCCCCTTATATCTACAGAGTAGACTGATATATGCAGTTAATGCAGTTCACGAAGAATTTGTTTAGTGTGTATATCCAATTTGCCTGATGAGGCACAGGGTCATTAGCATTGTCATACACATGCACTGCCCATCAGGTAGAGACCACAGTCAGTTTTGGAAAGTCAGCTGAAGTCATGCTGTAAATTCAGAGATTGTAGGTTGTAGAATAGGAAAATAGCTTTCAGCAATAATGTTTTCATGTCCCACAAGATGCAAATGTTTATAAGGGCCCCAATATATTAGGAATAAAATTAAGAATTTGGGTCAGGAGATAAGATTATGATTTGGGATTGTGGGGTTAGGTCGTAATAATTGCTTATTTGCTTAGGAACTAATAAATCAATAATTCAACTACACAGCCTCCCGGGGTACCTACGTCATACATCCCAGGAGGCTGTGGGTGCAGATGCTAGATCCCAGGCTCGGGCATGCGCAGAAGGGGCATTTTTTCCACTAAGGGGAAAGAGATGTTGATCTTAAGCATTTCTTTACCCTTTACAGCAGACTACGTCACCCGATCTCGCACCTGCACAGGGCAGGATCAGATGACGTAGCAAGAAAACAAGAAGGAGACGGAAGGGTAGACTGAAGATTTTGATGAAGAGCAATTCTTTGATGATGCAGGGATCTGCGGGATTAAAGGTATGTGTATTTTTTTAATTCCAGTTTAGTTCCACTTCAACTTATTCCAGAGACTTAAGTATTGTTTGATAGAACACACACAAAGCAAGGTCTACTCACAAAACCTCCTCACAAAATATTTTTTCAAATTCCTCCCACCAAAGTGCACATAAATCTCCGAAATCTATATAATCAGATTTGAGCATTTTAATTCTTTAGTTGAGGCTGGCTCAAAAACTCACAGTTTGCATAAAAAAAAACTTCCATAATTGAAACATAGTAAACTCCCAAATGAAAGCTACTGAGTTAATAATATACATATACATAATAAATCTTAATAATCTATTCAAACAATAACCACAGGTAAAGGTAATATACCTTAATTCTCATCATATAAATTACCAAATGCAATTTTGTGACTTGTGCAAAATGTAAGGACGCCCCTACATATAGCACCAAGTCCAATCCGTGAATGTTGCAGATTAGAACCTATTAAGTACTGTTGGCACCTGTTTAAATCTAGTGTTCATTTTGCTTTTGATCTGTGTTGTTGCAATATGACAAGATTATGAGAGACAAAACAGAATATAAAACAAAATTAAAAAAATTACAAAGTTAGCCAATTCACCAGAAAAATTTTACTGGAGCATTTTTATTCTATATATGTTCTGGTAAAAATTTTTATGTACTATCGATCTCTGTCACAGTGAAAATGATTACCAGGATAATGATAGGGTAAAATTTCCCAGGGTTTTTATCCTTTCCTCCCTTGCCTATATTTAAACCCTTTAAAAACAGTTTTAATGCTCATCCCCTATTATCAACTGTGCAAGTTTATTTTTTATTGCTTTACAAGTACAATTATTTTAATTTTAATTATGTATGTTATTTGCTTTACAGTTTACTTTACAGTTTCATCTTACACATTTAGTGATATTTATTTTGGTTTTATGTGCTAATAACACATTTTATACAGATGGCATTAAGGTAAAATGTTGAAATTTTTTAGGAATGAGAAACTCAAGCACCCTATCCATTATTTCTATAGAATCCATGTTCTTAGTAATTATATTTTTTGTAGACTGTACTGCACTTTACATGTGCTCTAAATTTTACTATGTACGGAATACTAATATAGTCATAGAATACAAATTCTGGACATCACCATGGCAGTGAAAAAATGTAACCAGAACCATTTTCATTATTGAGTTTTGGGCTAATCACACAGTTTTCTAATCATTTTGCTATTTCAGATCCAAACTATGAAAAGCTGGAAGCAAATATGGACACTGCACTACTGGTTCTAATGCAAATCAGACATCGTATAATTCAGATACTATAAACCAGAAGATGCAACAGGGAGTAGAGGTGTTAACCTTGCCAAATGTATCAGAGCTTCCAAATGTCCTTAAACATGAAGAAAGCTAACTGTTCAGTGAGTGTCATCTGGCAGCAGATAAGGGCTACAGAGCAAATTTTAAAGGATTTTGATTTCCAGTTGAATAACAACTACATTGCAAATGTCCTAAGCACTCTTACATGTCAATAAGATCCAAGGCAAAATCAGATGTGGTTCTTTTGACGTGGTATAAAAATAATGGGCACCAGTCACAATAATTTCAGGACAGGGGCCAGTTACTTTACCAAGTTGAAAACAAGAATTGGTTTGTTGCAAATTTCAATATAAGAAGGCGGAAAAGCTGTAAATTGGGATATGCCTGAAACATGGATGGTCTTATACATCAGACTTATAGGTCCTGTTTTTTTAAGCTCTGCTAGGCTGGAGAGAATACACTTTGATCAGTGAAGCTGAGTGATCCAGCAAACCTGGAATGGATCTGGTCTAGGATTGAAAACATTTGCTAACAAATAGCTTATGACTTTAAGGAAATCCATTCTAGGTTTGTTGGATCACCCAGCTTCACTGATGAACGCGTATCCTCTCCAGCCTTGGAGAACTTTAATAAATCAGGACAGACGAGTCTCTCAAGCCCAACAGTGTCTCTCTGTGTCTTATAAAAACCACAAGGTTTTTGATTGATCGATTTGATTGATTTTTTTTAATATGAAGGTTCTATTAGTATTTTAATCCTGGCATTTCAAGGATGGAGAAGCATAATGGTTCCTGTGTATATTCCTGACTTAGTATGTTACTCACCACCTCTTTTGGTACTGGTCTAGAGGGGCAATTTCCTTTAGAAATTTACAGGAATATTTCAAAGGAGACGAAATACCCGCTTCCGTTAAACCACTTGACCCAAGTGCTTGGGAAAGAGACACAGTTCAAACATTTCTAAACCAAATGGAGAGTACCTGAAGTGACCACACTAGATGACACCATACAATACCAGAATCGCAATATAAAACAGCATCAACACCTAGCTGAATATATTTCAATGATTTATTAAGAAGACCACGTCATACAAGTCAATATGCCAAATTTTATTCACTTTCCAGGGCCCCCTTTAATTCCTAAAATGTATTTTCTGGAGTGCTACTGACTTTGTGCTTTGTGATTCTGATTCCACAGTGATATCCTTACAGGGCAGAAGCCCGTAAGTGGAAAAACAGGACATGAAGAGTCCTAACCATTTAACAATTCTCTTAGACCCTCCATGTATGTCATTAAAACATTCATGACCTTTATAGCAAAAGTCAAATATCAGGTGGTCAACAAAAATACACTGTGTACTTAGACATCAATTCTTATTGTTAGCTTAGCTGACATCAACCCATTGCTTCCTAGAATATCACAAAAATGCAAATAGGAAATTTGGCAAAAATGTTATCATGGTATTTTATTTATAAAGATTTAATTTTTGGAACAGTGTCCAAAAACAATGTCATGAACCCAAACAATACTAAGAAAATGATACTGTGGATTTAAGTCTTTGTGGAACTTTACAAAAGACCTTGCTGTAAATACATAAAAAATGGTTCATGTATTTGTCATTGGAATGAGTCCTTACTGACAATGCTTATTGCTATTAAACTGTTAAACTCTATTTCTAGCCTACAGTTGTTAACATTTTATAATTTATGGCTTCTGCATCCATGAAGAAACCATTATTAAAGTTTGCTTCTGATGATCTCTGTTACAAAGGTGGGAAGATTGCTTGTATTTTGTCCAATAGAGATCAGCCTATTCATGGTCAGCTTTTCTTAGGGGTATGCACTGTTTTAAAGATGTATTTATTCAACTGATGTTATTTTTTATAGGTAAATGGGAATAAAGTTTGATTCTCCTGGGATCTGCTAAGTGTTCCTTAACATTTTAAATCTGTCAGGGCTGCCTTGTCTATCTTCACATATGGTTCATCTATTCTTTATATGGAGATAATGAGTACCGGCATGGGACTACTTATTATCAGGTAATTTACATTTACTTGTCTGTGATTATGTACAGCTGTAGATAATCAAAGACAATTAATGGATATTATCTGATATAGAACATTAAGTATACAGTGTGGGGTGGCATTTAGAGGATTGCAATGTATTATATACATATGATGAATGCTTTCTGTATGCGTTTTCTATGTAATGTCATGTCTGTATAAATAAAAATTGTTTATGAATTATTAAAGTTAGGTTTTACTGTCCACCTGTACCTTCAACAACTCTGGCGAATGCACTCCAGTGTGAGCTATTTACCACCGGTTGGCAATGCTATTGTTTGTTTGTCATATCTACCATACTATGTCATACTATGCCTTGCATCTCCATTATTTACTTTATTTTACTTTTGTCAAGTTTCTTCACCCCAGGAGTTCCTACGTGTGACCAGCAGTTGTCTGATACATAGGACCCATTGAAAGAACTTCCTCAATAACTGTTAAAGTATAATATTCTAGCAACCTGCTGGTGGAACTATACCAGGAAATCCATCTGGCAATTAGTCAAAGTAATAATATATGGTTTCTTTGCTGCTTAATGAGTCAGTGCACTATTTAGCCTCTGTGTTTTAGTGCTGGAAGTTGTATTACCACAGTTTATTCTCTCCACAAGATGTCACAGTTGTTTGGCATTTTGTAAGCTGATTGGGCCTGATTTATGAAAGTTCTCCAGGGCTGGAGAGGATACACGTTCATCAGTGCAGCTGGGTGATCCAGAAAACCTGGAATTTAAGTTATTTTGCCATTTGCTACCAAATGTTTTGAATCCTGGACCAGATCCGTTCCAGGTTTGCTGGATCACCCAGCTTCACTACTGAAAGTGTATCCTCTCCAGCCTTGAATAGCTTTAATAAATCAGACCCATTATGCTCACACTGTGCCTTACACTTTCTATGGAGTAGCCAGTCCCATATCCAGTTCCAAGTGATCTCTATTTCTTTAACTTACTATTCTGCCAGTCAAAATTATGGACTATTGTGTATTACTATTTGTTGTGTCTCTGTGCAGTCACCAACTTACTCAATACCTTCCTAAAATTATCTTTGCATGGAGGTTCCTACAGAATATTATCTAAAAAGTGGGTTTGTCTATTCACAAACAATTTCCATAACATCCTAGCCCCCATCATATCTTATGATTATTATTATTACACAGTATATATATATAGCGCCAAAATATTACTAGCTGTCCCTCAAAGGGGCTTACAATCTGATGTCTCTACCATAGTCATATGTCTTAATTACAATCTAAGGTCTTTTTATGGGGAGGGGGAATTAACCTAACTGTATGTTTTTGTAATGTGGAAGGAAACCTACACAAACACAGGGGGAACCTGCAAACTCCATACAGGTGTCCTGGCCAAGATTGCTAACCTCTGAGCCACTGTGCTGCCCTTTTTTAGTTTAGACATCACCCCATCAAATAATATATTTCACAAAACATTTTAGCATATGATCCACTTCCAAAACTAATTCTATGATGATAGGAAGAATCAGCAAATTCTAAAACTGTTTTGGGAAAATGAAGATGAAGTTGAGCAATACCAATACCACCCATATTTTCTAAAAATTCCTAAGTCACTTTTCAAGATGTCAGATTGCATCCTCCCTGTTTTCATTGCCATAGGTTCAACTATTTTAAGATAATGACAGACATGCAGAAAGGTTGTAAAACTTTAAACCTAACACTCTACAGACTCCTAATTAATGTAAATCAAAATTATATTTTGTGGACATTTTGAGAGGTATTGCAAAAGATAGCTGTACAGACAACCTGCTGAGCAGCTTGTTTTTTTCTATTGGAAGAAGGGGAGGACAAGTGGGAGGCGTCCCGCTGCTTCCACTCCATTAGTTTAAGAATAAGTGTCATTAGTGAGTCAGCTGTGTAATGATCTGGCACTGCAATGAAAAACCAGCATCAATATGGAGATGTACCACTTCAGATAACTGATAAACATAAGTCATGTGTTCACAGATGGCCTAAGTAGGCTGCCCTTTAATGCACATCTAAGAGGTTTAACATAAGATACCCAGTGACTTGTCAAAAGACAAATTTCATATATTAAATGTACTGAAGACTAGGAAAACATTGTAAGTTTTGATGCCTTCAATAATTGCAAAATGAGCCAAGACATGATAGATTGCATATTTTCAGAAAAAAAATGTAATTACCTAGAAAAATTTTATAGTTCAGGATTTCTGCAACGCATCATACCATTTCAAAATATGCCTACAGACATACAGTACCACTGTTTAATCATGTGGGGGAAGAATAGACAGCCCCTCCCAGGTTGCAGAAAAAAGGGGTCATACTTGCATCTTTAGAGCTCTCGTTACCATCAGTAATTGTCATCTCTGGGAGAGGATAGCTTTGTGAGAGCCTGTGTGTCCGATTGGAATTACCCTTCAACCCAAATATCCTTCTTTTATTTTTAAACCCTTTTTATATACTCCTATTAATGTCTACTTTTTGTACTTTTCTGTAAATATTTTTCTTTTGAATTTCTGACTGTTCTTTAAAGATGCTGACCTAATGTAAAGCTCTATTACAATCCTGGCTGAGCATTGAAGTGACTTTAAAGCCTATCCTTAGGTATAAATATTCCTCTATTTCTGTTTTCCTTTATTACTCTTGTCCATTTGCTTCCTCTGCTGTGACCTTGTTTAGCATGTTGTTGCCCGCTGATTGCAGTTTTGTCTCCAATTTCAAACTGAACTGAACACTCTTTCAACATTCTGAGCCCAAACTTTTCTTTTTGGTTTGAGTAGAATGTAGTTGAAACCCTTGTCAAATTTTTTCTTTGTTTATCATTGAAAAAAAAGAAATCTCCTCAAGGTGTCTGTAGTGGAAGATTTTCTCTTTATAAGTTCTCTTTTAGACTTGCAGTAAACCATAGCGTTGTACTCAACTTCATTTAACTGTATGGGAACGGTTGGGAACCACTTTGTGTAAGCCTTTGCATGTGGTTCAATTTGCTTTGCTGTTGTCCTGGGGTTGTGGTACATTTCCTGGAAGCTACATGTTGCTTTTAGCTGTGCGGTTAGATTTTCTTTTTCTGAAGAGCCACACCGTCACCACAAACACAAGGGTGGTTCATGCAAATGCGTTTACCTGTGGTGCCATTTGTTATGCACCTGGGAATTGCTAACTATGCAATGTTTGACCACAAGTTTAAACAGGCCTTGCTGTGCATTGTCACCCTGTTTAAAAATAAAAAAAGTTTTGACAATCCATACAAAAAATGTTTCAGCATTTTTATAAGATATATACATATTTCATATTTTGCAGGTTACAATGCATGACATGACAATCCATGAATTTACATAATATGAAATATAAATACACATATGTATATACAGAGATAAAGAGAGAAAGAAATAACTATAACAAATAAATAAATATATATATATATATATATATATATATATTGCATATTATGTTTACAATTCCAACCTAGTTATCTAATATATATTTCAATGCACAACAGTGCACAACTGAATAATTTTTTGTGACTTGTAAGGTTAATATATCACCTGGTACTGAGTGGGCGAATGTAAAACTGGAGCAGGTGGCCACATCATTCCAAAAATACATAAGAGATCTGGTCACGACATGCTCTCTGAAAATAGCAACTGCTACGCTAGCAAAAGAGACCTTTTGGATACAAAGACAAATGCAAAAAAATAGCACTGGGTATCATTTACGTTTAAGCAATTAAAACTGAGAATATGGTTTTCACATTTTAAACTAGGATTTGATGATTTGGTACAGCAAATGTTTAAAAGTGGTAACAAATATGAACAAATAAAAAATAACAAATGAAAAGTTATATTTAAAGTGTGGTTAAATAAATTCATGCACATAAACCTAGAATATGCTGTAAGTAATAAATGTCAGTTATAAATGTTAGGAACATTCATGTTCAATAAGTGGCTTATTATTACACACTGTCCAGTATAAAGGTGTCCATAAATAGTGTAGAGCAACAGCAAAAATATAATGTTTTACTTCTATGAACAGCAAAACAACAGGTTTGCTTTAAAAGGTGAATTTAAATCTTCTTATACTTTGCTTTTCCTGTCCATTATCAGTCCTCATCAACATGCAAATGAAAGTGTTAAATACCTTATTTTGAACCCTCGGCAGATTGGTACTGGTTGGATTGCCCAGTGGTACATTGCTTCTTGAAAACATCACAACACTATTCCCCAGTTTTTCTCCCACCCAAGGAAAGGAGACCGACTCTCAATTGTTGCCGTTTTTCACGCATACTATAAGAAGCTTAATAGGGTTGATTTAGTAAAGCACTCCAAGACTGGTAAAGAGAGACTATCATGGTGGAACCTGGGTGACCCAGCAAACCTGGAATGGATTTCATAAAAATAATTTGCTTATAGTTGGCAAATGTTTTGATCAGATCCATTCCAGATTACTAGATTACCCAGGTTATCCCATGATAAACTATTTTATCCAGTCTTGGAGAACTTTAATAAACCAGGCCTAATATGTGCAGTAAAATCAATGTAAGATATTTCAGTATAAGTGAGGAGCCTGTACTACTGTTCCATACTGAAGGTAATGCTTTAATATCCCCTCAGGGAAATTTCAGGTGGGGGGGTCTTTGACTTACTTTTTACTTTACTTTTTTACTTTCTTTTTCAAGCTGTTGTCCACTTTACACCTTGTTTCAAAGCTACATTTTTTAAGTACCTAAAGCTCTGCTTTCAATTATTAAAAAGAATATTTTTTCCCTGATAACATGGCCTTGGCAACATAGAAATTAGCTTTAACAAGGGCTTTGCGTTCTATTGTTTGATTGTATTATGTTTGCAGTAGGGCATCTGTGCCCTCATTTTGTGACACTCATCCTCTGTGGAAACAACAAAACCAAGGATATATATATTTCAAATTACTGGTGTGGTGGTGGGGATATAATTGTGTTTGCTCAACAGTGTCCTTGTCATTCTTTTTTTCTCCCATGTTAAACATTATTAAAAGCAGGAAAGCAAACAGGTATACACCTGTACTAAATGAGAATTCATTTACCCTTTCATCTGTCTGATTCTGATGTTGTTATTCACATTTTCACCTAAATCTAAATCTAAATCTAAAACAAAGCAGGAAAATATCAACTTTTTTTTTTAGAATTCTAGCAAGAAAAAAGACTTCTTGATAAGACAACTGTTTAGAAACCTACCCTTAGGCTACATTCACATGTCAGATAATAATTGCCCAGGACAAAAGATTGTGCTTATCTCAGACAAAAATCTGACGTGTACAGTTCCCTTTTTACTAATCCGCCATGGTGACACTGCTATGCCAAAACATGATGGGGGCACAGAAATGCTCCAACATGGGAACATATTCTGAACATGACTGCATGATTTTCATCATGTTTTCAACTTGCTACTACATCGGGAAACTTCATTGCCAAGCTACCAAACACACACTTGACGTACCTAGCCAGAGAAAGGAAAGTATGAGCTAAGTAGTGAGTAGGGTGCAGAAGATTCGGTAGCACATGCTCCCTATGGAGCTGTGAACACCAGATACAGGCCAGAACAACATGGCTCAATGTCAGCGTCCCTCAAAGTCAATCTCTTTTTTTCTATCCTTGCGGGTTGGGACCATCATTGCCTAGAGCCCTGGCTGTCTTCTGCAATTGTTACCTATATTTACTTAGGCTTTGGGATGGTTTTTGAAACTCTCTCCCTTTAATATGCTACGATTCTGTGTTTAGCCTTGGAATTGCCCGCTTTGATATATTTACATGGTCCAGACTTTTTTTCCCTCGCCTAACATAAATTTTTTTTCTTGGTTGCTGTAAGTTTTCCTATACAATATGTAACTCTAACGTTAGGCCGTCTGTTTAGGCCAGTTTTTTTCCTCTATTTGCTGCTGTTTGGGAAATGTTAAATATAGTATGAAATAAACATTGGGGATAATCAATGTGTAGGCTGTTTTTTATAATGTTTGAGGATTTAATCCATGTTCTTTCTTTGAATGATGTCTTTACTGATAACATTCATTGTACTTTGTCTGGTCTTTGTCTGTCATATCCTTTTCATTCTCCGCTGTATAAAAAAAATACCGTACATGCCCAATTTCAGCATGACTCTCCCACTTACAGAAATGAAATGGCTTGAGCCTACCTACTGTTTTAACTTATGGGAGTTACGTTTTTGTGCATTTTAGATGAGAGCAGCATGAGACCATAGGACTTCCCAACAAATCCTTCCCTTCTTCATTTTCCATCATTTCTTTATCTCCACCAATATATTACAAATTCCTGGTTCCCACATCAGCATTAACTCCCAGACTGTCAATTACATCCGCCTTACCAAAATAATAGTATTGATTAAATCATTATGTGAATGCTATATAAAGAAGGAAGTTCAAAAGTATCAAAGTCCAAGAAAAAACAAAAAGACGCCACATTCCAATAGACATATCGGGCAAACCTGAAATAGATTTCTGGAAGTCATTTACTAATTGTTAGCCAATGTTTTTAATCCTTGACCAGATCCATTTTCGGTTTGTTGGATCACCCAGGTTCACTGATGAAATCTTCGCCAGCCATGGAGAGCTTTAATAAATCAGGATCATCAAGTGTACCAACAACAGAAATATTTGGGAAAAGTAGGACTTTTTAGGCATCAATGTTGTATAAAAAACTAGTTCACTGACCTCATGAAAATTCATTATAAATTTCTTTTGTATGGTTAAAAATGTTTTTATGAAAACATTATGTTTTATTTATTAAACTACATGTTTTTATACAACATTGATGCCTAAAAAGTCCTAGGCTCTGCCCAGTTAGGCATGTTTCTTCTGATATATATATACCGTATATATATATGAGACAGGTTTGAGAAGATAACATGGGCTTACCATACCTCCCATGACACCCTAGAAAACTTTCATACCTAAACTGGCTCTGACATTTGTTTTGCAAAGCTGTTTGTCAAACGATATTTGCAAAAATTCAAGAGATTTTTTAAACACCGGCATCTCAAAGCACAGGCATCTTATATTAAAGCATTCAGTAATAGTTATTAAATTGAAAATATAAAAAATGAATAACAGAAACGTTGTCAAGAAACTTTCATCTACTAAAAGTAATTGGTAGCTATGGGAACCACATACCATCCATATTTATGTGACTGTGTATACAATTTTTAGTTAACCTTTCATGCTTAGACATTTTGCCAATAACTAACCATAGATTATTGCATGATAACACATTTCTGCTGCCTTCCTAATGAGCCTTGTAGTTGCTTGTTACACCCAAAAAAAATTAAGAGAATTCAGCAGTGTAGGCAAGCAATAAAAAGGCTAAATAAACAAAGAGTGAAACTGGTGAAAGTGGGTGAGTTCTGCTCATTGATGGTATGTAAATTGAGTTATTGATCTGTAGAGAAGTAGTAGAAGTCGTTTTTTCCCTGTCCTGAAAATGCTTAATCAGGTGATATTTTTACCTGCCTGATGGCTCCAGGTCTGGCGACAAAGCTGAGCTGTGCATGTGCAGTGTAGCTGTGGTTGCCAGGGAAACCTGGCAATAACGCTTCCCTTGCGTGTGCCAGGGATGAATGAACCCCCACACAGTTATGTAACCCCTGAAATAGGTGAGTTGTGTGGGTTTAGTTCCACTTAACTTGGGAAAATCAACTTCCTGTTTCAGGGATACAACAGAAAGTTAGATTAGTTATGGTTGTTTGCTGTGGGTTTTCTGCACTTTTCAAAACGTTTCTATATTAAAAATATAGTTAAGCAATATATGTTCTGCATCTATATGTTGGAATAAAATAACCTAAATGAAAGACTTGTATTATCAGTGAATCATTAAGAGAATTGTTTTAGCTTTTGTGGCTCTTAAGGCCTAGCCTAAGTCCTAATGCATGATTTCCATTTCCAGTGACTGTATTGCTGTATTTATAAAACAGGGAATCAGACATTCCCTCATGGGAATCTTCCAGGTCCATGTGATTCAATGGCAGTAATTGATTCCCACCAGGCAATTTTTGAGGGAATCTCAGATTTCCTGTTTTATAAATAGAGCCCTATGTGTGTTTGTGTACGTGTGACAGGGTGCCACCTAGGTACATAAACCCCTCCCCAAAAAATGTTTTGTTTGGAGTTAAGCCTTATTATTTAGGAGCAGTATAATAAATATATCAATATAAAAATGATTAATATGGATGCAATTAAAATTTCCTGATGAATGAAAAAGTAAAATCCATCTTTTCATATGAAGACTGACATCTTTTGTCAGTGGGCATTTTGAGTTATGTGTTTTAAATTTAGGAATAGTTCCTTTGTATTGTTTATTTAAAATGTGTAACCCGAGGTTTAATGCGATCTCTAACAAATCACTTTTTCCAATAGTGTGGTAAACCAAAGAGAATTTTTCGACTGTCCTTCCTACGTAACAGTATATTCTCTAGAGATGGAAATCTTAGAAAAGTTTGAATAGATACAGCTTGGATTGTAAATATATCCAGCACGTTGACTGCAGGAACTGCCCGTCTTTCCTGTCTTTGTTCTGTTCTGTTGGCTTTTATAAACCAATCTTCTGTACAATTACCATAACTATAGCACTTACATTTAAAGCTGAACTCCCAACAGTTTATAAAAATCACATTGTGGTGCCCCCACCCCAAGGGTCGTATAGCTGTTTAGTCTGTATGTATTAAATAGAAATACTTACCTTATTCCTCACTCTCCGATATTTTGATCTCCTAATACAAATATGTGTGGACCATCAGCTTCAGTAAAACGAGGAGCAACTTTGTGAAGAGAAGAACAGCATCTTCATGGGATCAAGTGTAGTTACCGAAACTAGCATGAAGGAATAATAAATCCTGTGGGATCAAAGAATAATTCAGCTTGACCCATGACCCTGACGCCTCAGCCAGAGGGTACTAAAAGAAGAAGCAACAAATTTTTCAGTGGTACATGTGTTGAAGCACCATAACTTTGCTTCTTCCAGGCCATAGCAGGTATTACCCAATTCCAAGCAAGCAGACTACATTCTATTGGTCATTCCCCTGGCTCATACTGACAAAGTGATAATAGAAATCCCAACATGTAGTAGGAATAAAGGTATTCAAATCAGGAAGCTTTAAATACCCACTGCCACCAGAGAGAAGCAAAGTGATGGCATTTTACATAGGTTCTCAGAGAGGTAAGTTTAGAGTCTATTCTTTTACAGAGTGTTGTTTGAGTACCAGTGACCCCGGGATAACAGTGTCACTTTGGGTTACAATATGGTATTTTATGGACCATATGGTCTGCCAACTTTTTTTAATGGACTGGCATATGCTTTGATCCAATTGACTTTAATCTTGGCAGAGTATCAAAATCTCATCATGATTGCAGCAGAATATGGCCCCTGACATTACATATCACTACTAGTGGGGCTTTAACCTTTCAAGAATGCATTTTTAGTTGAGCTTGCATTTTTACTGCCCCCATAAATTCTCCATTTACTTTTATAGAGTACAAGTGTCATAGAAATGCTGCAAGCATGCATTATAAGGGATTTGTTTAGACCAAAACTATATTTATACACTGGATTATTTCTAACCCCCTATTATCTTATAATGAAGGCGTACATTGTATACTTTCATTCTGCAATGATTTAGCTGATTATGTTGTCTGTACAAACAAAAGATTGTATAATGTATTTCATTACAGAAAACAGACACTTACTTGCCTTGAATTACTCTTTTTAATGGAAGAAGCCGTTAAAATGTGTCTGTTAATGGAAGCTTTTTAACTAAACCTTGGATTGTGGTTACATTGGAAGGAATAACTTGCTGTAAAACATTCTAAGTAATTTACTAAAAACTGGGTGTAGAGACCATTTTTTCTTTGCATATAAATTAGGCTCAAATTGCTAACAAACCAGAAGTAAGTATACTTATTTCCTAAAAAGTAATTTTCAGAGTTCCATGAGTGTAATGAAAATTACAGACGCACGGCTAAGTTAGAGATCCTTATCATTGTGTTAAAGCGCTGTGATTGAAGCCTATTTTATTAAATTTATTCATTTTCATACATGACAATTAGATCTATTTGATGATTGCCATTTATAATATAAAGTGTCTGCCTATATTTTGTTGTCCCTGGTTCCTCCTTTGCACCCCTTCTATTTGAAAAATAAAATGTGCAGTGAAATCAGAGTAATTTCAGAAGTCTTTACAACTGTGCAAGATGGAAGTTAAGGCTGAAATATAGCTTTGTTTATTAATAGGAATTTTTTTTATTCTTATTTCTTTATACCTTGCTTTACCAACCGACATTGGGCAGTGTTGGGAGTCACCCGGTAGGAGTAAAGTTATTCTTTCTCCCACAGGACCATGCCCTAGAATGGAATAACATCCAATGCAAGTGTAAAAATTATTTTGCCTGTAGCCTAAAGTCATAACTTTTTAAACAAATGATAAAAATATAAAAAATCAGTTTATGAACAATCAAATATTTAATCAAAAATTATATACAATAAACTTTTAATGTTTCTCATTAATTAAGCCACTGCTATGAAGGAATGATTTATGTTGAAAACAGACTGTTTATGAGGTTCCAGTAATATTCTTAAAATCTAGTTTAGAATAACTGTTGTTCATATTAGCAGCTCTACTAGCTTTAGAAATTGTCAGAAGGATATATTTCAGAGTCTGAACAATATTTTTGAAAAAATATTTTTTTTAATTGCTGGATGGTGTTTTTTTATATTTTGAAATAACAATTAGTTCAATGCCAAGCTGTAAATGATTCAGATGAAGAAAAGGCGTGTTTTCATTTTCAATTTATTCTATCCATCGAGTGACATCTGTAGTCAATGTAATCAGTAGCTTGGCTAAGTTTATGAAGCCATTATACATATTGACTTCAAACAGTCTGGCATTGAGGTCTGCATCTGCCACTTTGATCCAATTGCTGCTTTTTTTCTATCCATTAATGTGTTTCCCAGAAGATCATTTGGATTGGTTTTGTATATTCAAGCCAACTTTTGAACATTAGCAGCTTTTAGAGGAAATGGTAAATTGTAGCAAACACAATCAGGGGTGAATCCATCAAATTGTGACCCGTATCTAGTACCAAACATAAAATTTTGCTTAAAAAATAAAAAGAAAGTATTTTTTATGTAGGGGTTCACTTAAAGGCCTGTGTTTGTTGAAGAAACCTTTTTTTACTAATCTATTTATATATATTTATTTATTTATATTATTTCCTGTTTTGTCCTTCTTTGGACTGACACAGAACTAAAGGGGAAGGGATGAAGAACAATCTGAATGGAGTTACATGACCAGTAAACTTCAGAAAACTTCCAAATATTTTTTTTTCCCTTGTTAAATTGTAAAATCCAAGGGGAGCTCAATATGCAGCTAACAACATGATGTGTCCACTTGCTTGCTTGGGTTTTATTTACCTGTTATAAGAATATTACCTTTCTAATGATATTTTTTGAATGCATTTTGCTCAAAACTACAAAAATATACATTCCAGGGGGAGCACGATCAGCCCAACACTTATGAAAAAACTCAGTTATTATTATAATAATAATGAAGTAGTGGCTGAATAAGTGGTTCAACCTCCATGTAAATGAGCCCTGATTAACACAATATTCTTACATCAATATTTATGTTTAGTGTTATTTATATTTAATACATAAATACATTGGTTATTGGTTACAATTGTAAAAACACATACAAATGTGTGAACAAGAAAAAACATGTCCAGAATATTCAAAGCATTAGCGTAAATGCAAACAAAACTTCAGTACTCCATAAACACCAAAGGATTGGATAATTGTAGATATTAGTAATATTCACAACTGAAAACTTTCAGAACCACCTAGTAAATAGACCCTACCCAATAAATAAATGGGAGGTATCCAATGCTGCATTAATAATTTACTCTTCGTTAGCTTCCAAAAGGTGTAAAGAATCAAAAAGTGCAATTTTCTTCTATTCCCACCCAGTGTTGAAAGGTGTTTAGTAGACTATTGGGTATTGGGTACACTGTGGTGCCATGATGTATTATTTTTAATAATTATCAGGAGAGTATATATATATATGTATATATATATATATATATATATATATATATATATATATATATATATATATTTACAGGTAGTCCCCGGCTTACATATGAGATGGGGACTGTAGATTTGTTGTTATGTTGAATGTTGATGTTTGTCTTAACATATTATTAGAAAGTGTGATGTCAGTTACTGTATAAAATCCTCACTGTGAGCTGATCACAAACAAAGCAAAAAAAAAAAAAAACTTTATAGAGCCTAGACGTTTAATACCTTCTTTGATATGCAAAAAGAAATACCAGCAGAGTTTGTCTTGGTCATTAAGAGTTACAAGATGCTACAGAACAGCCGAGCTCTTAAGATCACCCACAAACCCTCCCCCCTTCAAGCCTCCGTCCTGCACACAAACTAGCAGGGAAGCCCTGTTCGTATCTAGGTGCTGGTTTCCCTAGAAATCCCATAATACAATGGCTTCAGATGAAGAAAAACTCTGTACACTGCCTTCCTCGGGAGAAGCAATGTCAGTGCTACCCTCAACATTGTATTATTAGATTCCAGCTTTAAAAAGAGCAGAGTTAATTTAGGTTTCAGGTCTTAGAGGCAAGAAATGTGAAGGAGGTGATAAGTAGCATGTTTAAAATATTTTTTGTAGTGGAAATCTAAAATGTGATGAAGCACACATTTTAAAAAAGAAATAAGAACAAATGGGCCCTATGTGACTCAGAATGCAAATTTTCCAAATGTGTAGAATATAAATAAGGAAGGTAAACAAAGATAGCAATCAAATTTGTAAAGTTGCACATGTAATATGATAGTAATACTTGGTGAATATTATTATTATTATTAATATTATTATTAACTTATTAATAATATTAGGGAAATGAATGAGCTATATACTCCTATATGAGAATATACTCTTATAGTTTTTGGAGGAGAATATTCATAAAGAATATGACAAAACAAGAATTTGTAGAGAATTTTAATAGGGATTTGATCACCACCAAAAGATTTTTTCAATGGTTCCCCCATGTTATAAGGTCAAGAAACGCTGGGCCTGATTTATTAAAGCTCACCAAGGCTGGGGAAGATATACTTTTATGAGTGAAACTGGGTGATCCAGCAAACCTGAAAAGGATCTGGTCCAGGATTGAAAACATTTGCCAACAAATAGCAAATGACTTTTAGGAAGTTCATTCCAGTTTTGCTGGATCACCCAGCTTCATTGATAAAAGTGTATTCTCTCCAGCCTTGGAGAGCGTTAATAAATCAGGCACAGTGTTCTAAAGGTATGTATTTTAGAAAAAGGAAGACAACGTTGACTAAAAAAGGCTGCAGACTATTGCACACAAAAAAAAAAACTTGGGTGAGTTGTGGAGGAAATACAGAATTATTGACTCACATAAGTGTGCTGCTGATCTTCGGATATAGCAAAGAAACATTGAGAAAATAAAGAATAGGCCAACAGAATAATTCAGAATGATTGGCATTTTCTTCTGGATAACAAAGTTTGTGGTGCTAGAAACTGTGTATTGGTTGACTAGGTTACCCAGATTTAGCAACTCAACAATGAGACTGTTGTGGATATTGCAAATGTATATTGTGAAAAGATCCAAAATCATATTAGGAATAGATTTAAATTTTGCCAATAAACTGTATAGTGGATACCACAGATGGATGTGTCTATATAGGTAAGGCAATAAAGAAGCTTTATGAATGTAGACGTATAATCTATGTACTATTTATATAGGAAATGTACAGTCATCAATAATAAGACATGATGTGCATCCAGTGCCAGGTTTTCTGTGGGCAGGGATATAATGAGGGATTGATTTGGAATAAAAAAGTAGATAAATCCTTCTCCATGATCAAACCTAAAATAAAGTTTTTTGTTTATTTTCTTGATTAATAAATAGACAAATAATGTTTTAGAATAATGTTTTTTCATTTATTTATTAATAGACAAATGATAGATTTTTTTCTGTGGGAAGTTGACATACCATTGTGTATAGCATTTGTTGTATGTAAATAAACATATCTGGGCCTTAATACCAGCTTTAAGACTATTGTCTGATAAATGATGATTCCACTGGTGTAGCATCCCCATGACATTTGTTGGGAACACACATTGTTTTAGGGGAATCTAGAAGCACGACTTTTTTAATATTGAGGGCAGTACTTTGACATAATTTCCCGAGGCAGATGGAAGTTTAGCGAAATGTTACACATCACTGGGACTTAGATTAAAACACCATCCTACCAAAATTGCTTGAGAACCACAGTAATGGGCATATAGAAATGCATCACTATGGTTGGGTGTTTTATACATAGGCCAGATATGGACATTTGCAGGATGTCTGTAGTTCATATTATTCTATTATCCCCATAGAGATTGCAATTGTCATGGGTATAGAACAACCTAATACATGTGTTCATCTAGTTGAGGGTCTTTAAATGGTATCTGTACAAGTTTTGTATGTTTGAGTTATGTTCTGCAGTTGCTTCTGCACATGACTTGGAATTATGAAGAGAAATTGCTGCTGTTTTGTACATGCACTGGATAAGAATATAAGCACAATTTTGGTACTGAGGGATGTGCAGTAATATATAACATTGAAGCACCACAGTGACTTCAGGAACTTCAGTACTTTCATTTACCTACTTCAGAATATGCATAACAGTGCTGAATTTAAATAAGGGCAAAGCAACAGTGGTGCATTACAATCCACACTTATTCTGTTATTGGTAGTGGTAGCTAGAGGCCTTCTATCCTGCTCTGGTCCCTGGCTATGTTTTTATACATTTCTTATTTAAGTGTTTTGAGCATAACAGCTTTTATTATTTATAGGTTTTAATTGAGAATTATTAGCATTTAATGATGTTACACAGGGATTGTTATGCATAGAGGCCATTCCACTTAATCAGCTGTGAAACAGTGAAGTGTTGCAATTTGTGTCAGTGGAATTTGTACTAAGGAGTAACATCATTCCCATGCATCCAAGCCCGATAAAACTGAAAATACACCCCTGTGCTTAAAATGCAAATTATATTGTGTAGTGTTGGAAATATAAATAGGAACAGTTTATACATACTACTTTCTTCCAGTAAGTGCATTTTTTGTAAAAATCTATATTTAAAGTAAAACTGCAACATGTAAATTAAAATTTACGTCAGTTATAAAACCAGCCTACAAGTTTTTTTTGGCCTGGATTTAGAGCCTAGCCCATAAATTTTAGCAATATCAAAAACGTGGTGTAGTTTGTCACATGATTGCAAATTTATTACAAGAGCCCATAATAGGCATCAGTTGACTAAATAAATCTCTGCAGAAATAGGAATCACCTCTAACATCTAAGGTTAGCAATGTGGATAGAATTGCACATGCACAATGGAATGGGTTGGGGGATGCTCCTGAAAACCATGGGCAGCATCATTTTTCACTAAAATCACATACATTCATTTAAACACACATTTCCACTTTGTCAGCATTTATTAGAATGATTTTTTTCACTGTTAATGTTTAACTCTTAGAACAGATATTCTATTAGATATAAAGTGAAACCTGGTTCAGGGTTTTTTTGTTCTTTATGTTGATGCCTAATGTATGTGTTTAATTTAAACTGAAAGGGCTGTACATAGAGCACCATACCTACCATGAGAATGACCAATTTTGTGTGAAACACGTCAGCCTTTTTTTATGTAAAGCAATGATGTGTGTCTGAGGATTGTAAAAACCCTCCAATACCTTGCTGAAACTGCACAAACTGTCTACAGCTGGGCAATGCTGTGGTCCGGCAGCACATGCTGGGAGTGATTGATGGCTGGATATCCTGGCAGCAGTTTAATATTCATAAATGTTTGTTTTTTCATTAACCATATGCAGATATTTTACTAGTTGTGAGATGGCAAAAGCCTCATAAAAAAAAACTTTGAGGAATCGGAATCTCTCTTGTTTTCTTCTTGCTTTGACTGGGTTCCAATTTAAAACACCATAAAAAGCTTACCCTAATATTGTTAAAGAAATTTAATAGACAGTATACTCTCACTAGGATGTCTAAAGTATTTTCTTCCCAATCATGTACTCATTTTTAGATCAAATTAGATTCAACATAATGTATCCAAAGTGTTTGTCCAAGTGAAACATCCCATGCATATATGCCCATGGTAATCCAAATTATGAAAATTAATTTGTAGATATAGTTATAGTCCATCCATATCAATATGATCTCCATTTGTCAAATAGGGGTTTGTATAGTTGTCGATATTGTGACGCATTTTGCAATATAAGAAAATCAACTTCCAGATCAGCTAATGCTTTAATAGTCTAATATTGTATTTTTTTGTAAAAAATATTTTGTAACTTTGTAAAACATGTCTGCCTATTGTATTTTAGTAGCTAGAAAATATTGATTACTTATAAGTCACAAAACACTTGACTGAAAAGTTGTCTACTCTTATAAAGACAGTTATATCCCACGCTACAGGCTGCTTTGTTTAATTGCTTATTAAAGGCTTTGTTCCAGCGAATGCTGTTATGCCCTGGTTTATTTTTTCTCTACTTTAAAGGCTATGCTTCCATTTTCTCAGAGCTCAAATGGCAAGCTAATAGAATGTTGCATTTTTTTCAGAGTATAAAGTAACTACCATGTTGTGCTCATTCTATTGAAAATTTCTATTGATCTGCTATGTGAACTCTAAAGATCTTGAAACACACAGTTCAGATGTAGCCCAGCACTATTATGACAGCTTCTTCTGTTTGAGAGTGAAATAAAAAATATATAACATTCTTTATAGAACCGCATGGCATAGATGGTGCTGAATGAGACAGAACAATCTAACATACCTCTATGAATTAGGAAAAATATATATTTGCAGTTTGTTTCAATATCTGTAAATTGTATGGCTTTGGAAGTCATTTGTCAGAGCTATTATCAGAAAAATCTAAATAATCTATTTAAACCATTGTGTCCATAATTGTTTCTTTCATTGCATAGGTCAACTATAATTAGTTTCTTTGTGTTGGATCTCTTTGAGCCCCACATCTGAAATGAATAGATTGTAACTATGTACTGTATAGATAGGCTTGCACATAAACCTAAACATGTGTCACATAAGTAACATGAATTACAAAATTATAACAAAACTAAAGCTTAAGTTTCACATACGGAATATCAATATTAATATAAATCGTATTTTGTACAGAATAAATACAGGCTTATTCAGTAAACAATGCAAATAATAACTGAGTACTGGGTTCAATAAAAAATAACTGAGTACTGGGTTTAATAAACCATAGCACCCAATAAGAGCTCAATTCACTAAAGCCAAATTACTTTGGTCAAACCAGTAACTGGTTCAATGTTACAAGTTAATGCTTCTTACACTTACCACTTTGCTCTTTGCATCATTTTATTGAGAAGCATGACAGTGTAAAATAATCTACAAATGCTATACTAGGATAGAGCTGGGTTTAAAGATAAGTGGTAACCTTAGGATTCAAAAAAGATAGTCAGATATATAATGTATTTCACAGTCTCCGAACAATGGCAGATAACAGATTTATATGTGAGGTTCTAGTAGCATGTTAGATACCATATATGCTGTCTCATGAGAAAATGACCTTGAAGCAGAGCTGTAGAATTTTATTGTTAAAGTAATATGTAATTGGATTTCAGCAGTAGAGAGGCTTTAAGATATATATAAAGAAAAAGGGAAGTAATGTGAGCAGGTAAAATTAGAATTCAGTATATGTTAGACAAGTGTAATTCAAGGAAGGCAATTTCGTATAATGTAGGGTTGAGGAGCTTGAGCATTTTAAGGTGAATAGCTTACATTTTTCCATTAGGAGAGGAAAAGGATAGCTTTTTTTAAATGAACTGTAACAAATATCCTTTCATAAATACATGTAAGTATACAATTGTAATTAGGGATGAATAGGCACTTTGAAGCTTCAAAATTCTTGTCTCATTTTATATATATATATATATATATATAAATATATATTTAGATAAACACACACAGATTTTTTTTTAAAAATACTGCTCCTTACTTTTTAAATGTCTTCTTACCCCTAATGTCTACATGTTCTCCATCAATTATTTCTCATAGCAAGTTTCCTTATGGTGACAACAGTGGACTATGTGTGTGCAATGTGTCGTTAAATAGGCATTGGTAACCTTCAGTGGCATCCCACATGACAGGCTAATGGTGTCATTGTGGTAATGAAGGACAAGAATAAAGCATTGTTGCCTTATAATAGGAAGGTGTCTGAGGAAGGATCTTCATGCAACAACTTTTGATATGTTGTAGTTGCTTTCTTTTTTTAATGCTTGGCTAATGAATTGTTGCACTTTAAATTTAATTGAGCTAAAATACTGCCCAGTTTTGATCTATCTGATATAATTTTGATCATCGTTTTCTGCCTGTGCATTCTCTGTACACTACATTTTATTTTTCATAGAGTAATGTTTTCTACACTAATAATATTAGTTTTTTTTCCTTATTTTTAGATAACCTGCAGTTAACTATAGACTTCTTTTACACTGTCAATAACACTTGCTAAATGCTAACATTAACATTAGGAACTAATAGACAAACTTTGGCAGCAGTAGATATTTAAAATGTTAAGAAAGAAAACATTATTTAATTACAGTTTTACCCAGCCAATATATGAGAACTGGATATTTGGCACAGAATAGTTGCTTAATGGGCAGGCATTCTATTCTATCCTATTAGCATTCTGAATTATTTAGGAATAACTGTGCTTTCATATATAGTATGAGCTCTGAACTAATGCATCACCTGTAAATAAGTAAACAGGATAATATGTATTTAATAGAATAAACCCCAGCTTTCTGACAATGCAGCATACCTGTGCCCTATTTATTGAATCTTCTGCTCTTGGATTAGTAACTCCTTCCTGCTTCTTGTATGCAGTTAGGAGACTTGGCATGGTCAAGTCTCCTAACCCATGTGACAATGGCATGGTGTCCGGCTGCTTCCAGTGTAAAATGAACAGTTTGGGCAGAAACAGAAACCACCTCCCCTGTCTCCCAGCTATAGTTTTGGGGCAGGTAAATCATCACTGTAGTTGCAATAGAGCTCAGACGTTGATACTGCCTGGCTCCCTTTTCTAATCAGCATTATTAGACACAGTTACAGAAAATGCTTTTATTTGCATTTAACAAAAGAAGTCCTGAAAGTAAAACAGTTTAATTGCAAATTATGCAAACACATTAAAGTGCAAATTAGTTTTAGAGGGGAAAGGTAATAACGTGGGACTCCACATTGGGGAGATTCCCATTTACCTCCTACCACAAATACATTGATCACTGATGCTGGAAATTAAAGAAATTCAAATTTTGACAAGGGCTGAATTTTTCTTCACTTTGGTAATTTCCTTTACTTTCAAGTTCTGTTGTCTCTCTGGGATGTAAAGCAAAAGTAAATCTTATCAAGAAGGACAAGGAATATATTTTTCGCATTGGGTGTAAAACATTTGTAACAATATAGGAGATTAACCTGCCCAAGTTTTAAAATTCTGTTAAAAAAAAGGAACTATAGTGTTTCGGTATCATACAGATGAGCCAACGTATTCACATTGCACAGCCAGTAAAGTAAGAATAGCCGCAGGCTATGAAAAATACCCCCGCAAGCTCTGTTCAACTTGAGGCATGTCCAGAGACTGTTTTCTTTTCTGTCTGTATTATCTCTTGTAATTTTCATTGAAGATTTTATTGTACTCTCTGTTCCACCAACATGTTCCAGTTCCTGGGGCATCCACTGGTGCAATGAAACTTTTTGGTTTCTATTTTCACAGATGTGCCTTTCAATTAAAAATATGCTTGAAAGGAAAAATATCAGTGGAGGTGGCATAAAAAAAGATAAAGGAAAAAGAACTGAAGTAGAGAAGAATGGATCTTGGAATACAAAATGAAACATACGAAAAGCAAAATGTCCAAAAAACAAAACACACATCATATATAAAAGTGCATTTCAAAACATCACTAGATATCCTAGTAAAATGAAAACTAAAGATTATTTATAAAAATACTGCTATTTTAATACCAACTAAGCAAATTGGGGGAGAAACTGCCATGTACAAACTAATGTTAGTTGTTTGTTTTTGCAAATATAGGAGTATATAGGATTGATTATAGATCTAGACAGAAATAGAGATGAAGCCAAAAGCACAACTTGCTTGGTGTGTGTCTAGTAATAGATTGCAAACTTCTTAGGGGAACAGGGACCAATTTGAAAGGATGTATGTACTATGTACTCCGTAACACATTGTGTAATATGTCAGTTCTGTTTAAAACATAGATTCTACAAGCTCAAAAATTTTGGTCCATGCTGACATGACAGTATCACACAGTTCCTGTGGATTTGTTGGATACTTATCCATTATGCAAATCTTCCATTCCACCACATCCCCAAAGGTGCCGGAAGATGTGGTGCCTGTGGAAGACTACACTGAATGCATTATCATTGTTCAAGAAACTATTTTAAAATGATTTTAGCTTTGTGACATTTTATTCTGCTGGAAGTAACCATTAGAAGATGAATACACTACAGTCATAAGATGATAAACATGGTCAGCAACAATATTAGGTAGGCTGTGACATTTAAAGAATGCTCCATTGGAACCAAAGGGGTCAAAATTATACAAGGAAAATAGCCCCCCACCATTACAGCACCACCTCCAGTCTGAACCGTTAATACAAAGCAGGTTGGATTCAATTGTTCATGTTGTCGACTCTAAATTCTAGCCTTCCAAAAAAAAATGTTGAAGCAGAATTCAAAACTCATCAAACTAGGAAGTGTTTTTCCAATCTTCTGTTATCCAATTTGGATGAACCTATAAGAAAAGTAAATTTAGGTAGCTGTTCTTATCTAACAGTAGTGGCATCCAATGTAGTCTCCTGCTGATGTAGCCCACCTGCTTCAAAGTTTAATATTTTGTGCAATTAGAGATTCTTTTAGTACATTTTTTCTTTCTACTTCTGCCCTATGTTTGGCTTGTTTGATTCAGTTCACCTTATTTGGTCCAGCTCTGCAGGTTTATTTACTGTTTTCTCCAAACATTATGCAGCTTTTCTCCTACTTTTTAAAGAGATGTTCATTACTTTTTAAGTTTTCCAGTTATCTGATCCTTGATTTAAGAATATGTCAGAAAACAGGTCACAAACACCCTGTGTACAGCAAATAATAATTTTGAGAAACTCAGCATATTTGTCAGCACAAAGTATTTTTAAGTGGAATTGAACATATAACTATGTTCCTTTCACTTTTAGTTTTCCCAACTAGAGTTAAAAAAAAGTAATTTGCTGAAAATATAAAAATAGGACCAAAACTGTTTTTTTTTTACCTTCTTTAATTTTTCCCCTGTGTCTTCTGCTGCCATAGTGGAAGCAGATGTTCTATTACCACACTGAATTCTGGACAATAACTTTATTGGGCTGGCAACAATATCTTTTTATTTTTCATTTCACTGTCTTCAAGCAATATTCTGGGAGAAGAGATGGCTTTAATGCACAGAAAGAGCTTTATGCATGCACCACCAGTTCTGTCCCATGGAGAGTGGGCAGAAGTGCATTCCAAATCGGCTTTACATGCTTACAACAGAAAAAAAAGCTGTGGAAAGATGCATATAGGGGAAAACAATGTGTGGAAGAATAAATGCAAACCAAACAAAAGGTAAACTATGGATTTAAAACAATATAAATGCAATAATTTGTCATATATTTTTATAAAGTTGCATGACTCACCTGTCCACATTCCATAGCAGGATGACCAATCTTCCTCATTTTCTTTTTCTGCTGTAGACAGAAAAATTAAATTTTTCTATTTATTTTAATAAATGAATAAAACAAGGGGATGGTACAAACAATATACAGGAAAATAAAAGAAACAAAAAGATATTATGGTAAATCATAATACCTGCCTATTCAGTTCTAACCAGATGGTCTGATGTATCTGAGAATATTAGTGGGCTGGTGTTAGTTTACAGGAGCTGTTCAGTTTCGAAATAAAAATAGTAAAATGGCTTACTGGTATAATAAATACATTTTCGTTACAATTCCCAACATAGTTTGGCTTTCTTCTTTGCCTCCCTTATTTTGGGTTACATTGGTAACCTTGTTGTCACTATATAATGACAGCCTCTGCATCTTTTTGATCTTTAGGTAGGGATGCCAAGACAGATGTTGATGTTGCTTTTATTTCAGATGCCTACATTAAAAAACACTGGATGAATCCACATTATTTTAAAAGAGGATTTTAAGGGCCCATGTTGACGGTGACTTGAGCACATGAGATTAGCTTTAAATTTCCGTAGACTTGTAAGTCTTTCTCTTGAAACAGGTCAAATGCACCTGTCAGTTATGTAATGAAGGATCTCAGAAACTTCTCTAACTGATGTCTATTTGATGCCATCAACCCAAGTCCTAATGCACATTATAAAGTACTTACAACCTTTTCTTTTCCTCTTTGCTTTTCTCTTAGAGTACTTATCACTATCACTGTTATTACTTGTACTGTATGTTAAAAACAAAAATAAATTAAAAAGAAGCTAAAAACATTGTAATTAATACTGGTATTCCAAGACAGACAAGAAAACATCTTAGTGGTTCTATGCCTACCTTTGTGTGTATTCCAAAAGATGTTTGTAACCGTATTTTTTAGTCAGTTAGGACTGTATTTGCCAGTTAGGACAATTTGGTAAATTTTACATCTAAATCTTGCTTAGACTTATATTATATTTACTAGATGAAAGGTGAAGATTTATATTATATGTACTATAAAGAAAATTATTATTTTTTTAAAAAACAGTTAACAAAGAACATTTTTTTATTTTAGTTTTGATAGATTGTCAAACAAAAATAGCATTTCGGGTTCTGTTTCTGTCTGTGGTCGCATTGGGTAGACTTTCTCTTTTCCTATTTTTGTCTGTACAAAAAACATGTTTTTTAGTAGCATGAGGATGCATACATAGCATTTGACCTATTAAACAATCCAACCATTGATTCTATTTTTGTTAAACTTACAAAGCAAAACAAGACATAAAAAAGTGGTTTTGATTGATCACAAGGAGATGGGTTTATAATTGTTCCAATCAAAAACATGATGATCACGTTCAATAAAACTAATGCAGTTTTTTTCCATTTTGATCCCACTTCAGTTTGATTCTACAATACATTGCATTACAACTGTTAAGTTGGATGGTTTTACAATAGACAATTGGTCCAACAAACTCATACTTATTAAGGCTCTCCAAGACTGGAGGGGATGCCTTTCATCAGTGAAGCTGGGGGATCCAGTAAACCTGAAATGGAATTTGGTCCATGATTCAAATGACTTTGACGAAATCCATTCCAGGTTTTCTGAACTACTCAGCTTCAATGATGAAAATGTATCCTCTCCAGCCTCGGAGAGCTTTAATAAATCAGACTCATAGATGGTAGATTTCTTTCTAGTTTCTGGTTAACTTGCAAATATATTTGCAAATCCTGATAGTTTGAGAGTGTTTTAAACTGAAAAAAATGCTACATGAATGGTCACCCATAGTATTAAATTTACAAACCCTTTAACAACTCACATTTTAAAAAACACATAGCAATCAGATCTGAAGCTCTTATTTCAGTTTGGATTTAGTTTGATAATGAAGCCCACGGCTTCTATAAACTCTCCCATAACTTCCATCTGATCTTAGAACTGAACAGAACAATTTCATGACAACCCCCATTAAATATTTTATTCAACAGGGATTTCTTTTTATTTGGCTGCTAAAATATTAATGCATATTTTTTGCAGTACCCTGGTTTTACTTGTTTAGATTGTGTCCTAGAGCAAATTGAAAAGTGTAATACCAATAAAATGAACGTGTGGAAAGTGTAAACAAAAGTGTAGAATATTCCTTTGTTCAAATAATAATTTACATGCTGTTCAGAGGTATGACCATGCATTCCTTGCCAAGCATCATACTATTTTTATAGGTATATACATGTTGTATATTACAGGATGTCATCAGTGTGTGGAAAAAGGTAAATTCAGACTAAGTACAAAACTTTTAAGTGCACCTGTACCCCGGACTATGCACCTACCTAGCTGATTGTACTGTAATTAATTCAATATTAAAGATCACAAGAAATTTGTTTCCGTTTCCAACAGTTACGTTATTCAATTAGGTGGCTGGAAGAACAGAATTGTAATACAAAGTAAAGTAACAGGAAAAGCTTTAATGTTTACATGCTTCTGTTATGAACTTTGTAGATTAATTCATCGACAACACCTATAGTTACAGAGAAACTTGGTTAAAATTGTTTTCACTGTTCATATGCATGTTTACTTAAAGGTAAAAGTCAGTTTAGCGCACTATTTCAGCCCAATTGGCATATTTTGTTTATATAATTGTTTCAGTTTGTAGTCATTCTACACATGATAGTCTAAAAAAAACTCATAAACCTACAACAAAAGAGATATTATAAAGATTGGAAAAAGAAATTGCAAAAATCTGGACAATTACCAGATATAAAGTAGCATGGAACTAAAACATTCGACCTAGGTAATGACTATCATGTTGATGTTAGTGTGTGTGCAGTGTTCTGCTATGCTAAAATCTATTTTATACAGTGTGACAGAACCAGGAATCCTACTGATCCTTAGTCGGCCTGATGGCTGCCATTTTAAGTTTTAAATTAGATCTGTCTCCTGCCAATCAGTGTTCATACTAGAAACAAATTACATAGTTGACAGTACGCTTTGCATATTTTAATAACTGTCCTTACTATTAATTAGCTTGCAACAATATAATTCATTATTCAAATGTCTTCTATTATGCTGCCATTGACAAGCCAGGTAAACCGATTCGGGAAGAATGGCGAGCGTTGAGGATGTGGATAAAATATCTGTGATATTACATCTAAAGAAGCTCTGCAGTAAATTTATAAGTAAGCCTTAAAATACAATCAGGCCACACAGCCTACTTAGTATGGGCTGAAGTTGATTTTTTTTCTTAAGGAAAAGGTATAGCACATCATGGCCAGATTTTGTAAAAAAAAATCTGGTGATCTTGAAAGCTCTATTGCTTACCAGTTGGTAATGCAACACAGCCACTGTATGTTTTTATGCTTTTATGTACAAGAAGAAGAATAGAAAGCCTGATATTTGGGGCACGATTTCCCATTAGGTACTGTAGCCATCACCTCTTGGCAGCAGGAACAATAGAAAAGATTTTTCCAGTATGCAAAAGATTCTTTTACTATTATCATTAAAAATTGCATTAATCTTATACAAGCTCATGTATACATTTCCATGATTTTCTAAACAAAAAGTTGGACCTGTAAAACACAAAATGTTCCGTGTAATTGTGCTGATCTTGGCAAAGGTGGTTGCTCTGCAAGGCATAGGTTATGTTGCCAGTAGGGCCTACAGGCATATCTTATGTTGCTTACAGGCCCTACTGCATTATCAAAGAATCTATAAACCAGATACATTAAGCCACCAGCCAGATATTTACTTTCCTTTGAATAAAGAATTTTACTGGCAATGTTTGAAATAGAAAAGAACAGTCTCTTAAGAAACAGACCCAACCCATTGATGAGGAGCTCTCCTGAAGTTCGATCAGATGTAAATTCAATACATTTTCTGACTTTTGCAGCATTCAAGGTTATTGCTTAATAGCATTAAAGGTTTCCAGCTTGACCTTCATACTTACTCACAAATTTTTAAGAGTTGCAAAAACTCTTTCTTCTATGTGTTGTAGATGGATGAAGAAGGGATGTAGTTATAATCACATCTGGTGGTAATGTGACATTAGGTCTTTTTGAACCAAGATATTCCTAATTTAAGTCCAAATAAGTCTTCATAAAGTCATAGCTTCACCTTCAGTTGCACTTTTGCCTTTATGTTCCAGGACTTTCAAACATCAACAAAGATATCATGGAACATGGGCCTTCTGTTGGTGTTAAACTTTAACTTTAAACTTTTTAACACCCACATAAGGCTCTGGTATTAGTCATGTGACTATAACTGTGTAAATACCGGTCACTTTAACAAAGTATCATTATTATTGTGGCTATTTCACACCACTGGAAAGCTACCATTCCACCTACACTGCTCAGTCAACAGAACTACCAGATATCTCTTGTTGCCAGGGACAGCTGTATTCCTGGAACTAAATTAAGTTTCACAACAGAATAGCAGTTTTTTATAATCAGCTAATTCAGTTGCCTTTGTGTCAATGTAGTCCCATCTCATCCGCAAATCATTGTAAAAAGGCTTCTTGCTTAAACTATAAGTGAGATTGCTCTGAAACATTTGTCTTACGCACCTACATCATGTTCCTAACACAGCCTTTCTCCAATATTTTCACTCAAAAGTGAACCCTTATTATAATTTTCATCTCTCAGGAAACCCCTGGTAAATTTATTCATCGAAGGTCAGTACGAATTTTGGCATTGGAACCAAAATTTAAAGCACTATAAAAGAGAAGGTCAATCAGCCACAGTTTAAGGAACTCCCAGCAACCTCTGGAGCAGTGTTTCCTATCCAAGGTCCTGGTGAACCCTAAGGTTCCTCCAGAGGTTGCCATGGGTTCCTTGAGCAATGAGCAATTTGTGCCTCTCAGGTCCCCTAAACTGACACCAAATATTTTTTTATCTGTAAGGATGACATTCTTCTCACTAGCTTGGAATGTAATAGGCAATTTCTCCTTTGACCACCATGCTAATGTACTGTAAGTTGTGGATATGGTAAGAGGTCGACTGAAGACCTGAAAGTTCTGTTAAGTTGAGAAACACTGTTCTGGAGAAACCCTAGTATTCCATGGAGGAGAATATTCACTCCACTTTATTTATTAATTCACATGAGAAGCACATTTCTGTATTATATATTTTTATGCACATGATTGGGTATTTAGAAAGCAGCTACAATTAAAAATTAAAAACAAAAAAAAAAAACTACTTTAGGTAATCAACCCAATAATGCATATCAATCTAAACCTATGTTGAAAAAGACATGGCAGACTACTTTCAGTAAAAAAGCCATTTTAAAACAATCTGAAGATTCAGATTTATAGGCTGCTAAAACTATGCAAATCTCTGGAATTGATTTACTTAAGGTTATTTTATTTACTTAAGGTTACTTAATTTACTTAGCTTATTACCTTAGTAAAGTGCATTATCACTATACAAGGCATAATGCAATACAAGGGGAAAAAAGTCATGTTATCATGTATTTTATATAAATTGCAAGTGATTTAGTATTCTTTTCAAACTACAGAGTGATAATTCATTTTACTGAGTGAAGAGCCTACACTTCTTTACTAAATTAATTGCAATGTTTCCTGTGAAAGTTATTTTTTTCCCATCTTCTTCCTTGCAAGCTTTCCTATTGGTCAGTCGGGCCTCCAATAAAGGACAAATAGGAAGAGTTGGGAGGCAAAAGTCAAGATCAGCATACTTTTGAGCTGCCTATATATCAATGTCTACTTACCATTTTGATGTGTAGCTTTTGTAGAGGATAATCTCTACCTATGCATTTTTTCATCCCATGCTAGATTTGAATTGCACTGGACCGAGACAGAATTGCTTTAAAATTTCAATATCATTTACAGGAACATTTTACTGAGCAGATGCATTTGTCAACATCCTTTCTAATATAGACTAGACACACATGAGAATGTGTTCTCTGTAATATGACTGACAATGGCACATAACCATAATAAAACTGTTTGAAGAAATCATCTTGAATAAATGGTGGAAGCTGATATCAAAAATTGCACAAATCAGCTGCACAGAAATGCTTCCTTTGTGCTCTACAGTTATCTGTATGAACCAGAAACACTCTCAGGGACAAAACCCTCCGTGGAACAAATATGCAATGAGACTGTCCCTTCAGATTACAGACAAATGTCAAATGAATAGTGTAAGCTATTGTATTATTATTTTCAATGAGCAGCTTTTAGACTTGTTATTCAAGTAATGACTATGCAAGGTATTGGCATATTTGTGCCTGATAAAACAAAGAACACAAACTTCCAGACACTGCACCAAAATGTACCCATCAGGTTTTATCTGCTGTTAACACTGAGGAGTTCTAGGACAATGAACAAAGCAAAGTTCAGGTGGGGTTTTTTGACAGTTTACCATAGTGAACAGGCTTCAACCGTCCCAAAGCCCTTGTTACCACTGAAAATAATAACAGCAGTTGAATTCCTTTTTCGTACAAATGTTTGCCTGCACTGCGGTTTTTGAGATGCTTCATGCAGTCTCTGGGAGTAATTTGCCACTGAACCCTTTCCATAGACTATGACATTTTTAAAGTGTTTTACAAGTGGTACAGAAGTGTTTTTTTCATTGGTCATTTAATGAAACGTCACTTTCATTGCATGCAGAGGCATGGGCTGCTTGCAAACACTGTCTCATATAAACATCACTGAGACCTATGTGAAGTCTCAGGTGATGTGAGTACACTATATTGAAAATATAAAGTGGTTAAAACATCCTCATTTACCTCCATAGCTATAGGTATTGTCGATTAATGTATCCTTAAATTCACAGAAGTACCAAAATTACATCTCTTCCCCTGTTTATTTTCTGTAGAGCAGCGGTCGCCAACCGGTGGTGAGAAAATTATGGTGGTCCACGGTTCTGGCCGGTGCACACCCGAGCGGGGTCAGGAGAAGGACCCCGCTGGCAGGGCGCACCGGCCAGAGCTACGGACCACGTCCCCCTAAAAATTCCAGGCTCAGGGAAGTGGGCGGGTTGTGTCCCTGGACAAAATCCACCCACTCTCCGATTGCAAGCTCAGATCTGCGATGGGAGAGTGGGCGGGGTTATCACATGATGACGTCACTACGGGGGAGGTTTCTCCCCCTTTGATTGACACCCAGCTCCCTGCGCAGGAGCCGGAAACTTTAGGGTTGGTAACCACTGCTGTAGAGAATTGGCAGGCTGCCAACACACCATAGGTATTTCTAAACTGTTAGAAACCAACTAAATTTCAAAAGACTGAGTTGTTTGTGTTTTTACTCTGTATTTATCTCTGTACTTAAAATAAAAGCAGATAAGGAGGTCAAGGATAGCTTGTCATAAAGCCCTTTTACTGCCCACAGAAAAATAATGAGTTTATTGTCTATAGTCAATGTATTTTGCACTGCAGCATCAGATATATTTTTTGTTGTTAAGTACATGCACGCTTAGTAATGGTAAAGTGTTTCACTTACAGCAATTTTTTACCTATCAACAAACTCAAAGTACTTCACTTAACAATGCCTTCATCTCCTTTTTTAACATAGAAGGATGGCAACCTTCCTTCTTTTAGTATCATCGGGGACACCATCTACCCAGTGGACTGAGAACTGATTTAGAGACAGCATAGATTTAGAGATAACATTAAAGGATACTAAAGGATAGCAAAATAAATTAATTGTTGGCAATGCCCACAAGGGCCCACCACAGATTAGCCCCTTCTATAAACTTTGACCCTGGTGCCTTTCTGCAAAGTTGTAGTGTTGCATTCTGATCTCTGGGTAAGGCCAGGGCTTGGTTTACGTTAGTGTTTTTTGCAGGAGGTTAAGTAGTATACCACTTGCAAAAATGGTTAACATTGAAACAAATGATTCCTTTTTGTGTCATCATATTTGTAGCTACTTGTAAATTCCTGGAAAAAAAAACTAGTAGTTACCACCTGTTACAGCTCTGGGCACCCAGGAGTGATAATAGTTTTGTAATGTAACCTAAACAGTAGTAAACGCATCCTCCTGCCTGAAATGGCAGTCCCTTTACTGGAGAAGAGGGACTGCCAAATACTGGTAAAATATATGCTTTCTATGGAAAAGATACATTTGCTGTGTATTTTGTCTGATCAAAATTTATTAATGCAGACTTTTAGAAAATTCATTTTAAGGATAGCCTGGCAAACAATCTTCCCTAATGGCTGAAAATAGTAAATATGAAACATTTACCAGTATATGCAACAATTTCATATTGATTACCAAGAAATTAAAATATTTTGTTACTTTTTATTGTTTAAAATAAAAGGAAACACATATATATACTTTTCCCTTATCAATATAGGACTTTTGCATGCAGCAAACTGCATGCATATACACTATCTTCCTAACATTACAGCTTAGCCTATAAAACATATATCACTATAGAGCCTGTATTGTTATTTATCACTTGTGTTGATTTCTGCCTTGGAGAAATGTGCGCTAGATAAACATGTTTTAGGAAGGAAAGACGGATCATTCCTCCTTCAGTGATCGATTGCATCCTAATGTAGAGAGACCCTGCTGAACCTGCAAAGATAATACCTTGTTCCTTTCACAAGGTTTAAACCAGAAAGAAAAAAAAGAAGGAGCCCATAGAAAATGTAGGTCAGGACCAAAGATTGTAACACAGGATGTGAGCCGGTGCTCAGGGGATGCTGGTAAAGAGATAATTGGCAAAATAAAGTTGCAGCAGGTTTCATTTTTGTTCAGAAAAAAAGATGTACCAGCATATCGCACAATACTTCACCGCAGTCAGAGGCGATGAGACTACTGCTTCTGTATTTGCTGATATTTTATAACATACAAAGCAGGGAGGATTTAGATACATTAACATGAATATCATCTCTTTGTGTCATCTGCATTTATAATCCTGGAAATGCATTAAATAGGAAAATTGTTTATCTTAGTTTGTTATATTTTATGTATGCTGTGCAGGGTTTTTTCTTTTGCAGTCTAAACCTTATAAACTGTGCCTAACCTTTTATGCGTCAAACATTCTCCATATATCAGGCAATGCATTTGGAATACATACCTGCTGTCCAAAGTGAATTAATATGCCAGGCTCTAGTCTGATAATAGGGGGCCTTATGTTCAGCCATGTAACTGGCATTGTTAAATTTAATTCTTATAAAAGGATAACAATCTTTTTTTTTTAATTTTCTGCACTAGGATATTTCTTTTCAGCCTTGTGATTTTTAAAATCTTATTTTTACAAAAATATAAGTATCTCTTTGGTCAGCCATGTGACTGTAAATTTCAACTCTCAGTGGGTGAAATTAACTTCAGGTGAAAAAAAAACTATTACTTGGAAATAAAATAGTGCTTTATTTTTGTGAGCTGAGCCTCCTATGCCATTCTTTTAATTATATTGCAGAATAAATCTACTCCCTGTGTCATATCCTATGTAGTGATCCCAACTCATTTGATTTAATTAGAAATATAAATGTATGACTTGACTCTTATCCAGTAGCCCCCATTCATGCTGTATACCGCAATAGGTATATTCCCCAGATTACTTTTTATATATGGAGCATTAGCTGCATGCATTGATTGAGTCTAGACAAGAAATATTCCTTCCATAAGTGGGAGAATTTTATCTCAAGCATCATGAAATGATACCACCATTAAGCTTATTGGACCTTGAACCACATCCTGTTCCTGAACACAAAAATAGAACTGCAGGATAAATATCAGCACCCGTCTTTTTCCTAGCACAATGCTTTATCGTTGGGATGATGCCTATTTCTAGAGTTTAGGCTTATCACAAGTGGGAGACATCATTGCAGGTTGGGCAATGGTCCTGGATTCAGTGTATTCATTATGGTGTTTTTGTATGTTCTGTATCTTTGGAGTGGTCAGTAGTTAGAGAATTCCTCAGTTTGTGAACCATATATGAACCCATACATTTGCTCCTTGTAGAGCTTGTATGTTATGCATTAGTTTAGGACAGGAATGTCCAAAGTCTGGCCCTGGGGGGCAATTGTGGCCCGGGTTTCAATTTCCACCGGCCCGCAGCCTCTCGGCGGGCATAATTGGGCATAATCGGCAGGATGAGAGTCCCCATGTGTGCACAGGGAATCCCCTATGTCATTATAGTGGGCATGTGCTGTGCAGGACCTGCACAGACCTTGCCCACTCTGATTCCAAGAACATGCTCTCTCTGCACAGAGCCCCAACTGACATCGGACTCCATGCACAGGGAATCCCTCACGTCACCCTGGTGAGCGTGTGCTGTGTGGGACCTGCGCAGACCATGCCCACAGCAACCCTAAGTACGTGCTGAATGGTCGGCCCCCACACATTTTCACCTCACCAAATCTGTCCCTCTTTGCAAAAAGTTTGGACATCCCTGGTCTAGGAGAATATGTACTTCTGAAACAGCTCAAGATTACCCTTTTGGAATGCATGGGAATTTCAAACATGGGCTTTTAAATGCTCAGGTTAAATGCTGGGGAAACAGTCCATGTAAACTAGGCCAAAGACTATGGTCTGTACAGCTTGTATGTTATGCATTAGTGTAGGAGAATATGTACTGCTGAAACAGCTCACTCAATTATTTAAGAATCCAAGTTGACTATTTGTTTTAACTTAACTGCATATTTTAGACATCATCTTCACACTGCGCTGTGTGCAAATGGATATTACCAAGTGAAACTATAATGACTGTCTACTGTAACAAAAAAATAAACTATAAAAAAAAAAGGTTACATCATCAAAGACAAGCAGCCAGATACTCTGACTATCCCATCTACACTAGTACAAAACTGGTCAAGAACTATTTGGTGGAAACCTAGAAATACATAGATTGTTCAACAGACTATGTGCTGACCCTTAAATATTGTAGAACAAATCAATAAAAAATGAAAGAGAAGAGAGCAGGGTTTTTGCACAAAAACAGAAAACTTATATGGAGTATAACAGTAAACTGTACATCAGTACACAGACAAATTATGTTACATTTGTCATACAGAACAGTTTGATCATACATAAATATACAGAGAATACATATAGCGATTCACACAATGTCAAGGTATAATTCTATACCTTAAGTGGTTTGCTATTGGACCACCATGTCCTCAAACTCTGAAATCGGCCTTGTACAGCCCTAGACATGTTACAGCTCAACACAACATATATACAATCTTGATGCCATATTTTGAATACCAAAGATGCCATATTTTGAATACATTGATCATGTTGGTAATCGCACCCGAAGCGTTTCGCCTGTGTTTTCTGACATTTGTAATGTTAGTATCTAGGCCAATAGAAATATGTATATTTCTATTGACCTAGATATTAACATTACAAATACATTACAATAAAATTTAACTTCTGTCCCTTCCCTTTTATTTCTGCAACTCCTTTCCTTTGAAAGTGCCCTTTATTTTTATTTTTTTTATTTTCATAAACATGCTTTTTGTCCAGCGGCCTTCGGTTTAATCATGTGGCATCACAGGTTCTCTTTCTCTTGTTGTGGCATCTAAGGTTCTAAATTGTACAGAGATTTATGATATTGTGGCACCATTCCCTGCAAAATTCTGTTGTGTGCCCACAGGGGCTTGATGACAAACTTCAGGGGACACAACTGGACTCACAGAAAGCCAGTTGAATGATGCCCAATATACCCAAAAGATTACTGGAAATTTACTTTTTGAGAGCCTCTATTTTATCTTAAAGTAATGTCATTATCTGATCTTTTTATGAAACACTATCAAATTTTACAGATCAAAAAAACTAATAATATTTTATTTGCTTTATTTTAATTTTTTATTTTACATAAAAAAGTAAATAATCAGTGCAAGTGCAGTAATCATTAATGAATCCCTCATCATACAAATTATTTTCTAAAAACTGGTCTTATAGTCCACTGAAATATATTTCTCCTTCTTAATATTTCAGACACGTATAGAAATGAATAAAAGAGCAAATGTTTTCCATCTTACAATCCTGGGAATCAACCAGAGAATTAAGTGTAAAAAAACTTTGTATGTTCTTGTGTTTGTATTGATTTGTTACTAAAAACATTACTAGCAAGATAAATAGCTTCTGTCCAAATTTGAATGCAATTGTTGGTATCACTGCTGTGATTGAAATCTTATGTTGTTAGCTTTCTGTGAAAGTAAAACTATGGCTTTTCTGCAAAGTTCCTTGATCCTGCCATTGAAGTCTACCATCCTTTATTTTGTAATGAGAGGACAATGTGGCTCAACATGACAGCATGGTTGGCTCAGTGGTTAGCATTCTGGCCTTTGCAGCTCTAGGTCATAGGTTCGATTCTTTGGCAGGACACTATTTGCAAGAAGTTTGTATGTTCTCCTTACATACCAAAAAAACATGCAGTTGAGTTGATAGACTTACTCACAAAAATTGCCCTTGGCTTGTGGTAATGACATATGACTATGGTACATTAAAGCATTGTGAGCCACTTTGAGGGACATCTAGTGATATGGCTATTGACTTTGTAAAGCACTGTGTAATATGTCAGGGCTATATAAATACAATGCAATAGTAATAAATATGTGCTAATAAATTCCTGACATCCAGTTCCTTTAAAGGTTTTCTGAGCCATGGTCTAATGTAAATAGAAGTTTATTGCTAAGGTGTGGGGCTTTTCCCTCTCCATAGACTTTATTAGTTATTCTGATAATTAATTCTGTAAATGGCACTTATGTTCTTACATTTTCCACTGTGCCCTCCTAAGAATGTTTGTATTTTGCATTCTATTGTATGGAAACTTGGAAACAATGTAATGCTGTGAACATGTGAACATATTGGACCTGATTTTTTAATGCTCTTCAAGACTAGAGAGGAAAGACTATAATGGGAGAACCTGGATGATCCAGCAAACTTGGATTCTTTTTTAATCATTTGCTAATATTTAGCAACATGTTTTATAATAATCTTTATTAATGTTTATAATGATGTTAACTTTACAAGATCCATTCCAGGTTTGCCTGATCATTCAGTTTCACTCATGATAGACTATCCCAGGGTTTCTCAACCAGGGTTACTCCAGGGGTTGCTAGGAGTTCCTTGAGTTTGTACTTCTCAGGTCAGTTTAATTACAACCAATTATCTTTTTGGCTATGTGTAAAGGTGACATTCCTGCCACTTGCCAGTAATGTAAAAGGCATTCTTCTCAATGACCACCATGAGCTGTGGTTATAGTGATTATAGCACGGGTTCCCTGAATACCTGAAAGTCATTTCAAGGGTTCCCCCATTTTAAAAGGTTCTGAAAGATCTGGTCTATCTTCTCCAGTCTTGAAGAGCTTTGATAAATTAGGCCTAATAAATTCTATATATTTGAATATATTATCAGTATATAGATAAAAATGATAGAAAACATTAACAATGCTTTGTCTTTTTTTTTGCAGGCACAAAGCTGCTCTTACTCTTTACTTGCTGCATCGTCTACATATTTCAAGTGGAAAGTTGTCCAGAAGCCTGCCTATGTTATAATGAACCGAAAATCACCTTCAGTTGTTCACAGCAAAGACTGACTGCCATTCCTTTATACATTCCAACACAGACTCAGCGAATTTTTCTCCACAATAACAAAATAACATTTGTAAGGGCAACTAGCTTCGCCTCCTGCCAGAACCTTACTATTTTATGGATCCATTCAAACAACATCAGTCATATAGAGTCTGGAGCCTTTCATGGATTAACAAAACTGGAAGAACTAGACATGAGTGACAACTATAATCTCAGATCTGTTGCTCCGCTCACATTTCGAGGTCTTGTTCACTTACATACTTTACACCTCAATCGTTGTGGTCTGCAGGAGTTACCTCTTGGCATCTTTCAAGGTCTTTTCTCTTTGCAGTACCTCTATCTTCATGATAACAACCTTCATTTCTTGCATGATGACATATTCGTAGATCTGGGGAACCTCACGTACTTGTTTCTCCATGGCAACAAACTTAATAGCCTATCTGAAAATGTATTTAGTGGCCTCAAAAATTTAGACAGATTACTGGTTCATCAAAACAGACTGGATTACATCCATCGCAGAACTTTTCATGATCTCAAGAAGGTAACAACTCTCTATTTGTTCAGTAACAATTTAACCGTGCTCAAGGGAGAAATATTGTCACCTTTGTTCTCCCTTCAATACCTACGTTTAAATGCAAACCAGTGGATCTGTGACTGCAGGGCTAAATCCCTTTGGAACTGGTTGAAAGCATTTAAAGGCTCATCATCAGAACTGGAGTGTTATGTTCCACCAAACCTAGCCGGGAAGGACCTTAAAAAACTAGCCATTACTGATCTTGATGGATGTGCCAATATTTCTTTCCATCAGATGAGAACAGGTGATTTTGGAGTCAAGGGCGAAGAGATAGCAGACAGCTGCTGTCAGCCTCCAATCGATAAGTCACTAATAACTGGAACAAATGCTAAGTCTGGCCCATCTTCCCATATCAGTAGAGTCTTGCCAAATATCCCAGTCAAAGACAAAGAAAATATTTCAAAGACAAAAATCATTGGTAATGCTGACCCCAAGAAAAACAAAACATATAAGTCGAATAACTCTTCCCCTTTCGGAACATTCACAAGTAAAGTAGACAACTCGCTAACAAAGTTGAATCAAAACAATGTCTTTGATTCCGTTGAACCTTCCACTGTACCAAACAAAAAGAGACTTCCCTGTTCAAAAAAAGTTAAGTGTCGAATGTACCAACCGGGAACCAGCTCTGGATTACCAAATTTGCACACCATGGATCTTCTATATATAACTCTGATTTTCATCCACCAGATGCACTTTTAACATCTCTATCACACTCTCTCTCTACAAATATATAAATATATAAATATTTTTTTGGTTTAAGGCAGTTTCAATGAAAGACTATGAGTGACCTTAATAAATCGATACTACTATATACAGAAATGTGCATAACAAAAAGCTTCACAAAAGGTGATTGGGTATTTTTTTATGGTTGTGTACTTAAGAGTGCAGAAAGTGCAACAATAATGCTTTATTCCTCATATATTTAAGGATATGTTCCTTTAAAGATTGAAAAAAATGCTAAACCTGAATGTTTAGCCTTTATTTGTATTTAAAGTTGTACTGAAAATGATTCAAAATGTTCATTGCAAAGAAAATGCTGTTGTCTGCTCTGTTTATGACTTAGAGTTATTTGTAATTATTTCTGTCATTATGTTACTGGGTAGTATTTGTTGAAGAATGCTATCCATCCATCTACTTAAACATTCGCCATGTATACACATATAGATATGCATTTTATTTTAACTGTGCCGAATTAAGTAAAAAATAAATCTGTTTTTTTTTTCTGTGCCAAGTTTTATTTCAGTATGAAAAGGACATGGTTTTATTCTGAGGAATTGTTGAGACTGCAAAAAAAGACCTATATTTATTTACTGGTAATGGCTGAGCATCTTAAGTTTTGGGGCTTATCATTGAATATTGGTTCTCCTGATTGGCATGGAAAAAATGGAGAGTGTCCTTACACAAAACTATTACATACACTATAACATTTATAGATAGAACCCTAATGCCAAAGTTTAGTCTCATCAATTTAAATGATTTTGTTCCAGCAGTATTGAAGCTTCCCTGGATGCTGTTTGGCATATTGTAAGAGGACTGTTTGTGGCATTGGTGCTGTAAACTAGCTAACATTTTGTCAGGGGTATACAATCTCACTGCTGTAAGTCTATGGTGACATTGAAAATGGAAAAACTACCTGAAAAAAAGTCAACCAGTAAAGTCATATAGCAGGTCCAGATAAAAAGTTCCATCAGTATCAGCCGGCAGGAAAAAAAAGACAAGGGCAAAGAAACCTAATGAAAAAAAAAACTTACTATTACAAATGACAAGCCCTCTATCTGTCCACAAACCAAGAGCCATGAGTCCCTTGCTAGCTTAGCTTCCAATCTCCTTTCTTCCAGGTTCTTCTCACATCATCCAAACTCGAGTAGATCGGAGGATGTGTCTTCTTGAATTTTGTTTTTTAAAAAGTACTGTTCTCTATGCGCAGTTCCAAAAACTTTGTTTTTCTGCATTACAGGAAAGCTCAATGACACATTGAGGACTTGTTGAGGACACATACCCTATCTGGGCCCTCAGCTTCCAAGGATATGTAACTGCAGTGGTAAAGAAGAAAGGGGAGGGTCCTCCCTAAAAAATGTAAAACGTATTTAAAAAAATTGAAAAAAAAATTACATTTAATACCATTTAAAAGGCTTAGCCACCATTTTCTATAATGTGGTGAGATAGGTCCACTTTAAAATTGAGGATATGTATATATTAATATATAGTATTATTATAATTTATTCATTATTTTTTTTATTTACAGTATTTTTATAAAGGTGAATAAGGTGCATACAGAAATAGGATTATAGTGAACATAGCTTAACTCCTATATATATATATATATATATATTGTACTGTGTATTTCCTCTGTCCTTACATCTTTATATACATGTCTTTTTAAAGGGCACCTAGAGACTTTTAATGCTGTTATGCAGATTATTTCCATTTTCTGGTCTTGAATTTTATATCCCTTGAGGAAAATATTCTTAAATCATTACACTGTTTCCCCATGAATTTATAAACCTTGCAAGCCTTGTTCTTTTCTGCAGTGAAATATGCGACAGCTCAGTATGGGTAAAGATATAGAAAAATTGTTTTCTCTAGAAATATGTCTGCCTTACTCAAATGTATTCAAGGCCACTACAAGTAACTTTAGAAGAAACTTTTCGGCCCTGGAATATAATAGCAGGTAGTAAAACAGACGTTATAGCAATAGTAAAAACTCTTTAATGCAGAAAATATTAAAGGTAAAATGCTATAAATATACTTGTTTTTTTTATTATAAAGGTTAGAAATTTTACTGAAATGTAAAAACTATATAGTGATTTTATTCAGAAATCAGTAAAGTTTGCTTAAAGCAACCCATTTATAACAGAAAAATTCCACACAGTTATAATTGCATCTGAAGAATGTAAATACAGTGGTACCTTTGTATAAATCCTAATCTGTTCCAGATCCTTGGACTTATACCAAACAAATTTTTCCCATAAGAAATACAAGGAAAATGATTCATCTGTTCCCATGAAAAAAAAATCCTATTGTTATTGGCATAATATACATTGATGGGGCTGTAGAAAATAATTTAAACACTGCTTAATACTAAAATACATAAATACAAAAGCATCTAGATGAAATAAATGATAATGTAACCTCATTTTACCTTGCTGAGAAGAGTCATGTGCCTACTAGGATGGTGCTGAGAAGGGAGGAGGAGGAGATGTTATGTAAATCACAGAGAGTTATAGCGCGGGTTGTTCACTGAATGGTAGCAACTGGCGTACTGACACTGGTGGGCAGTCGTGGCTTTGTCTGGGGAGAGGTAAATAAGGGTAGGGCGAGGTGTTATGACTCATTTTGACCCATACAAGTTCTAGCACAAAGATTGTATACCAAGCAAAGGTTGTATACCAAGCAAGATTTTTGGTGTCCAAACACGACTTATACCAATTTGGACTTATTCTAAAGCGGACCGAGGTACCACTGTACTTACCCAAATGTCCATTCTACTAGAATTCTGCTCTATTCACTAGAAATCCTCTGCTGAAGTCCCGTCTGCAAAAGGCATTATATAAGGATGTCAATTGCCTTGCTTGAAGTAACAAACTTACAGCCCGAAAGAAGGGGGTAAAGACAGAAAGGGAGGGACCCTCCCCAAAAAAAGTATTAAAAAGTATTTTAAAAAAAAAACACCCCAGCCACTCTTTTATATAATATTATAAAAGTGATGACTGGTCTGCTTTAAGGTATACTCAAGTGACCTTCAGTCAAAATGTATATTTTAATTTGACTTGAGAACTATTTAGCATGCTTTAAGTCCCATTGCAGCAAAGCAAACAAATGAGCAAATATTTAAATACACAGTTTACTATCCTACCTGCTAAAGGATTGTAACTGTGTACAATTAGATTTGTGATTTACATTGGGCTGCCACACAACAAGGCAATAAAGATAACTCTGCTACTTCCCAGTTCAGCTTTACAACTTCCTGGATCACCTCCCTGCTAGTTAGAAAGAAGTGATGATGCTGATTCAATAGAAAAAAGAAACAGAAAGCTTACCTGCTGACTCAAAATAAATAAAAATATACCAGAAAAATGGCTTGGCAGAATTACAAATTAATAGGTAAGTAAAACAGAGAACACAAAACACATCTTCTAAAAAATAGGCAACCAGATGGGAACTAATGTGTGAAAAGTACCCTTTGCATTAGGAAAAAAAAAATTAAATGTTAAGAAGAAACATTTGATTAGTATGGAAACTGTAATTTGTTACATGCCCCAATAATACAAGAAATTTTGTGCCAATCATTTAGATTTTGACACAGGTTGCTTTAATGCATGCTAACACACAATTCATGGCACAGTCCATGTTTAGCTTTGAATACACTAAATATTTTGAAAAGGTGCTAAAGTGTTTGGTTTCCCATATATATATATATATATATATATATATATATATATATAAATATATATAATAGTGGAGGTTTTATTGGTTTAAATAAAAAAAAAATGCCCAACCTTGGGGTGGGGGATGCACGGTGGGGAGCCGGTGATTTTAGTGGTCAGAAAAAGTTGGCAACCACTGGGCTAGAGTGAGCAGTTTTATACCCACTCAATCAGCTGTAAAATGTGCAGACGTTAGTCCTTTTTGAACCAGCACAGCTGAGCAAGTGCTGGAGCTGTAGGGAGCCATCTGCAATTACACATTGAAGAGGCAGATGTGAACTTACCTTGAGGTTATTACCCCACAGATAGCAGCACTTAATGCTGCTCTCTGAACCATTACACGGTAAATACAGGAAGTCATGGTATGCTTTAAACTCACTTTATAGGGTACATTTATGAAGGTGCAAATAGGGTGTTAGCCAGAGGAATATACCTATTTGAACACAAATTGTGAAATTTTTCTGTTCATCCCATTTATCAGCTAAATTGTCACTAGCATTGTCACTAGGTTGCCACTTTCACTGTGTAAAGATGGTGATAAGTCTGAACACCACTTTATAGTTCATTAGAAAGCATCAATGTTCGTATAGAACTTGACAATTTGGAGTCTAACATCTAACAAATTCTAAAAAGTAGTTCAGGTTTCGATAGGCCCACATTCATGCTTAGCTTGGCTAATATCATAAATTGCACATAGGATCAATCAATGAAGGTCAAAACATAAAATTTAATACAGTTTTTCATTTAACATATAATCCTATTTTGATGTTACACGTCACACTGATACATCCTACGACCACAACTTTTTTGTCTTATAATATTTAATGAAAAACCAATAGGAATGGCTTCTTTAGTTCATTTATTAAATAGACAGCATGGGCCAGTCTGAATCCACATTTATGATCAGTTCATCTCTAAAAGTAGTGTAGTTGGTGGTTATGGTGGTGGTGCTTGGGTTTTTGGTGGTTACTCATGGGCATCAGGAACAGGTATTTGAAACAGATCACCAGTCTAGCATTGATTCATTTTAAATGTACATTGCTTCATAATGGTGGCAGACATCATAGTCTATTTTTGAAGCCATAAAACCACCACTAAACATTCTCTCCAACATGATACTCAACGATGGACAAGACAGCACTTCAATACTCCAGTAATTCTTGCCAAAAATCCATTTTTTGGCACAGCAATCCATCAGGTTGAAAGTTAAATTATATTGCAGCTCAGGGCACACCAGATAAGATGATACCATCTGCCCTATATGATCTTTTAACACCCCACCCTCATGCTGCTGCTGTGACTGGCAAATATTATCCATCATGTCTAAGAGGCTGAAGATCTGAAGGTCATACTCAAAGTGCTGCTGCTGGGCTTGGCAGCTGGCAGTTGCTCTGGGGATTGGAGAGACGCCTACTGATGAGATAAGGTATGCAACTTACAAGAAAAAGCTGTCCTGAGGTGGCTGTACAATGTTTGTTTATAATAGTAAAGTTTTGCCCCCTTTTCAAAAGGCCCAAAATTCGCTGAAATAGAGAGTGTGGCTATCCAGTGGTTATCCCTCTGTTTGATGTCAAGAATATCCTTGTTACTGGGAAAAAAGGCAAGCATACAATTTGACAATTTTACGAAGGTGGATGCTGAGCGTGCTCCCCATGTGGGCCTTCATCTTCCTCATCCTCAGCATGATCCCATAGATGTCTACTAGAGTGATGACCTATGTCATCTTCTAGGGTCAATTTCTACTTTGATAGTTCCTCCTGCTCTACTTCCTCATCCTCTTCATGTAACTATCCCAAATGAAGAAAGTCCTCTTCCTGTTCTCAATGCTTCATCAAATCCAGCTTGGCTTCTAACATGAAAAGGAGCAGAATAACAATATTCTTCAACAAGCGTCATGTGTCCCTAATAAGCTGCCACAGCCCTGGCTCAAGAAGATCAATATTGTTGCCCTTGTGCTGTGGTCAAATAATCAGTTACCACTTTCCTTAGCTCACACAAGCAGTTCAGCATACGTAATGTTGAATTTAGGCAGGTGGGCATGTCACAGGTCGTTTGGTGGAATGAGAGTCTCGGCAAGGCAATGAGTGCAAATTTTGCAGTGTAGGATGTGGTAAAGTAGTAGCACATCTTTCTGGCAAAACATATTGTAAGCCAAGGTATTTGTTCAGAAATTTGTTCACAACCTGATTCAGATTGTGCAAAGGTGTGTGAGTGAATTTCCCAGGTACAGAGCATCACAATATTGGTTCAAGTGCCAGTGACCACAACGCTACACTAATCTGGAGGTAACAAGGGGAGACACAATTTGTTTTTGAATAGTGGAAAAGTGTGCAACGGTGATTAGCCGCCAAAGCATTTAGTTCGATTGTTTATTTAGTTCCAGGACAGAGGTTCTAACTCTTCAACACAAAAAAGTTGATCTTTAGCATCTTTAGCAAGTACTCATTCACTGTACATTCTGCAGGATATTTAAATCATTTAAAAATACATCTTAATTTGCCAATACAGGTATTACAAAACCCTATGACCAAATGTCCCTTTGTCATACTCACCCTGCAAGATATTTGCCCTGCACTTAATCTAATCAGCAGAAACCTATTCTAATTACATCCAACGTCCACATCCACAGGTCACCAAATTCTAGCACTGATCTCAAAAAAACATCAAGAAATGAAGGTGTATAGAAGGGCAAAAACAGTACAGTACATTTCTGTAATATATTCACATTTCCCTTTAAAAGCACTGAAGATACAGAAAATGGCTCATTTGCCTGGTGCCAAGCGTACTCAGTTAGTTTTGTGGAACTTCTCACACTGTTCTAGTCTCTACAAAACAAAGGTACATAATCATTATGTAGTCCAAGTTTACAACTAGGAGACCCAAAATGGACTTACTGAGACAACCTAGGACGTGTGTACAACACACTAGAAAGTTCTGAATTTCAGAAATTCAACATATTTGTTTTTTCCATTTAACAAACATATATAACAAAGTCCTTTTAATAGCATATTTACCATAATAAGTAAATAGCTATCAGGAAGTAAATAGGGAAAGTCCTTTGTTAGAGTTTACACCCACTTTAAAGTAATTTTTTTCTATAAGAATTATTGTGTACATTTACATTCTTCATACCTCTACCCTTTATTATATAACATTTAATTAATTTATTTTCTCTTCTTTAATAATATATTTTTTCTTCTTGTAAAAAGCAGGCCTAAGATTTGCTTTGATTAGAAAAAAATTGGATGAGTTGGGTTTTAAATGTGATTACCCAGGGATTGTAAAATGATTGGACAACTCTCAACACTTTCTTGGTCTCTAATAAAAGAGTTTGTATTGCAAGTTTAATACTATAGCAACCAGTGATAGTTCAATATTCTCAGCCTTTGCTGACTAGAAGATCCAGCAGTAGATAAGAACTCTCTGCTGTCACTGTTGAGGAACTTTCCTTGACAGCGGAATTATTCATTTAGCCAAAAGAAAGGAATGTGTAGTTTAAAACACTCAGCACTTCAGTACAAGAGCTTCTGCTTCCAGGAAAACACACTCATGATTTCTTTTAAATATAAAATTATTTTCAAATTACAATGCTGTGGCTATAGATTTAATTCTTACCAGGGATATTATCAGTATAAACTTTAAATATTCTCCCCATGTGCTCCAATTTTTATATTTGCGGCACTAGATCACTGGTTTGAATCTCCGCCAGGACACTATCTGCATGGAGTTTGTATGTTCTTCCTGTGTTTGCATGGGTTTCTTTTGGGCACTCCAGGTTCCTCCCATATCACCAAAACATGCAGTTATGTGAATTGGCTTTCCCTCCAAAAAAATTATTTTTAGACTGTGTTATGACATATGACTATGGAAGGGATTGTGAGCCCCTTTGGGGGAGAGTTAGTGATATGACAGTGGACTTTGTACAGTTCTGCGTAATATATTAGCATAATAAATAATAAATAAGTAATAACTAGCTAATAACTAATAACTAAATAAATAACTAATAACTAGTAATACTCTTAATAATATTATTAACCAATGTGTCAGTTTACTAAACCCTGATTCCTTAAGCCATAGTAGCATTAAAAACATGGTAAAGCAGCCTTTCAAACTTTTATTAGCACTGGTAGCGACACTTTGTAATGCATTATGCTTTATTGCTACTGGATAAATACATCTAAAAAATATACAGTTCTCAAACAAATACATTGTCAGTCTTAGTTTCTATGTATGTTTCTAATTTTACCATGAACTTTTCTGTGTGATTGGTTTCCTAATATATGCTTTATGTGATGGTTTATGTGTTCCATTTATCAGCCAATCAAATATTCAAATATTAAAAAACTAAAATAACTGCTTGATTCTCAGTGGCATCCTGAGTACAATAATAAAAAAAAGTTGCACCATATAAAAGTGAAAAACATATGGGATGTGATATGGAAATTTAGCAACTCTGCTGGAAAGGATGGGCGGGTGTTTTCAGAGCATGTGGGTATCTTTGTCTATACAAAGCCCATAATATTAAAACTTATTCAGAATCTATCCTGATTATATCAAATATCTAGCCAACTATATCAAAAATTAGTATGTTGTGCTTTCCTTGTTTATCACATTTGCCTTGATGTATGCCTAATGAAATATTTGAGGGTGGCGGACAATGACATTATTATACTTTATCTATAATGCCACTACTTTGTGCATCGGAGCATTGGTTCCTGCTGATAGGGAGGCACAGTAAGATAACTGCAAGCTTTCAAAAGCTAATACATAATGAAGAATTAGAGTGATATGAAATTAAAACACTATTCACATTGCTATTTGTTAAAATTACATCAAGTGCTTTAGATATTGTATATAAAGACCCTGCTCAACCCAAGGTCATCACTGCTGTACTAGAGTTCACTGCTTTGCAGCCATTTCTCATTCCCACAATAAATTCCTCTAGTACATACCTGAACTCTCTGTAAATACCTGGCTTGAACTGGTCCAGTCTTGTTTACAGATAGAATTTGCACCACATTGAATCAATTTAAACCTACATAATACTATACTCCGGATCTCTTTGCTGACTAGAAGATCCTACAGAAGATAAGCAGCTCTATGTGGTCATTGTTGAGCACCTTGACAGCAGAAGTATTCATTAGGGTATAATGTTCCATGGAAAATGATACTCCTGCCTACATTTATTTGTTATTTGTTTAATCTTGTTTGAACTTCTTCACAGATCCTCCAATAGTGCTCAGACATATGTATGCTCTTGTCTGCACAACCTGTTTCCAAATGTAACAAGGTGGAAGTATTTGTGGGACTACAAGTGTCAGGAAGGGTTAAAGAATGACACAAAACACAGAGGCACTTCTTAAATAAAGGTAATTAAAGGCTTATCTTTATTAGATGCATGTAATGGTCCAAAACAGCAGCAGTTCCAACAAGATCACACTACTTAGTTTGGTGGTCGCCAACCGGTGGTCTATAGATTTAGTGGTCAGTGAGGTCCCAGAGGTTGGCAACCAATGACAGAGTTTATCCCAGGGCGTGACCATTTTCTTATAATCTAATTAAGAACAATCAAGCAGGGAGAAGCTGGCATTTATTTATGCAAATCTGTAAAATAACATGATTCTCTGATATCTGTAGCTAACAGTTATACACTGATCTTAACCAATCAACTTATTACATGACAATTGCCTCCTTGTTACATTATACTGTAGTAATATCCAGTAATGAGGATATTATATTAGGATAATATATTTTGTATATTACCATTATTTTATCATGAACTTTCTGAGCATAACAGCCACCTGAACAAGTGTGGGAAGCAGGACACAAGATGATCACAAGGGCACAGGTTAGACAGGTTTACACAAATCCACCTGTACATTTACAATACATATATTCAGTATTCCATGTTTTTTTATTTAACTTGCTAAAAAGGATGGTAGCTTTTGAGTGGTAGATTTAGAAAACCTTTCCTGCTACACCAAACCACTAACGGTTTTCCTACTGTGCATTTAAAATGAATATAATTTTAAGGTCCTGGTCCAGCAACAGTACTCATCAGACACCAGTCCCCCAATCTAACACCACAGTCTTCACCTATAGCAAGTCCCCACTCATCCTCGGGTGACTGGTTGTGTTTCCCAGCAGGTCATTAAAGAGTTACAAGAGCTTGCCGAACAGCAAAAGACTTCTTCTGCAAGTCATGCAAACCGCTTCCTCCCTCCTCTGTCCTGCACACGAACAGCAGGGAAGCCCCGCACGTATCTAGGAGTCGTCCGAATGGCGGATGTCCTTAACTCAGGGACTACCTGTAAAGCCCTAGCAGCCAATGATAGCACAGGATAGAGTCAGGAGCCAGTCTGCCTCTAGAATCCCCTTCAGCTGTGCACAGCCTCATAGTGTGTGCTGGGGATGCCAATAAAGTATCTCAAGCTGAACAGCTAAAAGGGAGCAGGGGCTGCTGTTATTTCTTAGTTCTCTTTGCTGCTGCAAGTGATATTGCTGGACAAAATAGGCTGTAATAACCTACTATCTCTATTTAATTTGCTTCAAGTGTGGTTCAAGCCAAGTATAATGTTTTTTCCTCAGGTTGTGGTTGCCCTAATAAATTTCACATGATTTGAAATACCTGAATACACTAACTGGTCATCTTCTATGCTTCTCTATCGAGATTGTGCTGCTAGCAGAGGGAGTTGCTTGTACTGTGAAATAATCCCAACAGCAGCATGAGAGATGTGTTCATGCTTCTGTCATTATCCCCATAAATAAATTATCATATCTCCTTCAATAATTGACATAAAAATGTAAAATTTTCAGGGTACATGAAATTTTCAGAGCTGCTACCAAACTAAATTTAGGCCCTGTAAACAGATACAGGGTCACAAGCATAAACTCCTAACAACCAACAGGGATATTTTCACATTAAGGGGGGTTATTTCAAAACCAGACTGAGTTTGCATGTTGGGGACCCCCTAGGGGCCACTCATGGCCATGCTGTGGGGCCCCTTAAGGTTCACAAAACTTCATGACTGCGTTCAGACTGGTGGTGAGATTGTGGTGCCGTTACCCCTTAATCGTGCCATGAAAGGACACACTTAGAACCTCTCACTGCTGCCTGCTGACAAATCTGCAGATGCTGCGGTGCGAGGGACTGAGAGGCTGGCGAGCTTCCGGTTACATAAAGTTCACCATTTACCTTCTGTGACCGTCAATGTCTCCAGAGGAATGTTAAAAACTGGAAATGTGGGAGGAAAGGGGAGATGTAGGGACCTGAAGATGTAGCAGTAAGAACATATACCCCTTGGCTATCTGTCACATGAATTGCATCACTCTGTAAGTATCCATTGCAAATCTTGATTTGTCATCTTTTTCATTTGGTGCATGTACAGTATGTTACAGTAAATAGAAACATTTTAATTAAATTTAGTTTTAAACATACATCTTTAATGTTTGTTTGCTTTGTGGCCAGCAAGTTTTATCCTAATGTCAACAGCGGCCCCAGATAAAAAACAGTTGGGTGCCACTGCTCTACATCCTTGTTACTTCAGTAAATAAATAATAGTGCAGTTTAATTGTGCATATTGCAGTGAAATTCCTCGTTCAAAAGAGAAAATTATTTAACTTTTATATTCAGAGTGCTTAGTCAATAGATAAGTATGTTTTTATGCTTTCAAATAGGAGTATTGCAGACTCTTGAAATTTAATTTTCTCTTACAGAGTTGGGAAATAGCTAGCAGTCACCAAGGAGACATATAGCACTAAAGAAGGAACTATACATTGGATTAATATATATTTGTACATATTTTATACTAGGCAAGATAATTAAATAAATGAAAGAACGCTCAATGGCATGTGTTTTAATTCAGTGGGAAGCACTCTAGCCCTACACTGTTAGGGTCCCACGTTTCAATATAAACAGCTTTACTCAACAACTACTCTGAAGCCCATTAAGAAGAACATCATTACTTGCATTTTTACCAAGTGTAAGACACTTGATTTTTGAGAAAATATTACAAAAATCAATGAGATGGAAACCATTGCAATTTATAGGACTGTATATGATTTTATTTAAGAAGGACATTTTTTGAATCTTTAACTGTTAAAAACGCTTTAAAATCATGAAGAAGGTATGGATAATTTTACTATGATCAGTATTTACAAAGAAATGCATTACATTTATTTTGAGCATAGAGATGGAGTATCCCAGGATCATGACTGCTAAATCTGTGCTGTTTATAGGTAAAATACAGAACAAATAAAATCTCACAAACTGCAGACTCTGTGCTGTGCACCTCTATATCACTTATATTTACAAAGAACTGGAGATCTGTGTGAAAAAAGTAAAAAAACTTTATGAAAATAAAATCTGTGATGACATATAATGGTAGTTTTTGCCTCACTGTGCTATGAGACAGCAGTAGCACTGAAAAGCTACTAACAGGGATGACAAAGGAAGCAAGCAGCAGCTTTCTTTTTGTACTGATTGAAAGCATCAAGCCTTTTAAAAATTACAAAAACTTACCTAGCCTAAAAAGACTGGAATTTTGCTGTAAAAAAATTCTTCCAGTTGTAAGGCTTTTCCTCTAGCACACTCTTCTTCCCTACCCTCATCAGGAGCATGAATATGTCTGTGGCTTCTATAGGGAGAGGAGGGCTGCAATCCCATTGGTTGCTGAAGGTAGCTGTACGTGCTATTTATGCTCTGCAGTGACATGTGGTAACACTCTTTCGGTCCTATGATATATATTCACTAGATGTTGATAATGCCATTTTTCTGTACATTTCACAAAAATTAGTGTAAGGTGCTAGTACAGCACCAGTGTTGCCAGTCCCTTAATCTAATGCCACACTCTTAACCTATAGCAAGCCCCTGTTCAGCCTCGGGAGGCTAGATGCACCATTTCAGAACACGGTTGCCCCAGTGCACAAGTGATAACGTCTGGGGAAGGACTGACAGAGGACCAGGAGACCACAGATAAAGCAGTACAAAGGATTCCAGCAGAATACTGAAGAATAAAGTCCAGAATACTGAGCTAGAGTTCATACACAGGTAATCAGTTCACCACATGAGGTATCCAAGGACAAAGACAAAGCAGAGTCAGGGTTACAGGCACTAGGTCAGTCCAGGAAGCATACAATCGCAGCCAACAGCAGGCCAGCTTCACGCTACAACAGGCAAATGAAGGCTATGAAGCCCTATTAGCCAAGGGCAGAATGGAGCCAGGGACTAATCTGCTCCTAAATACCCTTCAGCTGTGCACAACCTCAGAGTATGAGGATGCTGAGAAGGTAAGTCTTAGGGTGCATGGCTAAAGGGAAGCAGGAGATGCTGCCTTTTCCGTGTTCTCCCTGCAGGTGCAAGTGACAACCCTGGACATAAAAACAGGGTGTGATACAGCAGTGGTGACCAGCACATGATCGCTGGCCAGATAAGCATCTCCTAATAATATTCAAGGAGAAATACTTTTTGCAATAGTTTGTGAAATTTACCCACTCATCCCAAATCATGTGCACCTCTTTCACTTATGAGAGCACATTATTGGGAGATTTTCCCAGCCTCCTGCAAATTTTCCCTAAATGCTGATCCAAACAACATATACGTGTGAAGTGTCACTGTATTATATTCTGGAGCCCAATACAATGACGCAGTTGAGCCAACTGCAAAGATATATGGTATTGGTTTGCCTTTGGCCAACACTTTAGTCAGCTGACAGTGGCAACACCTCTGACTATACCCATACACAAGATCAATCCCGTTGTGCAGTATGAAAATGCACATTCATGAACCATTATTTCTGATTCTTTCACGAGAGAGAATTTTGATCTACGGATAGAACAGATGTGAGTTGGTGACCCTTATCGCTCCCTACAGGGAGTTTAGTAAGCACACTGAACTGTAGATCTGAGGAAAAAAAAGTCCTTTGCAGGTTCTCAATGTTTGCAAAAAAAAAGAAGCTCTTGCGCGCGGTACCCTTTAATTATCATTAGTAGGATTTGCTGAACTAGAAAACTGTGCAATTCATTTGGTGTGTATTTGGAACATATTAAAACATTCATAGATATTTCTCTCTTACACTTTAGCTGAGTAGGATATTACTTTATATTATGGTATGCTATTTATTATAATTCCATCCCCTCCTTTTTAAATCATGTTTCATAGAGGTGGCATTTTTCTACATCTCTAGTATTGCTTGACCTAAAGAGTAAGATGAATCTTCCTTTGGAGAAAAAACACATTTATATCCTGGAAATAAAAGAAACAGCATCCATAAAAACATTATAATACTAATCCTCTAGCAGCCAACGTCACCCATGGCTTCATATGCATGATAATGCTGCCATCCAGTGGGTAGAGAACACAACTGAAGTTACCAATATGAAATTGCTCTCCATAGTTTGCACTGACTACAGTACCATAGAGAAATTTAGAAAGTTATTTATTCTTTATTTTAGAAAATGTTATTTGTATTTTGAAATAATATTTGTTTAAGAACAAGATTGAGGATGAAAAAGTGTAATACAGGCATAGAATATCACTTATAGGATAGGTGCACTTAGACACATTAGCTGTCAAACCATGTCCAATGAAAATATTCATTTGTACAAAAAGGTTATTTGCCCTTTTTTATTGTCCTTTGAATAGCCTAAACTAGTTTCATTTGCGTTTTACTTACATTAAATACTTTTTTTTTATCCATCAGGACCGATACATATCAACATGTTTTCTATTAGTTGTAAAGGAAAAGAAAGACTTCTCCTTTCTGGCTTCTAATGTTGTCAGTATCTGTCTAATGTTGAGTATTTTTGAAATGCAAGCAATGTACCTGCATTTGACCTGGTATCAGCCTACAGGAGCCCGAGTAAATAGGCTTGGATCATGAGAAACTAAACTCAGAAGAAGTTGATTGAATTACCGTATTTTTCGCCGTATAAGACGCTCCGGAATATAAGATGCACCCAATTTTAAAGGAGAAAAATCTAGAAAAAAAGATTCTGAAAGATTATTCCCCTTCTGATCACTCCAGGATCGCGGGATCGCGGTATCGGGTGAGTATGTTATTTTAATTATTTTTAAAAACTGTGTTCGCCGTATAAGACGCACCCACTTTTCCCCCCAAGTTTTGGGGAAGAAAAAGTGCGTCTTATACGGCGAAAAATACGGTATGTTTAGAATATTAGTATTTTGCAGCAGAAGAAAAAACTACTGTTCGCAGTACAGGTAGTCCCCGGGTTACATCCGAGATAGGGACTGTAGGTTTGTTCCTAAAGTGAATTTGTATGCAAGTCGGAACAGGTACATTTTTTTTAATAAATGCAATTAGGTCAGATGTTTGTCTCAACATATTATTAGGCAGCATGATGTCAGTTACTGTTTAAAATCCTCACTGTGAGGTAATTACAAACAAAGCAAAAAAATGCTTCATGGAGTCTAGACATTCATTAACTTCTGGAGCAAGCTGTGCTTTAATATGCAAAAAGAAACAACTGCAAAGTTTGTCTTGGTCATTAAAGAGTAACAAGATTTTGCCCTACATTTCCCCTCACTGTGAAGAAGGGTTACGCATATGACACACTGGTACTACACCTCAGATAAACTACATGCTATATATCCTACAGTGAGTAACTCATGCTGACGATGCGGACTGGCTATTGCTTCCCTATTTCATATTCTGTGGTTATGTCCACGGATAACCCAATTTTGGGGAATAGTTGATCAGCTTTTGTCTAAGTTGTTAGCAACCCAAATTTGGGGGGATCTGATAACATATTTACTAGGACTCCCTGGTAAAGATTTAACTAAAATGCAATCCAAACTGGTTGTCCATGTGCTGACAGCGGCACAATGTTTGAATTTAAAATGGAAGTCAGCGACACCCCCTTCGGAATCTGATTGACATATTAGAATACAAGATATTAGGCAGCTGCATTTACTGATGGCCCAAATACATAACCGGCTGGAAAAATACCAAGAGATTTGGTCCATATGGGACCAACATCACCCGTTATAAAATAGAGCATAGAGGTTAGACTTTTTTTCAACACATCATACATTCTTTACCTCTATGTTATGTTTCTATGCAACCCTTCACCTCTTCACTACCAGGCTTCTTTTCTTTCTCTTTCTAGGTCTTCTGTATATCTTTGTTATACTTCTGTTGTTAAGATACTTGGACCTTCTACTTAAAGGCCTTGAATCCATACAGTATATCTCCTCTAAAAGTTGGTGGGGCTGGAGTAATATTGGGAGCACTTACATTACTGATGTTTGAATCCAAAAAAGTTCTTTGAATATGGGTTTGGTTGTTTATCCTGACATAGGAGTTTACATACTGCATCTTATAGTACATTCATATATATGATATAGGGGTTCATTGGACCAGTGCCAATGGGTAACCTGCTAGACTTATGGTCTAAATGCTAAAAACTATGTGATGTAGGTGATATAATATACAACATCCCAACAATCACTCGAAAATTTGGTGGACCTCGGAACATTTTCAGCCATGCTCCTAATTGGTGTACATAATGAGTGGTTGGATGTCTATTGTTTTTTATGTTTCTTATTTCCTTCTTTGTAACTATCTTCTGTTTTACATTTGTATTTTGTAAAATAATTGACAAATCTTCAATAAAAAATTACATTCAAAAATCATAATCAATTGAAGACCAGCCTGCAGAGATGCTTTGGCAGACTGATCACCTCAAACTCAACCAACAACCAGAAAGATCTCAATAGTTTGATGTAGGGTGAGGATTTCTAGTGTTAGCCCATCCACCCAAAAAGCTAGGCAACTTTAGCATTTTCAAAAGAAAAGCTCGGGAATAATTTATCAGAAGACATTTTCTTTAAGGGTGACATCATCTGGATGTTTTTAAATCCATGTTTAACATTAAAAAATACATACAGGGAAAAGTTTTCACAAACATCAGAAATACCTTAAACAAACATTTTCAGGGACAGATTTCATAGCCTTGCAATGTCACGGGAGATCAGTGAAAGATAACTATTATTTTGTTGTCTTTGTGTTTACTTATTAATAATATTAATATTAATAATATTATTATTATTGTTAATAATAATAATATACAGGATTTATATAGCGCCAACATATTACACAGCGCTGTACAATAAATTGGGGCTGCAAAAAGTGTTGGTGTTTGAATTAGGATTCTCCTTATATTCGACCCGAATATGGCTGTTCGAATTCAGATAGATCCGACCCGTAATTTATTGAATGTGTGTGATTTGTGTAACTAACTTTTATTTTTTTTACAGGTTATCCCACGATGACAGGATGATTCCCACGGCTGCACAGTGTGGGATTCCCGGGCACTTGAGGTTAAATGGGGACAAGTCTCCCCATTCATCACTTCTAGTGCTCTGTGATTGGCTGAGGAAAGGTAAACCCTGATGACAGCTCAAGCGTCAGAGGACTAGAAGTAAATGAATGGGGAGACTTGTCCCCATTTAGCCTATAGTGCCCGGGAATCTTCTAAATGAATGCGGCCACGGTTAATTAACCTCTAGTACCAGGGATCTTTCAATGAATGCGGCCGCGGTCGCATTCAATGAGAACAGTGTGCAATCTCGGCACTAGAGGTTAAAGCTTTCCTCAGCCAATCAGGGTGCACTATCCCTCCTGTGTTCTTGGATAGAGACATTCTATCCAAGAACACATACAACTAGTAAAGGGCTGCAAGAGCAATCAGTGGAGTGGAGTTGTCAGCTCTGCTCCCCTGATTGCTCTTGCAGTTCTTAACAGTCCCAAAAAAAACCTGAATTTTCCCACCCTTGACTTTAATAGTGTTTGAATTCAGCATTCGATTATCCGAACAATATCTCAATAGCTGTCAAATCAAATAGTGAGATATTCGACCAACACTAGTTGCAAATGACAAACAAATACAGATAGTGACACAGGAGGAGGAAGGGACCCTGCCCAGAAGAGCTTACTTAGAATAAATAAATGTCTAGGGCACAAATATAGAAATGTATTAGGACATTTTATTGGATAAGTATATTATCCATACTACATTATGTGATATTTACACATAATACCAAACTGCTGCAGATATTCCAACGTGACTTGCTGCTAAAGAGGAATGCGGGAATATATTTGTGTAATACATGCTGAAATAAATCTGTCACCACAAGATGTCAGTAAATTACTATTTGCTTGAAGGGAATCTGACACTAAGACAGTAAACACTTTAAGGCCATGTATTTGCAGAACAGCGTCATGTATTAATGTAGATGTTTTTGTTTTTTTTTACAACACACTAAGGGCCATGTCAGACAGGAGATTTATTCACACCAAATCTGTTTTTTTTTATCATAGTTAGTTCTGTGGAATCATTAGCCCACTAACTTGTCAGCGATTTGTATTTCAGTCGTTCAGTGATTGACTTTGTGCAGCTTTTTATGTCAGTGACAAGCTCACAAGCGACAATCACTCTGCGTTCACCTCTGTAGTTTGGCCACAAATCACTTTGTAACCTAAGGGTATAACACTAGTTTAGCTTTCTTATTGACAAATCACTAGCAACTGCAGTGATTAACTTGCTAGCTACAAATTGCTGTTAATCACTGGCATTAGGGATTTGTGGCAGCAATTAATTGCTGCTTCAAAATCACCCATCTAACATGGCCCTAAGTGAACCTAGATTTTCTTAACTACAACACTAGGGCTCTCTCAGAAGAGCTGAGCAAAGTCCGTACTTTCAAAATAGTAGCCCGTTTCTCTCCCTCTGACCATACAATGCCTAAGGTAAACTATAGGTTCCATACACTGCAGATATTGCAATAGGGGATAGCAAGGAATGTCATAGTTTATGCTGACAACCCCATGCCACTGTTTTTGGTAATTGTGTCTTTTTATTTGCTTACTAACTTGATTTAGAAGTAAAAAAAAAAAAATCTTTATTGCTGGAAACTTGGATATTTCCCTGGCAGCGAAGTCCATGCCAACAACCAAACTTCAAGGTCACCCCTGGCCTGTGCATTGATTCCTAACCTAGGCAGATAAATCTGATCTAAGTTCGAGATCAGGAAATGTGAAGATACCATCAGCTGGGCTCCCACTGCCAAAAACCCCAGGAGGGTGGAACAAACTCCCTTCCACTTTCTGGGCTGCACATTGTAATATACCTATGGAACTCAATGGTGTAAAAGTAGCCATAGTAGCCCAAGCAGCTGTTAAGTGGCCTGGGGGTGAAAGCAGCCCCATAAGGAAGGCTGTTGAGGCTTTTTAAACATACAAAATCAGTGCATGTGAAGATGACACAGATCTCCATGTTGTTAGTCATGTATGTATTAAGTGCCTTCAGAGCTTCTGGTTATCTTGGCCTCCACTGAAATAAACCTTGTATGCCTAAAATAATCTTTCTTAGGCTGTAAATACTAGTGTTCCCTCTGACAGCTTTATATTGTTCAAGTAAAATCAGAATTTAAGGAGGTGTGTAATAAATTTATATAGTAAATGTGTGCATCAGTTCTAACAAATATGTTATATAAAATATTGTGATGGTCATTTTTAATTTTACTACAACTCTTGCTATTTGCCTACTACATCCCGTCTTTCAGTAATTGCTATCTCAGTGAGAGGAATGTGAGGACTTGGAATAAGAGCCTGGGATCTGAGATGTTGAAAAACACTGGTGAGTTACTTAGGTCGTTGTGGTTGGCTAGAAAGTTCTCCTTCCACATATCCTTGATTCAGACCAGAATTCCAGAATAAAATTTATGTAGAATATGCACATTCAGTATGGCTGGACATTGGAGAGTACTGTAAAGGAAGTATTAGGAAAGACTCATATCTGTCCTGCACAGCAAAAATTAAATGTTGTTTTAGTCTAAGGGAAGCTTAAAGACTATTTATTCCTCTCTCCTCTTGCACGAGGCACGACTGTCTAAATGTGTGCAGACCCCCAACTCTCAGGTACACAAAAGGACTGGTACCCCCACATTGTACATGATGATATTGGAGAGGCCATGACCACCAAAACTATGTGTGAATATATGTTTATTAAATTGCAAGGAACTAGGGTCACAGCGTGTGCAGTCATACATTGGTACATTTTCTAAACACTGAACTGAGCAGCTAAAATTCTCAAAAAAAACTCTGACCCAGAAGCAATAAATAATGATGAAGCTTGGTTTACTTTTGAAGTTAAAGCACACAAACCACCAAGGTGTTTAAAAGGGAACTATGATAGTCAGAGACAGTATTACAGATAGAAGCCCCTACAACTATCTAAGATGGAAGGTAAGGTAGGAGTTCAGCTTTAATAGTTCAACAACCAAAGCAAGTTTACAATTTGCCCATGGTTCCACCTAGCATTTGGTGACGTTTGATTCTCTAGTTGTTTTTTGGAACCGTACGTACAAACATGCAATCCATCACCTGCTTGCAAATGGACCACTGTGTTAAATATTAAAGTGCTGCAGTATCAGATATCCACAAATGTTACTATGACTTCACTAGTTTTATTTATAATTGCAGTATTAAAAAAGTATTTCCAGATCACCAGGGAAGTACCCCATATTGAAGCTAGATAAACAGCAGTAGCTCTGTCCTGGATGGGACTGGCCTGCACCAGGCATCAAATAGCAATACCAGCTTTTAAGACACAACACTCCACTTAGGAGATCTGCATTTCATATTAGAGGACTATATGCAATTCTTTGTGTCTGCCTTCCACTAGCACCCTGGCTGCTGATCCTTTGCTGATCAGGCATCAGCCGAGATGAGATCACTTCTTCCCTGAATCCCAACTTGGGTTTCATAGCCGCCCCTCAGCCTCAAAGAAGACAGCTGAACTTTTCTGGATAGACCCCTTTCTGTGCACTGAATTTTCCATGTCTCAAACTCCATCCAGTCCAGAAATCAAAAGGGCTTTAGAAGAGAGCCCAGAGACAAACATTGACAATGAATCTGAGCAACCTCCCATGCCCAGCAATTACTTGATCTTATCGATATTTGCCTGTTTCTGCCCAGCATATCCTGTAAATATTGTTGCATTTGTTTTCTCCATAATGGTAAGTACTAAACATTTCATTTTCTGATAATAGATGCAGTAGCAAATAATTGTGTAGGCCTATTTCATTAAGCATAGAGAAGTGATAATGTGCCAAGTACAACAACTCCTACCAACAGTAGATTTAACCTATAAGCTTAGGGCTATCGTTAAAAAATTCCATCTGGTAATATGAGTCCTGTACTATGTATATAAATTTAAATAAATATATATATATATATATATATATATATATTTATAACATTATAGGGTGTATGTATATGGTTTTATTTGGACAGTTGTATAACCTATAAGTCAAACAGATAAAAAAAAAGTTTAGATTTTATTTTTTTTCAAAGGTAATCTGTTTATTTATTGTCAGTTGACTCATTTTACAAATATAGAAGGTCCGGTGTGTTACAAGTCCTTGTCAAACTTGCAATACCACAGTGGAGAAATCAGCATGCAGAAATCCTTGACTGTTATCCCTGTTTATTACCTGCTGTACATTTTGTAGCTGCAAAATTTATGTATATGTGATAACGGCTTTCATGTAGCCTTAATATAGTGAAATAATGCTAATATGATAATGCTTCGCTAATGACTTTCATATCCAATTTATGTGAATGGGAGTTAAAGCGATTCTCAGTATGCTTTATACTGATTGTAAAAATATTAAGTAGCGGCCATAAAATAAAAGCAAAGTGTCCTTGATATTAAAGTTATTAAGGCCATAAATCTCCAGAAGGACGTTTGTCCATTAGACAGGACATGAGTCTTGGTTGTAAAATAATGGGCAATCTTGAAGCAATTTACAATTCCACAAATGGTCGTATATTATCTCTTCTCTGAAATAGCAATTATACGTTAGAAGTACATCATCATGTGAGCAGCGGCTGTCATTAAGAAAACGGCTGACCTGCAGCGACAACTGCTGGGTTCATTTATGAAAACTGAAGCGAAGGAAACTTAAGATGATCACTGATGTCAACTAGACTTACCATTAATTTATCTTGCTACTTGCAACACTTTCAGTTTCTTTTGCACTACTTTTTATTACTTTTCTATCTGTTGTACTATCACTAAAACATTTGTTGAAGATGTGCACAAATATGTTCATGTAGGACACTTTATTAGGTTACTAGGATTCACTTTCTTATTGTTGTATGCATTGAAGGTTGTGCATATCAATGTAGAAACATGACAGACATAGAAAAGGAAGCTGTTGAAATTTAATGGCCATTATTATAAACCAGTCAAAGTTTATAAATTGAGTGATATTTGTATCAGTTTGACTATAAGATGTCATGTATTTACCAGTGCAGAGGTGTGGGTAAGAATGCAGTTCCACTAGTACTGGGATATTGTTTTTGTATGTTTAGGTGTTCATCTATATCACTACATGTCCAGATGTACAGTTCTTGAATGTAAACTTGGAAACACTCATCTACATTTATGAACTTGACCACAAGACCGTCAAAAAGGAAATATTTATAAAATGCAATATAAAAATATATTTTAGGCTGGGTCCACATGGACGTTTTTAAAAAACGTGTGTAAATGTTCCTATTGCGTTTATATGCGTTTTTTTAGGCAGAGTTTAACCTATGTATACACTTTAACTAGTGATACTGTGAAAACAGTTCAAGCTGTTTTTCATCCTAGGATCAGTCCAGGCTTGTAACCAGCAAATATAAAAAAAACTAAAACAATGCAGATGTAATTTCATAAACATGAAATTTATCCTTTTTATATATACAAGCAGTGCATGTACCTGAATTTGACCTCATGTCAGTCTACTGCATTTCCTGTTCAGCAAAGCCCAGACCGGAAGGTGGTGGGGGTACAAGAAGACAATCATTTGTGTTGTATGTTGTTGGAGGTGAGAGCAGAATGACAACAAGATGGTCAGAATGGTGTAAACCATCACCTCTAACTCAGAATGAACAATGTTTGATTGTGGCTAGCACTGAGAAGTTTATACACTATAGTCAATGTAAAGAACCACTAAGTAAGATCATTAGGCTACTGGGTAATTAAAAAGTAGCTGCATGGTAGGTCAGTAAGTTTTCTTTTAGAAGAATAATCTCCTAATAAACTGCAATTAAAACTCATCCTTATTACCTATCTATTGGTGGTTATGTACTGACATTCTATTAATATTGTAACAAATGATCCATCCATCAAATTAATAATAATTTAGCCAATGGACAAAAGCTATTTTGTTCAGAGGATAGTTCCTTGTGCTGGAAGAAATGTACTGTACACACATTTATTACTTAGTTTACCTTGTTACATAACATTGTGTACTTGGATGTCCCGTTTAACCAGAAAACAAGCTCCATTATCACTAATATCCATTTAGCCAGGATCCTCTCTTACAACGTTTTATTGAACCACTTACTGTTCAGTTTACTAGAGAGCTTGTTTCTGAAATGCATTTTACTAAATTACCTTATTATTGCAAGACTCAATAGAAATGATACCTTGTTAAACAGTCCTTGTTGGTATTATTATTATTTTTATTATTGATAATAATAACATGAAATATAGTGGCCTGAGTCACCTGCTGAAATATTGTATCTTTTGAGGCCTTTAGCATGTCTGTTAATTTATTTTTCCTCCAGTAATTCATTATAATTTAAAATGTTTTTATGCAGAGTTCACATAGATTTAACTAAGAATTAGCTTATTTATTTATGTATTAAATCTGTGATACTGGTATGTAATTATTTAGAAGCAGACCTTTAAGCATTCCTACTTCTGCTACTGTATAATTCATTATATAGAATCCAACAGGAAAGGTCCCCTATTCAATGGCATGTATGCAGGCTTTTGTACTCAGCTTAGATATAACAACATTCACTCTGATAGACATTGGTTGGGGATTTAAAACTCTAGAGTGCACCAAAGCCGAAGTTTCAATTTAGGTTGGACTTGGGAATTAGTGTAAATGATGGGGATGTTAGAGGACCAGAGTTAATAATTTAGTACAGGTTACAATGGCAGGCATAGGGTTTTGTAGACCATGCAGAAGAGAGCCCTTGCACTTTTTGGGGGTCATTGTCAGTGGATGAGCTACATTGCAGCACTGCATACATACCAAGTTCTGGGAAAAGGAAGACTTTTTTAGCTCATGGTATATAGGTATATGACACACAGCAGCCATGTCTCCATTTTGCAGAAAATAAAAAAACAAAGGGCAAAAAAGCTGTTTTCACAATACTTGTATTTCATAGCTATAAACCAATGCAGACTAAGCCAGACTAAAAATTAATGTAAATGGCATGTAAGTGCTGGAAGAATCCTAAGAGAACTGCCTTACTGTTTCGTGTACTGTTACCCATATGCTACCTTTATATTAGCTTTTCAAAATAATAGACTGAATAATTTGAAGGCTGGGTGAAACATGTTTAAACCAAGGATTTGCTAATTTAATTTACATTAAAAAAATGTGTGATACTTGTATGAATTTGCTTAGAATTAGACCCTAAAGTATTCCCATTTCTGCTACATGAATTATTAGGCTTGCTTAGACCACATTAGTTTATGTGTATGCCACACAAAGGTTATCTTATACAAGTCCCACAGCTAACTGTGCCCATTGGGCTACATTTATCTTAGCAAAATAGGACTCAGAGACAAGAAGAAGAGTCGATGGAAGTGTTAGGAAGAAGAAAGTGGCAAATGGGGGTTAGATTATTTGGTGAAAAACAATGCAAAATATACTTTTGTTTTGAGATCTTTAAGGTTCTCTTTAAACCTTTTTTTGGATTTAACCTGTGCCCCATAACAACTACAAGGACTGTTGAAGCTATTGTTACACTTTAGTGCTTCCACTGTGAAATTTAAGGATTTATTGCTCCATGGTGTCTGTAGCTACAGACTTCAATCTGGCTTGTTTTAAAGCCCATTTACTGAACATTAAGAATAAATAAATAGAATGGAGAGGGCCAATATCTAAAGTGGTTTAAAGCATCCTGTACTCTATGTAAACGTTATACATTTTTAGATGAGGTGCCTGATTTGTTTTCCTTTTTCCAGATTTTACCTTCTATTTTTACCTTGTTTTTACCTTACATTCTGCAAATAAAAAACTTCTACATGCCTTGAATTCCACCTAGGCTGGGCTTCACACACATCCATCACATGGGGGGAGGGATGAGGACATTAGTGGTTTAAAAAAAGAAGACAACACTTCCAGGTCAGATAACAGAAAGTAACAAAGATATTGTATTTCTGTCCAGAGGAACAGGTACTTCCCGTATTGGTAAAAAATGTACTAATGCAGCCACCACATCTGAGCACTTGCAAAATTCAATATATTACATTTTGGTTTTGGGATTAGTTATCTGTTAATGCTTTAAAGATGTGTATGTAAGGGCCACTCCTATTTTCTATTATACTTTTTTAAATAATATTCTCAAATATAAACTAATCTAATCTTGTAAGGTTTATTTCATTCTATCAACTTGGAACAATCATTCTACTAGGCATTTTCCTCTACTGCACATCTATCTCTGCCACTAGCTCTGATTTTTTTCATCTGGTATATCAGCTTCTCATTATCGGTCAGTATGAATACCTCCCATGCCTGTGTTCTAGGTTTCATGCTTCACTTTGACCTCTTCTTCCAGCTTCATATTCAATTGCTATCTGTAGCTTGTAGCCTTTACTCTACTAAAACATAATCTTTTTTCCTAAACATCCAATCGGGGCCATATTAAGACCCTTAGAGGCCCTAAGCACTTTAAAGATTTTAGTGCCCCCATATACCGGTATATATATATATATATATATATATATATATATAATTTAAAATATAAACAATATTAAACCATAAAATAATATTTTATTTATCAAAATTAAACAAAACTTATAGTAAGATGGAAAATAATGTTCATTTTTGTATACTTCCACTTTATTTACATTTAAAAAGTTTTCTCCTACTTTTTTTAATTGTAAAGTCTTTGATCAGATCCTCAAAACTAATCTTATGTAACACATTTGTTTCTATACTTATTAGACATAAGACATCCAACCTGCCTTGTTGCATAGTTGCTCTGATAGGATTTTTAATTCACTTCATCTGAGAAAATAAACACTCAGCTGAGCAATTTGTGACCATTACAGTTAAAAATATACGAAAGCCAATGTCTACATTTGGAAAGGCACACTTAATATTGTTTTCGATGATTATTTTTCTTCATTCCCTGAGTGCTCTTTTTTTTTTTTTCATGTGGGGGCCCCTTTTGCAGTATTGCACCATATGGCCCATGGTCTATGGTAAATTCGCCTATGGAAAATTTCTGTGGTGCCCCCTTCCCTTGATGCCTTAAGAACGTGCTTATTTTGCTTAATGGGTAATCCGCCCCTGCATCCAATTCCTTAACTATGCACACTATTCTTACTAAAGCTGGCAGGATGAATGCAACTTTGTCACAAGTATAAAACCTGCAAAATAAGGTCTGCCTGTAAAGAAAAGCCTTAATGCTCACATGTCCCATCACTGATCTTCAGTCTCTTGATGGTCCACTACTGCAGAAGGATCTTAAGCACCTTAAGAAGACAAGATGTCAGCTATTAGCGTCCTAGACTGTAAGCTCCTCTGGGCAGGGTCCTCTTCTCCTCCTGTGTGACTCTCTGTATCTGTCTGTCATTTGCAACCCCTATTTAATGTACAGCACTGCCTAATATGTTGGGGCTATATAAATCGTGGTTAATATTGATATTAGCGTTACTAGAAAGAAAAATATTTTCTGTGCACTTTTAGGTTTAGATTTTTCTGGATCCTGGCTTTTTCTGACGAAAGCCAATGGAAAGTGATCTATGGGTGCATTGTAACTTATAAATATTGTTTTTTTTGGCACACATGTTTAAACACAAGCAAATGATTTTATTGCACCTAGCTCCATAGTTTTTTTAAATATTTTCCTGCAGCTTAAGCAGCTCAAAATAAACCCAAGAACAAAAATGATCTATGTTTAGATATACCAGTAACACATTTCCTGTCCTCACTACTGTAAAGCCCTGGTCCAGCACCACTGCTCACCAGGCACCAATCCCCCAATCTAACGCCACACTCTTCACCTATATTAAGTTAGTTATGCTGCCCCAGCACCCAGTTGCCCCTAAGACTTCAGTGTGCAAAGAATGGCATTTGGGGTCTGCTTAGAGAGGATCAGGATCCCACAAAGCATGTCAGAGAACACAATGTTAGGTCAGTCCAGGTTGTCACAGATATGCAGTAGAGGGGAGCCATCAGAGGAAAGTCCAGAAACAGAGCCAAGGGCCATACTCAAGTAACAGTCACCCAAACAAGCACATAACAAGGAACTAATACACTCATTGGCAGCAGCACATCCCGTACAGCTGCACAAAATCCCCTACAGCTGCACACAGTCTCAGAGCAGGGGATGCTAAGTGAACATTCACAGCTAAAGGGAAACTGGGGATGCTGCAGAGCAGAGGATGGACAGCTAATTGCTTGATCTCCTTGCTACTGTAAGCAAAATTGCCGGAGGGGATAAACAGGGTGCACTGAACTAAGGTGGCTTACTGCACAGGATCGCCAGCCAGAAAATTATTTCTCAAGAACTACATAACACCCCCTTTACTTTTCTCTTTACCATAAGCGGGTGTTTTGTAATAAACAAGCCAAAGACTAAATGCTAGCCTTGGGCATAAAAGATAAGCCAGACATACAAATGCTAAAATCTCTCTAGTACTGAACAGAGATTAAAACAATGACCACAAGAAGTAAGGGATTTTCAAGCACTCAGGGTGCTACATTGATTAAGACCACTCAAATAGGTAAAGTGTTCACTTCAAAACAGAATCACAGTTGGAATTATCCCACTTCTCTTACAGATGTACACAACTATTACAAATAGATTCCTTTCCAAAAATAAATGCCTAAAATGGTTAATTTAGTGAAAAATAGAGAAAATTAGGAAAATAAGATGAACTAATTCTGTATATTTTACTACTACAGGCTTTAAACAGCTATAATGATGGGGATATCGAAGGATCCAGAAGGTTGGGACGTAACGCTATGTATGTCGCAATTGCGTCAATTATCATTGGTCTAGCGGTTATTGCAACATATTGTGTTGTTCATTTTACAACGGTATGTAATTTTTTTTATAGGTGTATAAAATAACATGCATTTTTCTTACTTATATGTTAATATGTGAAAATTGAATAAATTAGTTTGTGGATACTGCGTGTGTGGGAACCCTAGAATGCAGAATGCACTGTATGTGCACCGGTAGGCAGAACATAAATGAAATTACTGATGAAAACACCATTGGTATGTTTGATTAAGGATTTATTAACATTTATTGAACATTTCTAACTTGACCTTTCTTTTGGGAAACAGTTAAATTGGTTTAGTTCCACTTAACAAGGCCATGCTAAATGAGTTATATCCTTAGGGTCAGTTTTCTCAAAAATTAGTTGTTCTTGGTTGATTACTGCACCAGATTATAGCACACTATGAGCAAAGTATACATTTATAAAAGTTATTGGTAAATGTGTTATGTAAATTGTCACTAGTAATATTTTCTGGTCTGTTAAATATTTTTAGTATATGTTTGTATTTTATGTATAATCAGTTAGATTTTTAGCCTTGAGTTACAAAATACAATTTCTATGAGCACACTGATGCCAGAAGTGTGTAGTCAAGCACAAGAGCTATCACAAACCTTGATGGGTTGTTCTCTTGCTACAATACAGACATTAGAGAAGAACATATACAGTAATTACTAAAAAGCCATTAGAAGATTAAGCAAATAAAAAAAATACATCTGTAGCTATTAGAAAAGTTAACTAGAATCCAACTGGCTGCCGTTGGAAAACAGAATTAAAACAGAATTTAATGTATATTATTTAAATCAGTGGGTAGATTAACCCTGTATATTTGACCTAGTGAAAACTGACAATCTGATAATAAAACATTTCCTGGTAAAGAATCATTTTCTGGTAAAGAATCATCCGGGTCCCTGTGTTTCAGTGGCAGTAATTAATTCTCCACCAGAAAATGTTTCGGTAAATGTCAGATTCACTGCTTTATTAATGGACCCCTTTGAGTTGTTCCCTTGGAAATATCTGTGAAGACTTATGTTTTGGTGACAGCTTTTTAAAAGTATAATTTCCCTGTCCCTGTTGTGTCTATAGGACATGAAGTAAGAAAGGCACAGATGGCAAAAAAAAGAGATTTTACCCCTTCCCTGCTTTATCCATATTGATTAAAAATTGCTTTGGATATACTGATATGTGTACTTAAGGTTCAATTCTAGACAAAAGGCCACCATTTAAAGAAAAAACAATACCAAAAGTGATAGTTAAATACTTCCTAAGTCACATACCTAAAACAAGTGTAAAAAGTGAGCAGGTAGTTGACCAGGCTATGGTACTTTTTAATAACTTTGGCTAGTGGTTGAAAAAATGTACCATTTTTTTATAATTTTACCAACTCACATATACATATTTCAGCTCTGGGTCCAGCCCTATTTTGGCTGACAGCTGTGACCTACCACTGGTGCTGCATGACTTGTGCACTAATGTCCATAAGACTTAATTACAAATAGCCCAGTACAAGATTTTACCAGTCAATGGGTGAGGTTAGTACAGACTTGTGAATGCTGGTGGAGAGACGCATAGGGTGAGATTCAATTTTATTGGTGAACATGTATTTTACTAGATTCTTATGAATGCAAGTGGCTTTGTTGGTGAGATATTACATTTGAGTTGCAGGTCTGCTTACCTGTCTCATATTTTATGACGGGATCTTATTCATTTTTTATTTATTTGCAGGCATTTTATATTATAAACAATGGAGCTGGTAACACTCAAAAATGTGGGCTAGGAAATACAAAACAAAGATCTCACTGCTGGAGTCCCCAGGAAATAATAACATAGACGAACAATATTTGAGTGTTGACTGACTACAACTTTATATCAATTTTATTATATAATATCAGATGTAAATCCTAAGGCAACCAGTGAATTATGAGCCACATATTGATATCAGTTCCCATGGATGTTGTATTTGACAGCTACTCATTAAATGTATAGAATACTATTTCCCTGTGGGAAGAAATTTGTTTTATTAAATACTTTCTATTAGCATTTACTGGGAGAATTGTATTTTCCATTCAACATGTTTGAAAAGCTGTTTTCAAACATGATTAAAATTAGGCTAATGAAGAGCCTTATCAGCACCATTATAGGCATCAATTCAAAATTTCTGTCCACTTAGATCTACTGAATGGATCTTACACTTTTGGAAGAATACAAATCCCTCTTAGCTTCCTGGGTGCTATTATTAACTGCAGCTAAGTGGACAGCTATGTCTTGATCTTCATTTTGATTTTTTTTCTGTTTCTTCTTCTCACCACTCTTTTTCTTTAATATTTGACTATCTTAAGTGGGTATTCCTCATGGCGACCCATCTTCCGCCCCACCTTCCCCTTTTTCATTTTTATAATTTCCCTGTTTCTCTGCTACTTTCTTTACTTCTACTACACATCTATAAAATAGATCTCACTAGTGCACAAAAAAATAGTATTATTAAGAGTATTATTGTCTGATAGAAGCATCTAGTCCCCTTTGTTTAAGGGCCTTGTTGTGGGGTCCGTTTTCAATATGGTAAATATTATCTTGTTTGTTAGCGTTACAGATAAAGCTCCCAAAATAGGTGACATTCTTTTTTTTTCTCTGCGACATCAGGGTCCTTTTAGATTTAAAAGTATTTTTAACCAGTTTTTTCCTTTTTTTCAAATACTTTTTTCATACAGCAAACAAATTCTATATAAAAAGAAGGAATGATTGTACAATTTTCTCTCTCAATATTCTTCCTGGCTGATACTTTATGAGTCTTGAATTTTGCTAGTGTCCTTGTTAGTGTTAGAACTGCATGATATCTGCAGCCCACTCATATTACACCGGTAGTTAAGATCCTACAGGAAGTAAAATCCATATATTTGCTTCATCTACCAGCACAGTTTTAGTAGTATGGACAAGATACCAGGAGCCTTTACACAAGGAGAACTGGACAGGACCATAGAAGGGCAACAACCCAACAGAAGGACTAGTACCTGCATCTTTGTGCATGAAGGGAAAGGAAGGGCACTGCCAGAGCCCTACAAGATGAACACTGGTGTACTGGCTACTCTTGTCCAGATTTCTGACCTGTTAAACCAATTTCCATAAGGGTAGCATGTTGACTCAACATATTCTAGTTTTATATGCTTTCACCACCCCAAACCATGCAGCTCAATATACATTTGCAAGAGGACACCAGAATTGTCAGGTTCACCACTGGCACCTTGTTTCCATCTGGAGATCTGGAGATAATGTAATGAACATTGTGCTGCCTACAAAATCATCCAGGATGACTGGTTTGGCAGTGGCTCAGTGATTGTCTGGGGGAGGCATATTTCTGGAGGGCCACATGGACATTTCATTTGTTCAGTTGGGCCTGGGTACCTCCCAGTGCAGTGAGTGCTTTGTGGTCAAAGCATGTAGGCAATTCCTGGATTGCATTGCATTGATGCAAATTCAAATTTGATGCAAGTTCAGTCATTCTCTGATTTAAGTTTTTTACATTGATTTTGTTCTCAATGAAATACACAATGTTTATCAAAAAAGATTTTTTTTGGGCATAAATAGGTTGACTATAATATATGTAATCGTATTTACTATTTTTGGCTACTCAGAAATTAGGTTAAAAAGTAAATTATATAATAACAACACGATAGCAGTAATAAGGAAGTGTTTCTGTTCAAAAGTCTTTTTTTCAACCTGTGTGTGCGCAGCTAATTAATACAAGAACATATACAGAACATGACATCACAACTGTTACCATGTTCTGTTAAAAGTTATGGGACTCAAAATAGATGTTCCACATCTAGACACAGGCTCATTGGATTACACTGCTTGCTTAAACAGGAACAGAGCCATAAATAAAAACCATTATATGACTGCTCAATATGCCAGATTGTGTATCTTAGTTGGAAAATATGTGAGAATGGTGAAAATAATAATATGAACGATATATTGTGGTAGAGGTCATGAAGTGTTGAATTTTCTATGTTAACTGTAACTTATTTTGGGATTATATATATTGTATATTAAGTTATATAATATGTATATCAGATGCTTGGTTACTTTTAAACATTTTCTGATTTGTTGCAAGCTTTGCAACTTGCCTAACTGATCAGACAAAAAGACAATTACATTTAGGAACTAAGTTAACAATGTTTGTGGCTTTGTAGTCCAAGCCTAATACATGTCTGTTACCCATCCCCAAATAAATAACAATGGGTAATTATTTTCTTACTTCAATGCACCTAGTACACAATAGCAAGATGATTTCTTTTACATTTTAATCAATACTATTCAGCTGTAATAAAGACTTTTAAAATGTATTCTTCCTGCAATGTTTAAAATAATGAAAGGTCTCATAACAGGGCATCCAATGGACATACATATACATGTTTCAAATGCTTGTTAGAAAAAGCATGAGCTTGTATTTCAGATATGTTTATGAATATTCTCATTTATTTAGGTCATGTCATAGCTAATATTAGTTAGTCCCTTTTAACTGGACTTCGGTAATGTTGAAGATCTGTCATCACTCATCCAAGCAAGTTCCTTGGTTCTAATGAGTGTGCAAACGTACCATAGCATTCATAACCACACAAGTATTTCAGTCACCTTATTCCAATCACCATGATGTTATCAAATGTGTCAAGGCAGATGTTAATTGTTTAGGAACATATCACGTGTGTGATAGCACTTAGTTCTTATATAATTGAATAAACTCTGTGCCATATAGTCTGGAATCATGTGGTAATACTTTACATGTCACATGAGCCACATGAGTAGTGGTATAAATTGTTTTAAATAATCAACTAGGTATAGAAGCTAAAATAGCATTATATGTGGTGGTGTTGAATTCCTCTTTAATGCCCGTTTTGTCCTTTCTGTTTAAAATGTACACCTTGTTGTTTTTAAATGACCCTCTTCCTTAAGGTGGACCTTAACCATGAATTGAAAATGTTGTATGAAAACTTTAGAAATGTTAACTGTGCCCAATCAGTACCTTAAAAGATTAAATTTTTCCACCTGAAACTGCACTTTCTGTATGTAAGGGTGCCTAAAGCCATATACCTGCAGTGTGAGATTTAAGGCATTGCTGCCACTGACTGCTAGTCCTTAGGAAATTTAGCATGGGACAATGCTATGCTGCTCACTGGTATTGTTGAAGGTATGCAAACCCTTCATTCCCGACATGAACTGAAAGGTTATAAATGTGAGGAAATTGTGGATTTTAAACTAATATTGGCCTCATTTTTCATTATTTTAAATTTACTTTTCCCATTTGTTTGTTTAAGTTTTTGGTATTTTTGTGTTGTTTAGATTATATTGTGTGTAGTTATATAGCATTTTTTTAAACATCATTAAAGATTTTCCAGCAAATAATACAACCAGATTCAGTTTACAATTCTAAAAGAACAAAACAATTAAACAAACAAGGTCTCAAATAACAAACAAAAGAAAAAAACAAAAAACAAGAAAAAAACTATAGCTTTTATTAGAGACATGTATTTAAAAATGTTAATGTCATCAGATTGGTGGCTTTTTCTAAAATGTTTCTATTTATGTTGAATGCCTTAATGATGTTGCTACTAAAACATTCTATCCCAGGAGGTGGCTTTAAAGAATAGAAGTAACCTAGTATATTGGCAAGAATGTATTTTGTTCCTCCTTTGCCTCTTCAACAATCAGTTTATGATGGTTCAGACTATTTAGGAGCACTGACCTGGGGCCCAGACTCTTGTACCCATGCTTCTTGTGACCCTAGCCGCCCTGTGAAGTTTAAAACTTGAGTCTATGGAGCAGTATCAAAGTAAAAGCTTACTTTGGGCACAACCCAAAGAATTGGTGTGTGGTGCCACTCATGATAGTGGTTATGTAAGCATAGGGGAAGGACTTATTGGTAGGTTTGATGGGGGCATTCAGGAGATCAGATTTGATTGTTATGATCTTTGGTTTAATATTTACATTGTGTAGCTATCAATACATTCATGCTGTTACATCTTGTAATTTTTTTTATTTTTTTTTATGTTTTGTTTCAGCATACAGTCTGAAGGCCAAACAAGAGATCATATTTGTATTAGTCGTGTATTAGGCTGTTCAGATCTGCACATGGAAAGAAGCAAGTTCTTACATTTGAGAGTCTTCAAAGCAGCCACAATGGATGCAGATAAATTGTATACATCTATAAATGTGTGTGCACGCATATATACTATACATATATGTGGCCTTAGACATAACAGTTGACATTTTCCACAACCAAAATGTTTTCCTTTTTCTATCAGTGCTCCCCTTACAAGCGTAGCCATGCAAGTTCAGAAAACACAAGTGCTAAACAATGTCAGATCAAGTTATATTAACATATCTTCTGATTTCCGCCAATGGAAATATGACACTCGCAGTAATCCATGGCCAGATTTGCAAAGTGTTCTCTGAACTTCCTGTACTATAAAAATATTTGTTGCATTGTTACCTACTGGCTTCCTGAAACCTAGACTGGTGCTATAATTAAAGCCAAGCAAATAATATGTTTTTGTTTTGTATAACAAAAACATTTACTGGTCTATTATTATTTTAGATGATTTGTTCAACCAAAAGAGCTTTTTTTTCATTAGGTGCAAAATTTAGATGGGGGAAAGTTTTTTTATAAAAAATAGAGACAAACAAATATAATTTAATAAACTTGAATAGTGTTAAGTAGACATGGGTAAATGTATTCATAAATTACAATGACAGACATTCGCCATTTCTACATAATATCATTCAAGTTTATTAAAGAGCATTCATCCATCTTTAGTTTTTTCTTTTAGATTTGAGGTACATTCACCTTTGTTAATTTACACAAAACAAGTTAATTTGCACTTTTCATTAAACCAGTGGCTAATGTTTTTATTGTTTAAAAACGAACTCCCTTACGTTTACCTGTGACATCGATCTAGAATATCGAACTATATCATTTCTTTTTCATATTATTATTCTTCATTATATGAAAAAAATCTCTGTAGACAAAACAACAGCTTGTTTATTATTTTTCCTGCTAACAAGAATATTATTATTATTACAAGAATCTAATATTCATGTACCATAAATGAAATATGTCATGAAAGCAAATTTTCTGTGTATATGTGTTACCCTGAACATTGTATTCATTTTGATAAATATGCTATATTTATAATTGTTGGTTTGTAGATTTTCTTAACTTTGTACTTGAGTAAATTAAAGGTTTATTCTTTACTTTGTGACATTTGAGCTATGCATTATTTAATAGAAAGTAGGGACTATAGTATCCTTTATGGATATGAATGAATTTAGTCATTTATTAAATGTACATTTTTCCAAAATTAAAACATTCTCAGTATATACTGTGCAGATGTCTGGTAATATAAAATATGTGCCACAGCTTCAGCCAGACCTATTTTAAATGTAATATTTATTCAAAGTAACATCACTTTTATAGCTGAACTCTGGGGAAACACCTGTATACACAGGCAAAATACAGGTGTGATAGCTCTTTTACCTGCCAAGCTGTTTATTTCTTTTAGATTTTCATAGGTCTGTCACACCATATAGCCCTTTCTAGCTGAGTAGGGGACATGATTCCCTCTGTTGCAGTTTTATTTTCCTTTTTTCCCGACCTTGTGCCTAGAGTTACAGAACAAGCAGCAAACCAATGTTCTTGTCTCTGTGTCAATCTACTCTCTCTTTCTATCACCAGGATCCATGTTGTGTAGCACATCTAATTGGCTTCTTGTGCTACTTCTTCCTCTCTCAGTTTCCATTCTGCTGTGTAAAGACTGGCTATTATCTGGCTGTTATCAAGTCGGATTCAGTACTTTTAGTGCTTGTATTTAAAGCAAATACATTTATTCATGGTTAATGATTACAGAACTGTATTAGCATGTGTTTTATCTACCTGTTGTTCAGCTTTAGGAATCATACCAACCCTATAAAGAGGATAGATCAGTGTTTTTAACATGGGGGAAACCTTGATATAACTTTCAGGTCTAAAGGAACCCTTACTATAGTTACAAAATCCACAGCTCACTGTATAATAGTGTATTGGTCAGTTTTACATTACTGGCCAGTGAGCAGAATGTCTCCCTTTAGATAGCCAAAGAAATCGTTGTTTGTTACACTGACCTGGGAGGCACAAATTGCTCACTGCTCAAGGAACCCCTAGGAACCTCTGGAGGAACCCTGGTTGAGAAACACCGATCTCGACAAATCTTAGACCCATCTGTAAATGCAGTATGGTGTGTTCACTGTAGTTGCCATTGGCAATAGAATATATAAATACAGTGATGCCTCGGCTAACAAGTTGCCCTGCTAACAAATTTTCCGGCTAACAATATTTTTTCGCTGTTTAAAAGACTAAGTTAACAAATACGGAGTTGGCTAACAAATATATAAAAAAACAGGAAGTAAGACACCTGATAACATACTGCATGACAAATGTACAGTACTCCCTGTATATTGGCACTGATTTTTTAAAGCTCTCCAAGGCTGGAGAGAATACACTTTGATCAGTGAAGCTGGGTGATCCATCAAACCTGTAATGGATCTGGTCCAGAATTTTAAACAATTGCTAGCAAATAGTAAATGATTTTAGGAAATCCATTCCAGGTTTTCTGGATTACCCAGCTTCACTAAAGAAAGTGTATTCTCTCCAGCCTTGGAGAGCTTTAGTAGATCAGGGCCACTGTATCAGAGTGTGAGAGAGAGAGACATCGCTTTACATACAAACGGGGCTTCCCTGCTGCTTGTGTGCAGGATGGGTGCTTGATGGGGGGAGGGGGCAGTTTGCATAACTTCTGCAACCTCTTGTAACTCCTTAATGACCAAGACAAATTCTGCAGTTGTTTCTTTTTGCATATCAAAGAACAGTTTGCTCCAGAAGTTAATGAATGTCTAGACTCCATAAAGTCTTTTTTTTGCTTTGCTTTTCTGGCTTTGTTTGTGATTAACTCACAGTGAGGATTTTATACAGTAACTGACACCACACTGCCTAATAGTATGTTGAGACTGTTTCAATTGGGAAGCTGTTCTCCTCAGCCTTTGGTGAGTTTATGACCATTTATAATGTGGTTATTACTATTTTTCATAAAACTTATCTTTAAATTGTGGGCAGCATCCAGAACTAATTAAATGATTTTCAATAAAAACCTCGGAAAATCGGAAATCATGTTTCAGCTAACAAAGATTTGGGCTAACAAATCTGATTCTGGAACAAATTATCTTTGGTAGTCAAGGTTTCACTGTATACATTTATCCATTTGTATATACACAAATTTACATATATATTTATATACATTTATTAGTGTATTTACCATGCAGCTGGTTATGAGGTGCCACAATAGTCCACAGTTCTGTGCAGTGATTAATGTAGGAATCATTTAACCAAGCTCCTATCAATTTTATTATTAATGAAATTTCATCATCAGTCTCTGACCATGGATGAAACTGGGGCCCACAACTAACAATGGGCCATGCACCTATCATAAATCTCTCAGGACACAGATCATATGATCTATGCTGACCCCCTGGTCAGCTATATCAACTATACAAAATGTCAAAAGTCCTTAAAACATGAGGATCAACATTACAGCCAAAAAGCTAGTCTTATCCAAAAGAGAGTTCAACAACAGCTGACTCCATATTTCTCTTCTTACATGTATTACTGATCCTCATATCAGTAAAAAAAGATGTGATTTTTGTAGGAATTCTAAATTTGTATGTCAGTGCTCTGTCTGGTTAACCCAAAGCTCATTGCTCTATTGTGCCTATGGACAAAAGTAAAGTCAAATATTACAAAGAACATTGAGTTTCTTATTTAGAGCTAATGGGTTCTAATTTCTCATAGTAGTTGAATATTGACATATAATAGTAAAATGCAATATCTTGTTGTAAGATTATATCATTGGCCACACAAAGGGGACTCTCCAGAACCAGATCTGCAACTGCTACTTGGCAAGAATCCCTGTGGATGGCTTTAATAAATACCACAATTTAATTGTAGCAGAATCAGCAGACATATTCTTTGCTCCTACAAAAAAAGTAATATGACAAAATTTAATAAGGAGCTATTGGCTATTATTAAAAATACACTTTATTCCAATTGTGTATTTTAACTAATGCCTAAACAAATTTTTTCCATATTTTCTAATATTAAATCACTATAATCCCCTGAAATCAGTGCTATTTCCTGGGATATTTAGCACCTGGCAAAGAGAGTGAAGGCTCCACATGCTTTCCAGATTATGTCGATGTCCCTTTACAAACTGTGGGCAGTAAAAGGACCTGTGTATGAGGGCATTTGTTTTCTTCCAAATTATTTTTCTTCTTCCTAAAAATCAAATGTAAATCAAAGCATTTCACAAACAGCCACTGACAGACAATAAGATAAACCATTAGCACCCCAGAATTTAAAATCAAGTAGTAATAAAATCAGATAGTATTAACGTCAAGTAAAGTGTTAAAGTATCTTATCCCCTTGATAGACCTAGATTACTTTTGTAAACCCACATGAAAAATCCCTCTTGCCAGAAGAACAATAATTATTCCTGCAGAAAAGAACTAGGAAAGAACAAATATGTATATTCTTAGATCCCAGTCCCCATATCACACATAAATGTGTCATTGATTGATCATCAAGTTAACTGATACATATTGATGAAGCAAAAATTGGTCTGGACATCTAAGCTTCAAACAAAACTTTGGCCAGGAAAGGGCTAAATTATTGTTTAACTGCCTGACTGCAGTCCTGCTTTAAAACAATAAAAAAATAATATTGGTGAATCCCTGAGTATCATATCTCTGGTCTCAGGGTAAATTATGACATCTACATACTATTGCTCATGCATTTTAATGACCAGGCTAAATCTAGACGGTTTACCATTTTTGCATGTATAGTAAACTGAAATTATTTTGTGTTGATTTTAAGTAAGTTATATTTTCCACAGGCTTTATTTGCATTTGGAAACATCCTTAATAATTAATGCATTTTTTATAATTCTTTCTATGGGCATTTTGAGGTTTTAGTGAGGATGAGTTGTATGCTTTATTTTTATTGCAAATGGAAACCCCAGCAATATAACTTAATGATGGCAGATAACAAAAACCCTTATGTGTATTACTGCAGACTACAAATGAATGTTACAAAGGTACTGCTAATATGCAGTTTTCAGACAGTTAGGCCACTGATGTTGCACAGCAAAATCAATAAGCCATACAAGCACTAGTGAATTTATTATTGATTTGTAATATTTTATATCAGTTTATGTAAAATGGTAATGGAGTAAAACATACGTAAACCATTAGTCATAGGATGTGCCAAATCAGACTTCTTCACTTGTATCCTATGCAATGGTCAGTCTCTGAGAAATTGGGCCAATGCATTGTTTTTTGGGGTAAAGCTCTGAGTTTTAGAAATTATAATTTTAATATGTATTTTAAAGTGGCTACAGATAAAAATTTGCTATGTACTTCAGATGGCTCCAAGGAATTTTTGATGGACCAACAATAAAAGGTGAGATGACAAGGTGCTTCACAGATTTTACTCATTTACTTTTTTCCATACAGGCACACTTGCCTTATTTCAGCTTCCATACATGTCCAATCAGGCTGAGAAGGAATTAACATTCTTGGTCTACAAACAATGGTGGTCTCACAAATAGATACAATGCTTTAATTCATCATCTACACAAACCATCGCTCCTTTTTAAGTAAATTATCGGAAAAGCTGCTGCCATCAAGTATGACTTGACTTTATCAGCTTTCTCAAGTTCTAGATAAGATGAGTAGTAGCTACCAGTAGTAGCTGGAAGCTAACTGACCCACTTGCACACTTGAGAACACTGGAGTCTCACTTAAGGTTGGAGTTACATGAAGTTTGAGAATGTCATATTGATCCCTTTAAAAAATGTAATCGACATCTTTCCTGTCTCAAAAGGAACTTCAGCTGTGGATGTGCTGTTGATGACCACATGGCAGTTCACAGTTTAAGAACATCAAATTCTTCACAGCAGGAAATATCCTAGTGACAAAAACCCCCCACCAAGGTAGAACACGTATTCCCAAGAATATTTATCAGTTTTTCATTCTCTAAATATGTTTTAAACATTTTTGTGTTGTTTTGTTATTGTTTTGTGGGTGTTCATCAGAGACCTGCTAAACCTAAATTCATATCAGTATAAATTGTAATGAATATATTAATAAAGTATAGCTGCAGTTTCACTAAACTTTAGACATTTTACATGTAAAAGAAAACTCTGAAAAATACCAATGTAATGTTTACTTAAGTCGTGTTTCCAGTAATACTGTTGGCAGATTCATGCAGCTGAGAACTTCCTATTCTGCACTGAATCACAAAACATAGATTGCTATGGTATATATGTTGATATGTAGGACTCCTGAGTCCAGTACTAGCTTTTATCAGTGACCAGGAATTACATGTTTACATCAAGGTGAAAGCAAACACTGGACATGACTATGGTATAGAAACAAGATTAATGCCTATTAAATGTTCCCCATCGTACTGGCATTTTTAATTGGCGGCAATTGCGAATACTAAAGAATAATGCTTAATAAAACTGCACCTAGCCCAACCCTAGAGATTTCACAATGTAGTCTTTTCTGACTGTGAAGCAGTAAATTATTGTTAAAGGTGAGGCTGCCTGCAATGCCCTTTGATTGGATTACTCAACACCAGGAATTCTGCTATATGTAGCACATTGTCACCTATGATGATAACATAACCTTTACTTCTGTTATTGACACACATTTTTACATATGTTTTATAGCTAGCCAACATGCATCTTCTGTTTACTGGTCATTTAAACTGTAGATCATCATACACTAAACAGAAAGGAACAGATTTGTGCTAATAAAAGAGCCAGTAATGTTAGATTCTTAATTGATTATATAAAAGATTAAATCATTAAACATACTTTGCTGAAAATGTATAAAATAACTAAAGACAATTAGATAACAATGATTTTATGGAATTATAAGTCTAAAGGCACTGCCATGTTGCTCAGGTATATTTACAGTTTGTGCACATAGACAAACACCCACCCTATTCATGCATACCTACTCACCTATGTGAGGGTAGTTTCTGACCATTTTGGAGCTCTAAATAAGATACTTTTGGTGGTGCCCCCACATGAGCCATTAATACTAAAGGCTTGTTTGAAAATGACTTTGTTGTTTTTTTGTTTAGAATGTATATAAAACAACTACTGTCTAAAATACATTTGTGTGCATATTCTGGGAACAGGTTCACTGCATCATGCATGTGCTCCAACTAAAAAAAGAAAAAATAGAACAAAAAGCCTCTGCACGGCTGGAGAACTTAGGGTATGTTCAGACTAGCAGCATTTTATCATGGCATTTAACTCTCCTAGATGCCTACTGTCAAACACTAGATGCCAAGGAGCAGCAACTCCTGGGCTTTTTCAATTGTTTGCAAATGAGTAAAGCTGCGTACACACTTCCAATTTTTGTCGTTGGAAAGGATCTTTCACGATCCTTTCCAACGACAAGGGAGTGCACGATGCATGAACGGTGCTGTACATACAGCACTGTTCATGCTCTATGGAGAGGGGAGGGGGAGAGCGACGGAGCGGCACCCTGCTGCGCGCTCTCCCCTTCCCTTTCATTAGGATCAGCTGTCATCCATCGTCCGTGGATCCGGCAGGTCGGTCGTCCGGACGATGGACGACACCGACTGTACACACGGCAGATTTTCGCCCGATAATTGGCCGATGCCGATTATCGGGCGATAAAAATCTGACGTGTGTACGTAGCTTAAGTGGCTCAAAAGACTAGCAGAGCAGCATTCTTTTTTTTTCTTTTTTTTTTTGCACATGGAAACACTTCCACTATTCACCACCTGTCAAATAAAATTTGCTTTATTGGTTTTTTTTTATGCAAATATTTTTGTTGTCTAAATGGCTTAAAACCATTTGCAAATACTGCTAGTCTGAATGTATCCAAAGAATCTTAAGTTCTCAATTGAAGTTTGTTGGCTGCAGCTTATTGTTCAAAATTTTGTTATTTTGGTGAAAGTACATTTAGTGAACCTGTGCCCAGAATATACCTCCAAAAGATTTTACACATCCATTTTTTGTGCTTATCTTGCATACCTGTTTTACGTCCACCAAGGGTCGAACAAGGTCATGTAGCATGGACCATCATTTTCTCCCATTAGACAACCTCCAACACCAATCACCACTCGATCATAGACATGCTGCAGTAGGAAGGCAATGACGGAGAGTGTTCTTGTGACAGTGACTCCTTTCATTTCACCCACAAAACTTAGGTTAACTGTTCATTTAAGAAATAATTACACACTATAGAGATATGTGCATTTGTAAAACAAATTAAGTAGAAAAGTGATTACAAAAAAAACAAAGCGTAGGGGTGACTAATCACTCTTGGTGAATTGAGACTATTGTCGAATATTTCCTTTTCCATATTTGTGTAGTAATTTTACATAAACCGGACTTCAGCATAATTTAGGGTTGCAAACCTCTAATTAAAGAGAAGTATGGTAATCGCTAGGGTATAAATTACACCCATTTACCATGAAAAGATTTTATCCATCGAATGGTTCAGATTTTAGTTTTCATACAAGGTACTAGTAAAGGCTTTAGAGAAACAAGCTCTTGTCTGCTCTTCTGCTTGTTATAAACGTGGACAGATGGTCAGGTTAAAGTGCTGGCCTCAGCTCCTGTACTTAGATTAGCACCTGCCACTTGGTGTAGGACAGCTGCATTTTGCAAGACTGCAGTGTATCTGTATTCTGATATGTAACTCTAGAGCGCTGACTTCTAAATATATTTTTTTCAATTTTCAGTTGTAAAAATGTTTTCATATGAATATGTATATAGTTCATGGAGAACTCTTCAATATGTGCAAGCAGAGACCACCTTATATTTCCCATTGGAGGTAATTAGCAATGGGTTGTTAGCAGCGGAGTGTGGAATACTTTACAATAGGAGGAGATACTGGTACAGATCTGACTATACTCTCCTACACAGCCTAGATTTGCATTGCCAATGTTTGTAATTATCATATAAATATTTGTGCAAATAAATATAAAGGTGGTAAAAAGCTAGGTAAAAATAATCAGTATAAAAAACACTGCTCTATCGTCTGCACTAACAGCCTGATGGTTTAATCTCTATCAATAACCAAAACTTATTCTATGTTTTGGATACAATTGTAAGGAGATAGTACTCAATTTAGATTTATTACCTATTTATCACCTATGTTTCTGTCGGGGGAAATATTTTTACTTGTTTGTCATAGCAATCACCATATATGTGATTGAAAGCAAGGTGAAATCCTACCATGAAGACATTTGTTCCAGATACAGCTATCTATATAATTATCTACAGAATTTACCTCATCCATCACCTTTAGAAAGAAAGCGACAAGTCTGCAAGCAAGCATGGTACTCACTTTAAAAATCAATTGGTGAACCCTTTAATGACAATTGCTAATTGTAAAACCCTTAAACTTTTGACTTTCCCCCTATGTGATAGTGCTTTGGCAATTTGCTATTTAGTTGCCAAGTGCTGCTGTGGAAGGGAAGAAGGTAACATTGCCCTATCCTCTAAATACCTGTTTTTTATTAGGGCTCCAGATGGAGAACTTTGTTACTTAGCCCTGAATGGGCTTCTTGATAAGTTGTAGGGCTAAATCTAAACGTGTTAGGTTACAGGTTAGCAACAAAAGCTGCAATTAGTGGAACAGAATGCAAGTAAGCTATATTTTACATATCTTTGTTTCTGGATGACCGTAAATTCTAAGGGAGGGCGAGAAGGAAGTGAAAAAGATGGAATATAGAAGACAGGGATATTCATATACATGTTAATATGCCCCACCTGCTCACTGTCAGCCAGACACATATACATATATATACAGTTCTGCTCATACATACCCTGGCAACATATGTAAGATGTGTACTATTACTTTTAAAAAGCATGAGCAATCAAGCAAACCAACATTAAATTTACTTTTAATTGGTTTCATATAAATGATAAGGCATTACGGAACAGAACAACCATTAAACAAAATCAAACAATAAGGATAATAATTGGATGGTCTCTGTTCAAAAGAATGCATACCCACAGTTCCTAATACTGTGTATTGTCCATTTTAACAATATTGAGGACATGTTTTGTTTTGTGATACTTGTAGATGGGTCCCTTGGATTTCTCAGCTGCTAAAGTTTTTTTTTTGGGGGGGGGGGTCATTTAAATTCTTGGGTTGCCCTGTATGAACTGCACATTTAAGTTCTGCACAAAGTGATTTATTAACATTAGGGTCAGGAGACTGTGGAAGGGTCAACTTGGTTTTGGACCATTGTCATGTTGGATGATTCAAGTGCACCCTGCCTTCAGCTTCCCAACTTATGGATGCAAGTTATTCTCCAAATTCTCTGGAAGCCATATTCTCTTCTTGCCATACATTTTCACCACATTTCCTGTGCCCCTGTAGCCCACACATCCATGCTTCACAGTAGGCACGGTGTACTTTCATCATAGACCTTGTTCCTCTCCAAAGGTGGTTTTTTGTTCATCCATTCTAGGAAGTGCAGTGCAGTAATGGGCACACCTGCCCACATAAGGAAAACTACTTTTTAAAAAGGCATGAGGAGCTATGTACTGCCATTGGGAATGTGTACCAATGCAATGAAAATACTGCCCAACAGGGGGAGGATCTTTTGAGGGACAACACTAAAAACAGATACATTCTTGAAATAACAGGCTTGCAGTTTGTTTTGTTTTTTTGTGGGATTCACCCAAGACCACCCCAATGGCAAGCAAAAGTTCATCTTCTGAGTTATAATTAGGATTGAACAAACAGGAAAACACAGAACACATGGTGGGCAAATTCTAGATTACAATATTTTTGCATGGGTAAACTTTGGGGCCATAAAAACTGGAAATCACTTTTTGGGGAGGGAATGTTGAAAATATAATCTAGGTCAAAGACAGACAAATGGTCGGTAAAAGATTTATAAACATCCCACAAACTTTGCTAAAGCATAAACAACTGCTGTTTTTGTTTTTTTGTTGTTTTTTTTTTTTACATTTTAGTGCTGCTGAACCGTTTCCAGCTACTTCCGAGTCTACACATACTTGTTCTAGCATCAGCTACCTATCATTACTCTGAACCAGCTAACAGTTGAACATGGTTGCCCAAAGCAGCTTTATATCTACTTTACATTCCATCTTTTGCTCAGAATAAATTACCTAAATTACCAAATAAAAAAAAAAGTAAATGAAAAAAAGAAAACCTGGGTCTGATTTGCATTATTCATAATGACTAAATCATACTGACAGCATAACTAAACGCTCTTAGGAACTAATATAATATCATTAAAGCAAAAAGAACATTTTACTTTTATTTTATTTGGATAATTACCTCCAAACCCAAATCTTTTTAATAGTTGCATATGTTTTACATTAATAATATAAGCCTAAATATATATAATTTATACGCACTATATAATTTACTGCTGTTGTGCTACTCTAGGATAATGACCAGAGGTTACAAATAAACTATGTGTAGTATGACAAGACCGCCGCTCTTGATTAGAGATGCCAAGTCTGCACTTCAGGGGAAGTGACATAGTGTCATTCACATGCTACACTGACTTAAATCACCACTACAGCAAAGCAGTGCCAGTATAATTTGATACTGATCTGATTATTTGTAATGCAATGTAATGACAAATTGGTGGTGTAATATGGATTTTACACAATAATGATTTTTCCCATTTGGATTGTATACCTCATACCAACACAACATCATTACTTTATTCATTGTAATTTAACATAAAGTGGATCTATAACTAAAAGTTTTAAACAATAAAAAAAAAATGTTTTGAGGTATTTTTTTTTTCTTTTTAATACTTTTCTTTAATTTTTTTAGGGAGGACCCCTCCCTCTGCTTTCATTTTTACCACTCCGTTACGTATCCCAGGAGGCTGCGGGCTGCCTTTTCTGTGCAGAAAGGACTTTATTGGAATGTCAAAAAAATGTAACTCCCAAACAATGGGGAATTTATCTTTATTTGCAGCCCTAACGTCATCTGTTCTTCTTAAATACAAAAGTGAGAATATACACTCTTCTTCATCTATATCAACATGACAAAGGACACCATCAACTTTAGAGATCAATTCTGACACCTTGTTCATTCCTTACTACACAGCTACTATCAACTCACAATAAGTCTCCATAGAGAGAAGTCCCCTGAAGAAGCTGTTGGGTGAAACGCGTCAGGATATTGAGACAAATTGTTCTGTGTTTTTTGTTTTGGGTTTACTCCTGCTTTAAATGTATAGAGCAGGGCTGAGCAGGCACCTTATTCTGCTAAAACCTGGTAACTGGGGATTACTGGGAATTACTCTCATCCACTAGGAGGGCAAAATGCAATAAAAAAGCTAATGCATTTCTGCTGGTGGTACACAAAAACTATCTAAGAGTGCCAAATTATACTTTAATAAATATGTTTGTTCCATTTTGTTATTAATAGATACTATACCCATACACTTTCAGTCACCAGCTCACCCGGTAATCAGTATAAAGAATAACTAGCATGGGTGCCAGCAGCCAATTTATAGGGAGGCGATGTGGGCGGGGCGTCACACGCCCGGTCAAAATCGATATCGAGGCGTGGGACGCACCGTGCGCCTCACCGCTACCGGAAACAGGAGGCGGAAGTAGAGGAGTGATAAATAAAGTCCTTTAGGTTCTACGCTAGTCGGTTGTCCGGATCCGAAGATGGGGAATACTAGCAGTGAGAGGCCCGGGCCCCTAAAGGGGCGAAGGGATAGCGGCGGTAGCGCCTCTAAAGGGGAAGACAGAGCTAAGATATTGATGGACAGCCCGGAGGACGCCGATATGTACCCTGCTGAGGAGAGCAAGGTGAGGCGGGCTGCGGGTCAGTGGACCTCCCTGTCATGCTGGCGGAGGAGGAGGAGGCCGCACTGACATTTGTGACTTGTGGGGTGATGACAGCTTGGTGGTGGCTGCAGTGACAGACATGCCATGGGGTGTGCAGGGACAAGCTCTGAATCTTCGTGTTTACAGCTGCAGCCTGAGCCCTCCATGGCCCCGCAACCTCCGTGGCCCCGCGCACTATGGGCCCTGCAACCTCCGTGGCCCCGCGCACTATGGGCCCTGCAACCTCCGTGGCCCCGCGCACTATGGGCCCACCTCCGTGGCCCCGCGCACTATGGGCCCTGCAACCTCCGTGGCCCCGCGCACTATGGGCCCTGCAACCTCCGTGGCCCCGCGCACTATGGGCCCCGCAACCTCCGTGGCCCCCGCACTATGAGCTCCGTGGCCCCCGCACTATGGGCCCCATGCCCCTTGTTTACAGCAGCAGCCTGAGCCCTCCATGGGCCCGCACCCTCCATGGCACCGCACGATGGGTCCCGCACTCTCCGTGGCCCCGCAACCTCTGTGGCCCCACACTATGGGCCCCGTGGCCCCGCACTGTGGGGCCCCTGCGCCCGGCTCGGTGTACTCTGTTGGGAGAGGTATAACCTGGTCTGGGCAGCCTTAGGATACAATGATATCTAATATTACCTTTCCTAACAGGTGGGCAGAACAAGATCCAACCATGCTGCCACATAACCTGTTGCAGCTCTCTGGGGTTAAGGGGAACTAGGAAGGGTAAAGGATTTATCTGCAGGGTCCTGGTAAGAAAACTAAAGAAGACATTAGAAACAAATGCTTTTTCTTTTTAAGTTTTAAGATGATTGGTCTGCTTCTAAACACAAATAAACAAATTGCAAAGCAACTACTGGATTCACCTGGTCTAGGCCTCTTTTAGGCCTTCATGCCAATGTGCTGACATTGAACATGCCAATAGGAAGGAAAAAACAATTACTTCATCAGTTTCCTGCTGCTTCTTCACTGATCAATCACCAGGCTGGGGACGAAGAGGGGTCACCAATATATTCCTTCTACACATGCATGGCCGTAATTATTATTGCACAGTATTTACCGTATTTTTCGGACTATAAGACGCTCCGGCCTATAAGACGCACCCAATTTTAAAGGAGAAAAACCTAGAAAAAAAAGATTCTGAACAAAATACTAAAAAATCACTCTGTGTCAATGTATCGCCTTCTAATCACTCTGTGTCAATGTATGAAGCACGCAGCATCGCGGTATCGGATGAGTATGATTTTTTTTAATTATATTTAACATGTATTCGGTGTATAAGACGCACCCACTTTTCCCCCCCAGTTTTGGGGAAGAAAAAGTGCGTCTTATAGTCCGAAAAATACGGTATATAGCGCCATCATATTACGCAGCGCTGTACAAAGTCCATAGTGTTCTCACAAGCTGTTCTTCCAAGGGGCTCACAATCTAATGTCCCTACCATTGTCATATGTCATTACTACAGTCTAAGGTCAATTTTGGGGGGAAGCCAATTACTCTCACTGCATGTTTTTGGGATGCAGGGGGGAGAAACTGCAAACTCCATGCAGATAGTGTCCTGGCTGAGATTCAAACCTGGAGCCCAGTGCTGCAAAGGCCGGAGTGCTAACCTCTGAGCTACTGTGCTGTAATGTAGAAAGAAGTGTCAAACAACTTTGGTTGTGAACTGTGGCATGACTTTGTGAATCTCAGAACTAGATAAACTTAAAAATGAATCTCAAAACACTTCCTTAATATGTACTTGAACTTTGTTTTTGAATTGTTTTCTGGAGTTCAAAAAGTGTAAGTTTGTTTGATGGGGGAAAAATAATGACCTCAGATTGAAACTATTTTTTTCTGCAAAGATGTAGTTTTCCATGTAGTAGTTAATAATAATAATACACAGTATTTAAATGGCGCCAACATATTACGCAGCGCTGTACATTAAGGTTGCAAATGTCAGACGAGGACTGGCAGTGACACAGGAGGAGGAGAGGACCCTGCACAGAAGAGCTTACAATCTAAGTGACAGGGGTATAGACTAAAACAAAAATGCTTCATAACCTTTTTTGACATCCTGTGAAGAAAATTAAAACTTCTTGGAGGTAAAATGAAAAACATTTAATGGGTTCCCTGCATGTTTTAGTCAGGAATCCAGAGGCCGTTTAGATTATTCTTCCAATGTATGGCGTCTCTTCTCTGTATATCACATATGAATAAGCTGGAAGTTGGTGATCAAGTTTATACCTGTAGGGAATGGTGCAAATTGAAAGTAAAGATCAATGTAATGTAACTGAATGAGTAAGCATTCTATTTCCTAATTGTTGCTTTGGGTGATATTGGCTATTTTGTCTCTTTAGGCTTCGATGGAAAAAGATGAATTCTTGGCATGGCAGCACGACTTAGAAGTAAATGATAAAGCTCCCACTCAGGCTCGACCAACAGTGTTTAGGTGGACTGGAGGAGGGAAAGAAATTTACCTAGCCGGGTCATTTAACAACTGGGGGAAAATCCCCCTTATAAGAAGGTACGCCTCATTTTCTTTATGTGTATTCATATATGTGAATGTGAAACCCCTCCCCATGTTCTTTATGAAATAAAATCTCGTGTCATCATTCGTTCTATACAATGAATACATTTTCTTTGTGTTACAGCCACAACAACTTTGTAGCAATACTAGATCTTCCGGAGGGGGAACACCAGTATAAGTTTTTTGTTGATGGCCAGTGGACTCATGATCCTTCTGAGGTAATCTCACTGTGTGTAAACAATGGTTGCTTTTTTCCTGTTTAATGTGCTTCTTAAAGGCAGGAAACTTTTACATTGTTCACGATAACCACCAGGCTAATGACTGCTTTATCATTTTATGTCTTTGTACAGCCAGTAGTAACCAGCCAACTTGGGACAATAAACAATGTAATCAATGTGAAGAAAACAGATTTTGAAGTCTTTGATGCCCTAATGGTTGACTCGCAGAAAGGCTCTGACGTTTCAGGTATGAACAGTACATCCATAAATGCTTTAAATTGCAGCACAGAGTGAGACATTGATAACTAATTCTTAACAATTAACACTGTAAATGAGTGGATTTTAAATAGTGCAGTGTGTTGGTGCTGTATTATTGGTGTAATATTTAGTTCACCTTTAAACAAAGAAGACATTGCCGGCATACCTAGGAATGTTTTTTTTATTTACCACTGCATTTGTTGTTTGTACATAAATTACAGATTTATGTAAAAGAGATATGTTAAATAAAACTAAAAAAAAAAAACACCTTACAAGTGTAGGCAAAGGCAGAACTTTTCTTCCCCTCTAATCATTCAACGTGTCATTTAGTTTCTTGATTCTCGTTTAATGGGTTCATAACCAAAATCTTTTTGAATGCTTGCTTGTGAACATTTATTGAAACCTCAGTCATTGAGGTGACACAATATATTTTTTGATGTTTGGTTATTGCCTTTTTCTGCGCAGTCTGATCACTGTCTCATGGGGTGTCCTACAGGGTTGGAGGATCGTCTCCAAAAACAATGCTGCAAGTATCACAAGTTCAGTGCACTTCACATTTACTCCCACAAAAATTTGATCAGCTTACTGTGCTATTTTTAAATGGTGATGTAAGAGAGATTTTGATGACTTTGCGGCAACTGTAATGCAAAGCAATATTGTTTCTCACCTCTGCGTAGGACTCGTATAAGCCAGCTTGGAAGGTTTTGACCTAAACTAATATATTTGTCTTTTTATAGAATAGTTTTGTTTGGTTCAGAATTTTTTCTCTAAACTGTAGATCACAGTTAATGGTGATTGAATCTATTATATTTGAAATAACTACACCTGGACTGGAACATGAAACACACTGTCTGTTTTGTGTAAACAGAACTTTCCAGCTCACCTCCTGGTCCTTACCAGCAAGAACCTTATAACTGTAAGCAGGAAGAACGATACAAATCTCCTCCTATCCTCCCGCCACATCTGCTTCAAGTCATCCTTAATAAAGACACAGGAATTTCAGTAAGTATACAGTATTTATTCAGCTGATGCTATCAAATCCATCTAGTTCAGACTGCAGTCATTCTGACTGTGTGACCTTCATGAATACTGGTAATGTATTAATCTCTTTCTAAAGCAAACACCAGCTTCCAACATATTTGTAAACATGGCAGAAAAAATGGGAAGTAATAAGTAAGCATGGCAAAGGTAGTGTTCACACTGCACTTCACATGGTGATTGATACACATCAGACATTGCTGAAAAAGTAATATCTGACATTCCTAATAAAAATGATGCAGTTTCTTGCTACAATGCACTTTCTGATTCAGTGTAGTGAATGGGGCCTGCATCACAAAAGACTGCAACAAATGTCAATATACTTCACTTTTAGGACATGGTTTTTGCCAAATGCTCCTAGCAATAGTTCAGTACTAATAAACTAAAAATTCCTATTTTTTTTTCAGTGTGATCCAGCTTTGCTCCCAGAGCCCAATCATGTCATGCTAAATCACCTCTATGCACTCTCCATCAAGGTATGTATACTTATACTGTTTGTCTTCTTGTTATTCAATCTGTAGCTTCAACACTTATTACATCTTTGTATTCTTCTTTTAGGATGGTGTGATGGTGTTAAGTGCTACTCATCGTTACAAGAAGAAGTATGTCACTACACTGCTGTACAAACCCATATGAGCTGCCTCCATAGACTCTTCTCATTAAAATTTATGCCTTTTTCACTTTTTTATATATTAAATGCATTAAATATTTGCGAAATAAGCTATAGCTGTCAGTAATGCGTTCAGCATTATGTTGGTTCACGAATCACCGTTGGCTATATTGACAGTGCTGACATCTGTCTGAATTGCACATTTTTTTGGCTAAAGTAGGGATAGTAACTATTTAAATTATATTTGCATTTTCCCAGCCTATAGGAGTGCCCTGCTGGGTTGGGCAAGGGACAGCATTAACAAATAGAACAGATTCTTCTGCAGCTACTTTTTCAGCAATATTAAATTGTTAGATGACTGGAGCCAGAGAACATTCATAGGCTGTAACACAGACCCCCTGCTTTTGTGTTCTGCAGTGAGCTGAGTGTGGACATCACAGCTGTACTGTTAGTTTATTACTTTGGGTTTAAGGCAACCCTACCAGACTATTTATTCTGTTTCTTGGTAACATCTTTTCTCTCAACTGAAATAAATGAGTTCTATAAGGTATATCTAGGAGAATGTTAAGTCATTGGCATGTGTTTCTTGACCAAAAAGCCACTCCTGCATAGGATAAACTATTGTAACATATTTAAGTAGTGTGCAAATGAAAGCCTGTGTAACCATATTTATGAATATTGGGGGCTGAAAGGATAGAATGTAATCCTTTGAGGTTTCACAAGCTCTCTACATCATACATGTGTATCTTAATGTACATTGAGTTCTGGGTGTGCTAAGCTTTCTGCTTTGTTGAGGTTTACTGGGGTGATGGAATTATATCTGAAGGAAAAAAATATTCCACCTCTTTTGATATCCAAGTCAGAACATAAAAGCAAAGTAAAATCTGGTATGCTGGTTTAAAAATGCTCTATCTGTGAATGCCGCTTTTCTGTAGTTCCTATAGCGTTCTTGTAAGTAAAAAAAAAAATTTCAGGGCCCTCAATCCTGAGCAAAAGTTCTGAACAGGTGAAATATTGCATGATAGGAATGCTTTCACGAACATAAATTATAGTTCGTTATTCTTATAAACTTGCAAAATCCAAAGTGAGATACTGGAAGAAAAATCTAAATGAAATTAGTATTTGGTGTGACCATCTTTTTGCCTTCAAACCAGCATCGGCTCTTATACATACATTTGCACACAGTTTTTGAAGGAACTCGACAGGTATGTTTTTCCATATATTTTAGAGAACTAACCACAGATCTTGTGTAGATGTATCCCAGAGTGGCTCTATGCAGGCCATACCAAACTTCCAAGACTCCCAGTTCTTTACGCTGAAACTGGTTCTTATACATTACATTGACTGTATGTTTGGAATTGTTGTCCTTCTGCAGAATAAGTTTTGGGCCAGTCAGATGCCACTCTGGTGGTATTGCATGATGGATAAGTTTCTACTTGTATTACACAGCATTGAGAACACCATTAATTCTAATCAAATCACCAATGTCAATTTCAGAAATGTAGCCCCAAACGTGCAAAGAACCCCCACCATGCTTCACTGTTACCTGCAGAGACAGTTATTATTGTATCGCTTTGACTTACTTGATTGTAGACCTGGCCATACTTCTCCAGAAGTATCCACAGGTTTCTGCAAGTTCTGAGCTGATGGCTCTTCTGGACATCTTCTGATGTGGAAGGGAGTGTTAAAGCATGATGTATTTTTTATCTGCACAAAGTTTCCGTGGCTGACCACTGTGTCCACATTGCCCTTCAAAGAACTTTATGGCACATCTTGAAACTCAGTCTGCTTTGAAATCTGTGATGTGCTGCTGTTGTATATCTCCTTGTGTCCTGTGCTCTCTCACTTCCGCCATGATGTATTACCCATGACCTGAATCTCTTTCACAGCCTCACCTTGGTTGCAGAGCGAGGGTGTCCTCACCCACTGTTCAGGGCTTCTACACAACTGTTTCAGTTAATGGCTGCATGACAACCTAAATCTGACTGTAATCCTACAAAAGCCCTGATTTTATAAGAAATGATGCCAGTTTTAAGGCAAAGGGACCTCACACCAAACTTTGTTTTAGTTTTTTGTCTCAATTTCTAAATTGATAAGAATAAACATTTGGAATTTGTGAGAGCATTCTTACTTTACAGCATTTTTTTTTTTACACCTGCCTAAAACATTTACACAGGTTTATGTAAAACACTTATGAACCAGGAATGGCAGCCTTTGTTATAAAAATGTTCTGATGACTGTTGCGGTGTAATTTACTCTAACGTCCATGCACTGAAAAATGTGCAACACTGGTTTAGAGATGTCATTTTTATTGCATAAAGTTATGTCTTTAAAGTCAAGCCAACTGGTACTAGATAAGACTTAGACAGACTGTGAAATGAAAAACAAAAAAGTTTACTGTTTCAATGCATTGGCTAGTATTATTTGGGCACCTGGACTTGTAATGTTAAGGACATTTTATATCCTGTTCAGTCCACTTCTGCAGCTTCAGGGGGTGTCCTACACATTGTTTTCACTGTACTTTATTGCCAATAATTACTTAATAATGAAGAACCTAATTTAGGATTTTGATGAAATTTGTAGAAATACACCTGTGTTATGGGGCACCACAACGTTTGTGTGGGTCTTTCTTGTTATCTGGTGCCATATATTTGTTTAGAGAATAAATTATTACACTATGGGTTTATTAAATTATCAAATAAGTATGTTGTCTCAATTCAGAACAGTGTTTAAACTAATTGTTTCTAGATCTTGGAAGCCTAACCAACCCAAAATAAATGTAATGCAGAAATGAAGGCTGACATCTAATTTTCTCCTTCACCATCTGATAAGCTGTCCACTGGCTGAATGCAAAGACAAAGGAATTCAAGCATCCAAGCTTATTTGGCCTAGTAGATTGATGTTCCTACATTCTCCACACTGATGGTATATAAACAGTGCACTCTGACACATTCTTCAGAAAGTGTGGGACAAGCTAGTTGTTATAAAGCATTTAGACCTTAGATCTTACTGGCTGTTTAAAAATATGAGGTAGGTGTAGTTATAAAGTTTTATACTTGGTTGGTTGCAAAACTGTCCGGCCTTGGGGAGGAGGAGTGACAGAGGTGCTCACCAACCTCCCAACAAACATCTGCATGCAGGCTGCCACAAGTTAGCACAAGGCCTTCATTTAGGCTTTCTGCAGTTTCTTGTATGCTTAGACTATGTAAATATCCTTGAAATCAGAAGCAACTGTGGGTTGTTGTCAATGTAAAAACAGACACCTATGAGGCTAAAATGGAAGGAGTATGCCTAGGCATTTAGCCTAAATCATCCAGCTCCCCTTCTCTTCAGCACTATAACATCTTGGTGTCACTGACATCTTAACACCTCTTGAATGTTGGATGTTTGTGTCTTTTGACATTGCACTGTGTGGAAGCATCCAATGCTTCTGGAGGTATGGATAGACTAAAGCTACATACACACTTCCAATTATTATCGTTGGAAAACGAACGACGAACGTTCATGCACGATATATATGAACGATCGTATAGCACCGATCCTGCACATAGAGTTAACGACACGATCGTTCGTAGATATTGTACACACAATAGATACGATCGTTTGAGCGATGGAGGAACTATGTGCACGACAGGAAAGTGAACGGACGTTCGTTCATCACGCATGCTCTGAACATGGACGATCAACAAACGACCGTACACACGAACGATGTTCAACGATCGTCGTCCAATCCGATCCGCCGGTCCGGTCGTTCGTTTCCAGCGACTTTCCTCGTTCGTCGGTGTCGTTGGTTACTTTTTTACGAACGATTTTTTGCCCAATCGATCGTTCGTCGTTCGATTGGAACGATAAAAATTGGAAGTGTGTACGCACCTTAATGGAGACTACAGCAACAGGATGGAGGGGAGCTGACATCCTCTTTAATTATGGAGGGGGTGGGGGGGTTAGCATTTACAGCCCTGGAGAAGTAAGTGTATTTTACCTGTAATGAGAAGGGTCTGATCCTTGAGCCCATAAGCCTTAATTGTGATATTTCTGTGCCACCTAACAAAAAATAATCTATGAACATGAACCTGACAATGTCTATGTACAGCTGGCAGAGCAGATAATACCGTCTTGGAGATTTCCAAGATGGTATTATCCCTATTTATTTTCACAACAATATTTTTTTTTATTCCTCCTCAATGATTGATGTACTGTGACACAGATGTGACATTTTACAACTGAGCAACATTTCAGAACAACTAAATTGTTCTGAAATGTTGCTCAGAATTCCTCCCTATTCTTTTGATGACCAAGTCTCCCACTAAGCCTGAAATGCTGTGGTTCAGGTAGGGATCTTCTGAAACAAGAAAAGAAACACCTTTCATGATGTGACAGACAGATTTTGAAGCCTTCAATACAGCCTGGTACTGATGTTAAACGGATAAGTTTACTAGTGACCAGAGAAATTTGTCCCTAAATGACAAAATGCCACATTGCAGAATCCTTGGAGGGAACTGTAAATGAAATCCTAAAAGGGGCTACAAATAGCCAAAGGCTCTTGTACAATAGCTGAACACTTGGAAGGCTCTTGGAACACTTGGAAATGAAGTCTTTTTTCTGGGGAATAAAATATCTGCTCTGGTAAGTGTCCAGGACCAGACCGTGATTCTACAAGTGATTAGCATCATGGGCTCTATAAAACAGAGAATCAGGCCTAAAACATTTCCTGGTGGGAATCTTCCAGGTCTATGTGTTTTAATCCCAGTAATTGATTCCCATAAGGGATTGTTCGAGGGTTATACTTACATATACGTATTACTGCACACTTACGTATACTGCACAGAGTGCCTCAACTAATTTTTATAGTTTACAGTACCTCACACCTGTGTAGGACACAATACTTCATCCCTTTCTATTACATGTATTGCCTAAAACTCCAAACTACCTGGTGCAGAGAACTGTCCCACCCAGATTTCACACTGAGATCTTTTTCTATTTTACCCTTCCAACTTCACCTGGAGGATGTTCTCTACTATCTTTTTTGCAAAATTTATAAGCTTAATTCCCTGTTATAAGTATAACCCCTCTTCACAACTCCGATGCCTCCTTCTTATCTTTCGAGATTTGCACAATTTCTTCTAATTTATATGAGTTGTGGTCTGCCAAGACACCTAAATAATGTTGGGGATGACATCTGGTAAAGGAGAGTTCCTGAAGGCTTTCTATTTATTTTCATTCTAACCTTCCCTTCTTCATTACTATAATGTAGTGCTAGATCCCAAAAAATGAGCTGAATCTCTGTTACCCTCACAAGTGACATTCAAACTATAGTTATTGTTTATTTACTCCAGTCTAAGGATTTCACATCTTGGGCAGCAACGAATATCCAATCATATATTTACCGATATTATTATGAACAAGGGACTTACGATGGTACTTATATTTAAAGACATGACACACTTTCTGCTACCCCTTGTAAAGGTTTGCGTATTTGCAAACTTTGGACCCTTCAAAGCAATTTTTATATATATGTATATATAAATATAAAAAGAAGCCCTATCTGGTACATCCATAGTGGTCCATATAGGCTCACTGAATAAAGGGCTACAAGACCTATTAGACCAGGTCTTTCTACTACTTGTGACAAGTATCCCTTTATAACTAAGGGATACAAAACATCTAAAGGATATATTGGAAAGTCTGATTTGGGACTGTCGCCAGGTAAAGTGGATGACATATAATGTTTGGACTAGGGGTTGGAGAAATTTTCATTTTTTTTTTTTTTTTGGTCTTGTGAAATATCTTCAAATACTTCAATGGGTGCCAAGTCTGCACCCATTTATGCAAACTTTTATAAAGGAAAAAGGGAGAGTACCAACTCTTTTGATCAAAAACTTAAAGCTTCAGGATAGCCAGATTATATAATCTATAACAACTTCAACTTGAGTTTCACTTAACAGATAACAGGTAACAGATAAAATGTTCTTCATTGAACGCTCCATGGTGATAAAGAGAAGGGATCCAGAATAGTAGAATTCTATCCCTAGGAACACCAGCATACGATGCCCATAACCAGAGGTTTATATCCAGTGCAGGATTAGTGAGGGGACAGTCCCCACCATGCACAGTTGTTACAAGGTTAAAAGTATAGTAGAGATATTTGCAGATTTTTAGCAGTGCTAACTTATTCTGAGTATTCCTTAGTACAGTCTGAATGCAGAAAGCACCTACATTAAGGAGTTTGTCTTGGAGTCTGTTCAATATTAAATGGAAAACTTCCACTATACTTAAGACCACTGGAATGTGCAATAGCACATCTAAGAGTTACTGTTACCATTTTGTTTGTGATCCTCCTGACATTAGGTGTTTGTGTAACCAACAAAACAGGAACTCAAACAGCTGGTGAACTGAGACATGAAATGAGTTTGTCAAAATTTGTATGAAATGTCATATACAACATGCGTGAAGTCTTTGTGATCGGCTTAGTGATCATTTATATAATATTAAATCTAAAAAAAGCACAAAAAAAGTACAAATCATTTCATTTTAGACATGACTGCAATGTGAAACCACTAAAAGTACAGATTGTGAATTGCCCGGTTAAAGGGATCATTTCTCCTTTGTTAGTTGGAAAGTTATTTTTTTTTTTTTTATTTTCACATGAAACTATTGCATAACTTGGGGAATGTATCAGATTATTATAAGAAAAATAATTGAATGCAAGGTGTTCCACTCCAATGGAAGGCCATCTAACCTATGGTATACTATATACTCACGTATTCTGCAGAAATAAGCATACTAATGGATTTTTTATATTTGCACTGATTTTCAGTTTTGTGCTTTTACACTCCTGCCACAGCTTTTGCCTGAATTTATAGACAGTGCCTGCTTGCACAAAAATGAGAAGATGTTGCTGTGGGCAGAGCTATTAACATTGTTGCTGCAGTTTAATAAATCTGTAGTGTTTCAATCAGTGGCTGGCCACACCGAGTGTTACCTAATACTTTGTCGATTGGCAGAACTGACTGCTGAAACCTTCCCACTGTGAGCTGCAGTATCTGCAAAGGAGTAGGGTTTGAAACAAAAAGGGTAAAATACTTCCCAAAAATAGACTCATACACAATATTGGGACACATTAAATGTCAAAAAAGGATTGGCACAAAAACACCAATTCGAAGACTTCATTCAATAAGCAATATTGGATGTGTTATTTGCAGGTGACATTGCTAAAAATAATGGCCACTCTTATAGCCTACTGAGCATTCAAACAGTTGTCCACCACCATGTATATTTCTCTAAATAATGAACACAACAACAGTAGGACAGCACTAAAAACAATTATAATTGTTATTCAAGAAAATCTGTAGTAGAGTGGGTGTGGGTCACAAACTGAAATTTTACACAGGGTGGTAAGCTACGTAAGCATGGTCCTGTTGGACTACTGAGCAGTTGTTGAGTGCACCAGGGCAAAATCTACCACTGAAATTCTTAGTAGTGTTCAGTCATACAGATCATTGAGAATAAAGAGATAAGACAGGGATTTCTTGGCACATAAAAGGCCTGAATATATTCTTCACGTTGACAATTTATACAATTTTCACGACAAATAGTCAAAATCACAAAGAAAACAAAGGTTGCTGAAAATACAATCAAAAGGAAGGTATCCCTTAATGTCACATAAGTAGGGATATGCCTTGCTTACTAGACAGTCAGTTGTCTGACTATATGTTGCAACAGATGTAAAAAGCTCAAAAATCTTTTCCTAACGCGTTTCGCCAATGGGTTTCATCAGGGGATGCATAGAGAGCAGTCAGAGCAACTGTGCGACAAGATATAACAATGAATATCTGAGGTAAAATGAAGGTAACATCACAATATTTCCAAAGGCATAATTGGTAGAAAATGTTTATGTTGCATCAATGATACTTGATGTGAATGTGTACAATATGGATAAATGTGAATAATGTATCAAAATGGTATAAGAACGATTAGGTTTGAAATGATAAAGATATGTGGATTGTGTGCATTAGTGAGTTATGACCTGTATTATAGGCTAGATAGTAAAATCAAGAGGGTAGTGAAATGTTACAAGCCCGTTTTTGTCTTATTCTGACCCATATGTAGGAGAACCTTTCAGGTAGAAAGGGTAAAAATGATAAAGACTTACTATGTAAGACTAAATGACTTACCAATGTAAATGGGTGAAAGAATCATTATGTTTCCAACTTTCTAACGGAAAGATACATTGTCCTAATACCTACACAGACTGCACAACACACTTTGTAATATACCTCATTTTCTGAGATGTGGATCATTTTACATCGGTAAAACCAAGTTCAAGAAAAGAATCTACAAGCATGTGAATTCTTTACCTCAGGCAGAATCACAACAACCCTAAGCTATCATGTTGGCACGAAGCACAACTACAACCCGAATTTTTACGATTTAGAACACCTCCCCATACCCAAGAGGGGGCGACGCAGACAACAAAGTGCTGTGATGTGAAACCAGATGGATCTTTGACCTTCAAGCGACCAAAAAAACAGGTCTAAACGATGTTATAAGCTTCAAACCATTCCTTTTTTAATAGTTAGACTTTCATTATATGCACACCTACTCTTGACACCCTTTTATCTTAAATAATCCAAAACGACTATCATATCTTGGTTTCAGCATCTATCGCATCTAACTACCTTTGAACCTAAACATACATTACCAACCTCTGTGCATTTAACATCAGCATTACACCAGAACCCATTTTATGACCGTTCTGTGGGCTGTTCATTTGATTTTCTCCTTTTGAGCTACACCAATACAGTATCACAGCTATTGTCTATAGTGTCATCCCCATTTTACTCTATCAGCAATGCTCAAAGCAGTGAGAGTAATGTATCTTATCACCATATCTCCACTGTAACTCTCATCTCCTTTTTCTGCATTGCCCATATACTACTGTAATTCTCTGTAACCTAGACCTCTTATGGAAATAGACTTTCTAGTTATACCTTGATAATACCCATAAACAAGAAGTTTATGTTTTTTATAAAATGTGTGTTTTATATAAAAAAAAGTTGTTTTTTGTGTGTATAACTCTTTTATGTTATTTACCGTTATTAGAATTGGTATTTTAGCATTGCTATTCCTTGCTGATGTAACACTGTCATTGTGTAATTGTTGAAAAGTATGTATTTGCATCATTCTATCATATGATTACTTATGTATGATATAATAGAGTTTCTCATGACTGGTAATTCATTCTTTTTCTGGCTTTCATTTTATATGGTGATTCTAATTTTTAAGCCTCAACATTAATTTGGCATTCATTCATATGGTGACACTAGTCTTTAAGCCTTAACGTTGTCACTGTTTTCTTCATCTGTTTATTGACATACACACCCACTTATACGTCTCTTTACATTCACACACAAAAAACTAATTATCATGTTCCCACCCAGCTCCTCCCCCCTCGCAACTAGCGGGGGGACCCGGAGTCCTGTTACTCAGGACATCCGTGGGCCATTGCCAACGCTGCAGAACCAGTGGGTGTATGGCAAACTCTTCCTCTGTGGATTGTCAATCCGCTGACTCCTATTCAGCGGCTTGACTAGATGCAAGGTAATGGCACAAGAGGAAGGGCGGAAGTGGCTCATATCATTCCTATGCACTTGCGCGGTGACGTCTTTAATATTCCTCTATAGGTAGCATTTACCATATTTGAACTTTGTCCTTCTGCCTAATTGGATAGTATTTATTTATCTATTTATCACTTTATTCCTGGACAATATCAACAGGTATCCAGCCTTAGAATAGGCCATCCTGGAGCCATTTAGTTTTTCAAATTTCCAATCCAAGCTTGGCTGTTTTCTTCAGCAGTTGCTTTTTGCAACAGCAATGCATTCTTCTTCTCCAACAGTAGTTCACGCATTCTTAGGCGTCTTTTCAACTGCTGAGTAAGTTTTTATTTATCAATATTACCCTTTCTACCCTCATGATTTTACTATCTAGCTTATAATACAGGTCATAACTCACTAATGCACACAATCCACATATCGTTATCATTTCAAACTTAATGGTTAATATACCATTTTGATCTTTGACACTTTATTCTATACAGATTCATCCATATTGTACACATTCACATCACGTATCATTGATGCAACATAGACATTTTCTACCAGTTATGCCTTTAGAAATATTGTGATGTTACCCTCATTGTACCTCAAATTATATGTTCATTGTTATATCTTGTCGCACAGTTGCTCTGACTTTCTCTACACATCCCCTGATGGGCGAAATGCATCTGGAAGAGATTTTTAAATACGTTGCAACATATAGTCAGACAACTGACTGTCTAGTAAGCAAGGCATATTCCTACCTATGTAACACTTAGGGATGCCTTCTTTTTGATTGTATTTTCAGCAACCTTTGTTTTCTTTGTGATTTTGACTATTTGTCGTGAAAATTGTATATATATTGTCAGCGTGAAAAATATATTAAGCCTTTTATGTGCCAAGAAACCCCTGTCTCTTCTCATTATTCTCAATACTTTGAATTACAATAGGGTTGGCGGACCTTTCATTGATTCATTCATTATAGGTAGGACCCCTTTCTCGGTTTATGCTTATCAGTCATACAGATTATATTAAAATTGAGCAAGTCTGCCATGTTTTTAACTAACAGCTTTGTGTAGGTAGGCAGGCAGGACCCAGGCCAGAATTCAGGGAATTCAGTTTTTTGTAACATCTGTCCTGAAGCTGTTCAATCCACTTTTAAGGCGCCTCCCAGCTCCCACATACATGTTCAAACCTTCACATATGACTGTAAAATATGATAGCAGAAAATGTCTTACACTGCACATTCACCCTTTGACAGCCAGTATATTATATATCAGGTCATGTGTTTAAGTAGTTTGTAAGTGCATTTATTTTGTTTTCTACAATATTAGCAAAGAGCAGCAAAGCATATTAAATCAAGCATTCCACACTGAACAAGTACCTCCTAAGTTCATACACGAATGATCTAGGAGTAGTACACTTGTCTGCTTGTGCCCTCCACACATTTCACAAAAGGCAAAATTCAAAAATGCACAGTTTACCTTAAAAAAGTAGAAACATATTCAATTTTATGAATATAAACTTTCTGATAAAGTATGTACAATCCTTATGTATTAATAAGGAAGCATTGGAAGGACATTAAACATACATCTCCAGTAGACTGGGACTGGGCATAGTTAGTTAGCATTAACCAATTAAACAGATTAGATGTGACATTTATGTAGATCAGGAATGTTCTGAGGCTTCCTGTGTAACAGATCCTTCATGCATTATGCATAACAGAGCAACAGAAATATATACTTTTATATATAGATTTATATTTACATAGTCAAAGTCCAGCTTACCACATATACACATTTTTATCAGAATTGAGGGAGACTACAAACATTCTCAAATTGAAAATTGAAAAATGAGGATCCAATATTAGTTCTTACTCATTGAACCTATAAAAGATTTAGCACCTTTTCAGACATATTACTCCTGGCACATAAACGTGATGGTTTATAAAGCAAAAATCTTGACTTCAAGTGAGGTAGCAGAAGCAGTAAGAAGAAATTCAGCGGAGCGTAGAGAATAGATATATGAACGGTCACATAACGTTTTGCACTGTATAGTGTAGTGTGCTCGGTATTGTGAAAGCTCTCAGACATCTGTGCCTTTACCAGTGATTTACCACTTAATGCAAAGCTATAGAAATTATACTCAGCATCATGTAAAGCAAAATTTATGTTGTGTTTAAGATTCCATATATTAGTAATGATTAGTAACTATAACCAGAACCTAGTAATTGGTTATATACCTTTGAGTGATGTTATTGACCTGTTATTGTAACAGAAGTTGAAAAAAAGGAGTAAGATCCTTCAGGCTATGAAAGAAAGAAAAAACATTTAAAATAATATAGAAGACACAGTCTGGAATATGAGATACAGAGCTGGTTGGCTTGTGATCTTAACATAGCACAAAAAGTGGTTAAGGTGGTCCGCTACAATCTGAATATAAAAAGCATTTGCCTGTATAAATCAGACATTAAAACATTCCTCCATGTTGGCTTCAGTTGTTTGTAGACAATGCATTTTTACAGTTATACTGAAGACTGGTCCCAGACCTAAAAACAAAAAATAGATCAAATGAGTATTTAAATATACTTTATAAAATTAATAAGAGCAAGGTTTAATCTCATATTTAACATAACAATTTTTTATCATGTAAATCTAATTACAGCTTCCTGCAGCCTCCACCAAGCTAAATTGCATAAAAGTAGGGCAATCTCTTCTTCCAGCTGCTGCTACTGAAAGTGAAAGCATACTGCTGCATATATCTCTTTTTTTCACTGCTCTCTGAGCCATGACTATACTGTACAATATTTAGGGATCATAGAGCAGGCATGGTAGAAGAATGCCGTGGCAAAAAAATTGTGGGGATGGCTCTGCACTCTACATGCAGCTTAGATATGTGGGGGTAGTGGTGAACTGGGGACAGGCAGAGAAGGTAATGGGTGCTGAGGAAATGAAGCTGCATTGGGTAGAGGCCTAAAGCTGCAATGGGTACAGAGAGAAGGTGGGTGGAAGCTTGATGGGTTATGAGATAAGGGTGCTGGCAGGCAGTCTGAATGCAGAGTAAAGTGGGGCTGCCTCAGCACCCATTATGTCTGAAGCTCCAAGTTGTCTACAGACCTTTTATACCAGTACCCACAATGCCTGCAGCCCTTCTTCTCTCTCTGGCCACCATGCCCATACCCCACCTTCTCTCCCCACCTATGGTGTGTGCACTTTGCTTTTTACTACTGAATCTGTACCCTGTCTCTTATTTTACCTGTGTATGCTTCCCCCCAAACTTACCAACACCAGCACTAGACCACTTTCTTATCACTACATGTGTGCAGGCTTTGGCACTTGTATTCCACATCCCTAGGTCTTACCAATGCACCATCAACACCAATGCAACAGAACCTGCATCGCAGCCAATGCCTACAGAAGCCAAATTCAAAACTTGGTGGGTCAAGTCCAAAGAAACAAAATCTCAATGCCTTGTCCTTTTTTTCCTACCATTTTTTATTATACTGTATGTCTGTGTATAACCAGAAAACTTATGTAGATTGATCTTACTTTATTGACTTGTGAAAGCGGAGTTCTCACTCCTCCTGTAGGTACCCGGCCTCTACCACTGTCCTCAAACAATCGTCCAGGTGACCTTTCCCTTCTGGTGCTCAGAAGTCGTCCTGGAGACTTCTCCCTTTCCAAAGGCCTTCCAGGAGACTTGTCCCTGCGCATTTCTGTTCTTCCTTCTCTGTAGCGGTGTGGTGTACTGGGCTCTCGTACCAGGCCCTGGACCTCACCTGGCACAGGGCTAGCTGCTATTCTCTTTGTTATGTGGTCATTATACGAAGGTGGACCTCTCTTGTTTGGACTGCAATACAGAAAAATGCAAAGTCAATTTTCAGGTATGCCACAGAGCACAAGGTCATATTTTCTATTTAAGTAAAAGTAAAATTTAATTCTAGAATTTATCCTACTATGGATAAATACAGCTGTATTCTTACTGGTTACTGCAGGCAACATACAAATTTATTTTTTCTCTGTTATTTTATTTAGTCCCTCTGTGTCTCAAAAGGCACTGCAAAGCTCATGAAATGCCTGGTTGACCTACAGCTTAAAAAAATTATTATCTTGTGTATTTTCTTACAGGTAATTGTGTTTATGGATAGTAAATTTTCTCAAATGAAATTGTCAACGATATCAGCTGGTCATTCAATAAATCAGTAAAAGGTTTTATTAGTTAGATACCCTCAGATCAGTTATTTTCTATGTTTACACATTAGAACCTTGGCTGATTAGAATACTGGACCAAGAATTGTTGATTCATTAATGTGACCACCAGTTATGCATTATGAAAATTCATGATAATCTGAAGATTGAATTCAAACATATTTTCCATAAGTACGTCTGATATTAAACTCACATTTCTAAAGTTTTGTAGCAAAAATAAGCTTTTGCTACAGAACTCTTCCTCCTTTCATTTCTTATCTGCTATTGTGCCCCTTTTAGGTTAAATGATGGCCAGAATCAATCAGCCTGCTTCTTGTGTGCCCAAGTTGTCATGTACACAGTTCCTGGGGGCCAATGGCACAATACTGAAGACAGTGATGCCACAGCAGAATTGAAGGGAGTTCAGAAGATTACACAATGGGCCATAACATTTTTAAATTGAAGGATTAAGGATAAGGGTAAGACAAGGGAAGGCGTTTTTAGAAAACTGGAGATATGTCCAAACATGCTAATTTAGAAAATAGGGAGTAGATATAGGAATGTGACAGCCTTGCAATGATCAGAGTGGTTACTATTTTAAAATCCTCAGAAAAAAATTATATATATATATGTATGTATACATACCTCCTTGTTGTTGAAGGTGCACGATGAAGATCATTTGCATTGTCTTTTACCAGGTTACCCTTGCAACAGATTACTCTCAGTTTATCCTGGTAAACAGATGCCAAGTAAATGGCACCAGAGGAGATTGCTGGTCCAAGATAGCGAGGATTTGGAATATCCAAATGGGCCCTGGCTGGAGCACTGCAAAGATAAACTGGTTTAGTCTCAAATTTCCAAATATTATGTTTATTGGTTTAATTTTTAAGTTTTAACAAAAAACTTACCCTAAAGCAGCACGTCCCTGAATCTCAATCACTTCCAAAGAGTTAAAGTGTGTAACAAACAGATATGGTTCTCTGTAAGCTAAATAACAAAGAAAAATAAAGGTTTAAAAATAGAGAAAAAAACTTCTTCAGTTTTTGTGTACTAAATCTCTAAAAAAAAAAAAATCAATTTCATAAGCATATTTTGTGTCCTGCTACTGGTTTGGGGTTTACTGTGCTGTTTTCTGTTAGCTTTCTAGTTTATGATAATCTTTAAATTATACAGCAATGTTGCTGACAATAAATGTGGAAAAAAGGACTATCAATCTCAATGCATCACCTGCATCTGCAGATGTAATACAGCTGCAATTCAATGAAACCCCACTTTTAGACATGAGTTTTTTGTTTTTTTTCTCACAATTCATTGTTTGTATACAAATTTAGAGCTAGAAGTGACTGACTCATCAACTTATATATACACCTTGTTCATCCACCCCTGGACAGGTATCATATAGGTAAATCTGCTAATTGACACAGCAGGAAAGCCTTCCTATGTTGCCAAAGCTTCCATAGCTTACATAGTCAGGGAGGCATTTCATTGATGTGGTTGTTAGTCTTAACAGTACAAAGGGGCCTATTTATAGAAAGAGGATATCACTTTTTACTCTTTATTACGTATTGTTGTGCCACCCACGCACACTGCAGCCACTCCAATTTATTAAAAAAAAAAGAAAGGCCATGATATTTAGCTTCTGAATCTTCATGATTCAGGGGGCTCTTCTTAAGCTATTTTTAAAATTAAAGCTTAATAATATTTTGTTTTATATTTTTTATGATTTATTTATTTTCATTGTGCTGCACTAGCTTTACTTACCAAATGCAAGTGGCAGCCGACTCCATTTCAAATCATCTGTACGGCTTCGCCTTCCATAAGAATCAACAAAAACACCAAACTCTGTGGTACAAAAATTGGGAAAATCATTACCAAAACTAGTAATAAAATGCGAAAGCATAAAAAAATTGTTTAAAATATTCAAATAGTGTTACCATGGAAACAAAGGAGGTATTCTTCCCTCTGCCCTGTGCTGTTCACCTGCATTATAGCAATGGGGAAGCTATTGGATGAAGAAGCAAACACAGCAGAGGCCAAGGAGTGATCATTTTTATCCAGGAATTCTAGAAAAAACAAGGATGGGTTCATTGTGTTAAAATCAAACTTTATTATATAATAATATAGGTATATATTATGTGTAATATTATGTGTGATCTCATCTGTGATTCACGCTACCATGCTAACGCTGGCCACACACCAGTTAGATGGCTCTGGTCTGATAATGTTAGATCAGCAAAATGTCTTAACACTGTCGATTTAGTATATAGGTCCCAACTTTCCTGTTAGATTATTTGGTCCCACTTTTGCCTCCTAAACCTTAATATAGGTCAGAGAGAGCACCAACACAAGACAAGGATGGGTCAATTACCTAGACATTTCTCTAAAAAAAAAAAAAAAAAACAAGTTTGTTCTAACCATCTTTATTTACTGCCCTATTGTAAGAGAAAAGACACAAAACTTTGTTTACCATTAATGTTTGTCCATGTAATAAATTAATGTCACCTGTTCTGTCTTTGCATAGGTCTAAGTTACCTCTATAAAACATTCACATTTAGTATCTCACCCTCAAGTGTGTATTGCTTCATCTCAATCTCATAGAATTTATTAGTTCCAATGATGATGCTGTAGCCAGTAAAATAAATACAGCTGCATGGCTCAGATGTCTCAATTTCCTTAAAAAAAAATATGTATCAATTAACAGCTTAGAGTGTAAATATTCAAGCAACAACCCATTATAAAAATGTTAAAATTGTGTAAATAAAAGCATTTGTACTAATTTCTGTGCTCTTCTACAGCATGTCGTGAGAAAAGAAAATGATAACCATTATTCCTATGCATGCACTCTGCACACATTAGGAAAAAAAAAACAGCTATAGACAAGTTTGGTACCAGAAGAGACCTACCACCAGGCATTCCTACACAAAGAGTAGGAAAGAGCCAGTTATCTATAATTAGCATCACTGTACACAGTGTGATACGTGTAGTATAAAAATGTATCTAGATCAACATGTCTCTAGAGGTTATATCTGTATCCAAATACTTTTTAGGACCTCCAACCAGTCCTCTGAAGACAGCAAGGAAGAATCTAACTTCCGTCTGACCCAAATCTTGATTGTGCTGGTTGATTTAGTTTCAATGAATAAAAGTTTACATGAAAGTCATTAGGTATTTGTGTTAACTAACGCCTTTTTTAATAGATACATTTGTTAAAATAGCTTTCTAAAGCAAAAACTGATAAAATGCAGTCTCTCGTGTCTGCATACTATACTGAGAAAAGCATGTATATTCACAACATACACAAACAGCTTTTTACCGATGTAAAATAGGTAGATCCACATTAAGTGGGGCCAGTGAAGCCATCTTTTAAACAAATAGGACATTTGAACATAAACTGTGAAACCAATAATAGAAGGTGGATATTACATTTATTCATCAACTAGTAACGAACTTTGAGATTGATGACGGGTTTTCTATATAGAAAATGAGCATACATACCTTTCTAATGCAGAACTTGTTAAGGCTTTCATTATATCTCAGTATGACAACTTTATTTACCATAGCTGCACAAATGCATAAGCCATTCTCAATCTATACAAACCAACAAAAAATACTTTATTACAATTGCAATATCCATAACATATTAGACAGTCATTTTAATCTGTATGTAAATGCGCGACAATTGTGATCAATTGTACATGTACATGGGCCCTATTTTGTTGTTTAGTTTATGTGAGCGTTTGTGTTCCATGCAATGAAAAATTAATCAACTAACTGGAAAATCACACCAAGAATGTAAACATACATCATAATGTATACACACATCAACAATGTGATAGATTTCAGGCTTTGTTTACAGCAAATTTGTAAGTTTACTTTGAAATCTATTTCATTCAACAAAGATTATAGCATAGCATAACATAGCATAGCATGCAGAGTTCTTTGTACCCTCTGAGCCAATGCCGAACAAGAGTTTGTGCAAAGAAATGAAAGCAAAGAGACTGCATTTAATGTCACAAGAAGTATAAGAAATTTTATAAAGAAATTTTTTAATAAGAAATAAGAAAGTATCACATTTACACATTACTTGCATGCAGGCATGTAGCAATAAAAAAAAATAAAAAGAGAGAGAGAGAGAGAGAGAGAGAGAGAGAGAGAGAGAGAGAGTGTGTCTCTCTACTAATACTAGGTCCATATAACAATTTACTGTAAAGCAATTTCCACATGAAACCTATGTGCAGGTCAGCCTGCACACCATTCACCGTGCAAGTGATGTAAACAGTCATTGGAATGCATATGTCTCATGAAGAAATGGCTTCAAATTTATTCTCAGACATCATATTACTTTTGTACGAATAAAACATTTAATTTTTTTTAATACAATGGAACACTAACCTTTCCTGCTGCAAATAGATGACATCCTTTAACAGCCTCAAATACTGTGAGTGATATTTCGGGTTGAGCTGGCAGATGTGCTTGTGCCAAGGACTGCTTCACCTTCTTCACATCGATCAGACACAAAGCACGTTCCTCTCCTTAAATCACACATAACAGGATGCAACATTTGTAATACATTGGAAAATATGACAGATTTTATGTTGTGATCTCAAGGGACTATTTTACTGCACCTCATTATCCATAACACACATTTTCAGATTCAGCTGTAGAACAATGATCTGTGAAATCTGATGGGTAGCTATTGGTAGAAATCCAATTGTGTCCTATTTTCATGCATTATTTGCTTCAAATTACAAAAGCATAACATACAAAAAAATCAACAGAATATATATTGTAGAACACGCCAATTTGTTACTTTAGTATTTCTTCAGTTAAAGTACATGTACAACAGCATTTGTTTGTATCAAAATTGTTTTTGTCCTTGTATAAGTCATTGGAAATGCAGCTTGACACAGTTTGGCAGGAGGCCAAAATTACCTCCAAAGGATCAGCAGCATCTTAAACTGATCTTAGCAATGAATAGTTACCTGCTATAAGTAGGAGTTTATCTAGCTCTTTAACAATATGAATCTGAAACACGGCTCCAACTCCAGGGATATGAGTGAGAGAATTCTTCAGTACATTCAGAGCATACAAGCCCTCTTCTGCGCCAACTAGAACAATCTGGTAAAAAAAAAAAAAATTTGTACTTCTGAATGCCCCAATCAAGCCATATGTCCATGTAATTATTTTATCTAAATTTAAGATGATTTTTAAGATATGATATAGCTGTTCGTGGGCTAATAAAGGTTTGTATGTGAGCAAAAGTTATTTTGGTTAACCTACTTTAGTTACCCCTTGGAAACCTCAATGGACTCCTTGAAAATGTCAATTTTAAAGTAATGGGCGATACTTTTCCAGACATACAATAAAACATGTATACCTGCTCAAAGTGTCACACAAGTATTTTGTTCAGTGGTGTAAACAGTAAGACCATTTACAAACATTATGAAATATGAAGAAAGAAATTACACATTAGGTTTTGACAGGTGAATAATGGATTACATGCAAAAGTAGACAACCAACATTTATCATAATTATACAAAAATATTTGGAAAATTTTCAATGATATTTGTGTTCTAGTAAAATATTAACACCACATACAAGGCAGATGGTGCATTGCAACTCCTTACCTGCTCTGTCAGAGGTATAGTGCAATTTATGTCTAGACGGTCTTCTCCTTCTAGTTTCAAAAGAGAATTTCCAAGCAGTTTCTATAAAAATAAAAAAGGACAAAAAAAAAAATCACAAAAATGTCACAGTGCAGAAACTGTTGTGAGTGAGGTTCATTTCCAGTCTTATGGCAACATCAGCTGCTTCTAGCAAAAGCTATAATTTTACAATTTTATATAAACCTCTGAGGCTCTTTAGAAGAGAAGACAGGGGTTTCTGAAGTAAATGATTGTATTACAATGGGGATCACCTCACCCCTCCCATTAAGATTGTTAACAAAAGTTGTGCTTTAAATGCTCATCTTTTCATATATTCTTTCAAAACTTTTTGTCTTTTGCTCCTGCCCAGCGCCCTGATTTCACTACCCTTTTACAAACCTGAAAATAAAAATATACAAAATATTAGGGTGTACTATTTACACATTCACATTCTATCTACAGGGAAGGCACAACGTGACAGTGACACACAAGGAGGGTGTGTAGAACACCAGTCAGTGTAACAAGAACAGTACACAATAATCACAACACTTGTGTCAGAAGTGTACATAGGAATATTTACCTTTTCTACCACCTCCAATACACTCATCCTGATATCATGAAAAGAGCAACATACAGTTACATACTAATCCTGTACCAAAAAGTTATGCAGTCATGTATATTATTATGCATTTACATGGTCTAATTGGTTTCTTGGGCTGACAGTCCTTTCCTTGTCTGAGCACTATTATACAGGGAATTATAGGAGGCTAATGTAAAGCCAGTTATGGTGCTCACACTAGCATGTAAAGTAACATTCAGTGGGTTGATAGATGCATTACTGCATTATCTATCCTATTGTGCTTCTAAATATATGCAGTATTTAAAATATGTACTGTCCAATAGTATCTAACTGGCTTTGGGAAGCACTTTTTTGTTTTTTAGCAAAGATAATGCTTAAGGTCAAATGAATCAAGCAGTTGTTTTGTTTGGATCCATCATAAAGGTTCACCTGTAAAATCAACACTTTCGTGGATATTGGTGGCTATACTAAGACTGCCCAGGACTTTAGCATAACGTCATCACACTGTACAACTAGGCCTCACTAGCTGTCCTATTTGCTTAAAATGCTTCTGTCATGTGAGAAGTATAAAGGTGAGTCCTAATGCTGGCTGTGTCTGATTTTACCATTATTCAGTCACAGTTCGGGAACATGCATGCTATAATGCCAGAACTACATAAATCCAAAATTATTAACTGACTCAGACAGCCCTAAAGCCAAAGTATCAGACGGATAGCAATGGAACTAATTTATTAACTAAAGCATTAATTATTCTCTTATGACAGTGTTTCACTCTGCAGAGAATTCCCCCATAACCTTTGCAAATGGTTGTAATGGCTTAGCTGTAAAGTAATGTTACTGGCTAGTTTATTACTGCTACTATTTGTTCCAAAACAGAGCATATATTGTTATGACCACTTTTTTATTGAAACAGTTCTTGTAACTGTGTGTCCAAATGACAAGGACATAATAAAGGGAATATCTGTTCATCAAAATAATTACAAAAGGGAAAAGTTAGTCGCTAACATGTCAAACAAAACAAGGTTACAAAACAAACACAGGGAAAGACTTAGGTTAGTACTAAGTAATGTAAATTATGTATGTCCAGCCTTCCATTAAATGTGCCATGTGTATTTTGTTATATACCTTATAACAATTAAGTTAAAGATTTGATATCCAAAAAACAGACGAAAATATGGTGTGTACAGCGCTCATCTGACACCGTTCATGGATCCATGAACAACGACCGAGCATAATACATGTGAAGGGGAGAGAGCGGGGTGCTGCTCCGTCGTTCTCCCCCCACCCCGTTTCATAGAGCAGAATGCCGCTGTATGTACAGCACTCGTTTTAGTCTTTTGTCGTTGGAAGGGATTGTTAAAGACCTTTCCAACAATCATTGAACATGTGTACATTGACTAAGACTATTGCAAAAATACAAAAATCTACTTACATTTTATTCTAGCTTTTAGCCTTTTTATATAATGTCAGTTTAAAAAAACATATTACTTTCCTAGTGTCTACAAATTTTACTGGGCACTAAAATGTAAATGTTTTGTTTCAGTGAGCCTAAACCAATATTATCTTACTTTATAGAACCTGTATGTCTACACTTAAAAGATAGGGTTAAAAAAAACACTGAATTTGCACCACCACAAATGTGTACTACCTATCACCAGCTGTATTTTATTATGGTCTATGTCTCTGCATTTGCAGGATGGATCAAGCATAAAAAGGACAAAATTGATGACTATTCCGAGGAATATGCTTGTGTAAATAGACTTAAAGAATTTAAATTTTAAGATTGGTGTGGAACTTGATCACTTTAAAGCCTTTGGGATCTCATGTCCTGATAATATACATATGTCATGTAGAGCAAAATATTTAGCATCCATTTACAGCTTGCCAGTTACAATGGATTGCTACTATTGAGGAACAGGACCAGGACTTGTCTATACATATGATGAACTATCTTGTGTCTCAGAACTATATATTTCAACTTTATACTATCCATGAACATACCATATTTATTTTTACTACATTTATTGTAGAGAAAATTGAGTTTACGCAACCCCTACCACTCACCGCATCAGCTTCTGCTTTTTCCCTGGAAACTCTCCCACCAGCAACCACAGACTCCAAAGCATTGACCCAACGTTGCTTGTCAGGAAAACTTGGTGCTAACAAATACAGTGTGCGTCCAGGCCAGCATGTAGTGTGTGGATGAGACTCTACCTTCATTACATACGGCACATCTATTCAAGAGGAAAATAAAGAAGTGCATTAAGAAATGGTCATTTGGCATGCATTTAAAAAAAATCCTATGCAGAAAGAGACCAGCAAATACACAAATAACTATTCATAGTTCTCCCCAGAGCTTTTTAGCCGGTTGCTCCGCCCGGCTGATTTGAATACCCCGCCCAGCTCTCGGCAGCTCTCATCCTCGGATGCACGGATCTCAGGCTGCTCTGTGTCCTGTGCAGCCTTCATGTGAAGGAAACATAGGCAGCCCCGCCCCCATCTCATAGCACGAGCTCAGATTTCTGCCTTTGAAATGTATCCACTGCTAGGAAAAAATAAAAGGTTACTGATTACCCATGGCATAAACAACTGGAAGCACTAAATTTGCCGTGTTTTGCCACACCCCCTTTTTTACCACCCGGCTACAGCTTCCTACCACCCGGCTGAAAAAAATGTCTGGGGAGAACACTGACTATTGCTGCATTTATAGTTACTCACCTGATTTAGCAGTATTTACGAGTTCTGTAGACCCTACTGCTCCGTGAACTGTTACATCACCATCAGGAAGGCAAAGTTCAAACTCTTCAGATGGTCTCTGGCCACCTATGTGCAGTAAAAAAAATTAATAAACAGTATTTACATAGTGCCAACATATTACACACCGCTGTACAATAAATAGGGGTTGCAAATGACAGATACAAACAATGACACAGGAGGAGGGGAGATCCCTGCCCAGAAGAACTTACAATCTAAGGGAATGCAAATAGACAAAAGCTACATTATTTACTATACCTTAAAAATTTACATAAAACGTTAGCAAAATTACCATTAGTAAGAACTAACTGCATTGCATCTCTTGAAACTATATTGTCATGCAGATAAAGAATAAGTAAGGCACTTTGGTCTCAGATATAAAGAATGTAACATGTACCTGTTTAAAAATTGGTTACTGGTTATATACCAGAAAAGTTTATATCAAACTCTACATTCAAGAAAGAAAAAAAGTAATAAAACATACCTTCTTTCACTTCAGATTCAAATATTAAAATCTTTGTTGCCTCCAGCACAACATATTTTCTGTCCCAGCCTTGCTGACCACGTTTATTGTTTCTAGAAAGAAATACAGACAAAATAAATTGTTTGCATTTCTACCATTTAAACATTTCCATGAAGTGAGGCCTACTCCTTTACTGCAACCAGCTTTCTGTCACACACAGGCAAAAGTTTGTGCTTATCTGGGGTTGGCTGCCTCCTTTATCTTACCTAGAGCTAGTCAATGTTAAGTTGTGTTTTTTGTTAGGGAGGTAAGTAGTGCTTATAAGTAGTCTCTTCACTGTACAATGGTAAGTCATCTGATTTCATGAGTAGGCTAAAAAAAATGAGGTTCTTCGGTAAAACAAAAACCAAACCCACTTAGGAGGCAAATAATCCTATAAATTATAGACACTAAAATAAAGAAAACACATACTTACCTAAACCTTTTATGGGGTCACAAGGCTTCTTCCCAACCTTCTTCTGTGCCAGTGCCGAATGAGTGATGAGAATCAGGATCGATGAGCATCTGCTCCCACACACTATCTACAGAGGGGAATGTTCTTGATCCCAATGACTTTAAAGATAATAGAAAAACTCACACGATATCTGGAGGATCTGGAGAAGGACCCCGCTGGGGGCACGCACTGGCCAGAGTGATGGAACACGTCCCCGTACAAGTCCCAGGCGAAAGGAAGTGGGCAGGCTGTGTCCCTGGACACAACTCGCCCACTCTCCCATCGCAGGCTGAGATCTGCGATGGGAAAGTGGCCGGGGGATTATGTATGCATGGCGTCACTATGAGGGAGGTTTCTCCCCCTTTAAGTCACACCCGGATCCCCGCGCATGTGTGGTCAGGAGCTGGTAGTTTTAGTGGTCCGTGGAACCTGAAAAGGTTGGCGACCACTGGACTAGACCATTGAAATGATTAGGGATTTCAAGCACGGGTAATTAAACGCTCAGGTTAAAAGCTGGGGTAACAGCTAATGTAGACTTACCCTTATGCGGATAAAAAAGCTGAACACACTTGTGCTAGTCTATGTACAATAGAAAACATTGGTCACCAGAACAAGACTTAAAGGGAAATCTTCTAACGAGGATAAATGTTCTAGTAGCAACTGGCTAAGATGGAAATTCCCCAACTTTTATGAGATTTCCTATAATTTACTATTTGGTGTCCAGAACAGGAAGTAAAGTCTCCCCACAAGACAAAAATGGCATGGCAAAACCTAAATTTACTGGGATTTTATACCTACTCTACTCCTAAAAAAAAAAAACTCTAATTCTGTGTTGTTAAAACATTTCTATGGACAAGCTATAGGCAGTTAATATAATTCTTCACAGTAAAAAAAAAATTTAAAAAAAATGTTTCCGTTTTTAGTAACCCAAACAGATTTTTTTACATTCTCAGCCAAAAGGTTATTTGTTATAACTGAATGACCTAGATTGGAATAACTATAAAATTGGTGGTGTTCTAAAACCACTAACCAGTTTTGTGTGTGTACACATATACACAGACCGACATACACAGATATACAATTAGAAAAAAAACATTTACATTTACCAGAAAAAGTCAGAAATGTTTGTCTCCTTTGGGAGAGGATGTGTATGACTAAAACCTTGGATGGAGCAGAATTAGTGGGAGGGGATGAGTAACAGCTTTAACACAACCCCTTATGTATGTAGGTGACAGCACATGAGTCGCTAAGCTCTTCAAAAAGGCTTTTTAAAATAGAAGGTAAGGAATTCTAAAAACAAACGTGATACAGCGAAAAAAGGTTCTAAATTTCTTTAAAATATATTATTCTGGTTTTTCCCTGTTATCCTTTCGGTTTATTAAAGACCCTGATACTTCATAATCCTTGCTTATTCTTAGATGGAATATAAACTCTAAATATGTTCAGTATGTACGCAGTGCATTTTCTACCTTGGGATCTTCATCCAGCCTTCCAATCGTACAGAACCGTTCACATCCTTCATCTGCATCCCTGGGGAGTTCATTTTCTCTCTGCAGAAGGCCTCGTTGAAATGTGAAGCATATTCTGCAGGGAGGCCACACGTAGCTGGGAGGCAGGAGGAACACTTTGGGTGACACATGACCTGACATTCTTACAGAAAAACAAACAGAAATGCAGGTTAACAATCTGCTCCGCAAAAACCTAGAAGGGTCTACACACCGAGACAGCTGCCCTTCTTAGCATGGCATATGACACAATAATTACAAATTGAGATTGACTTACCTAAACATTTTGCACCTTGCCGACCAAAGTGAATGGTGTCTAAACACACAGAACATTTGGCTGCTCGCATCGTGAGACCAACATTAAATCTGTGAGGGATATTATGGTGCATTCGCTCCTTGAGACGTCGGCTAAATTCTAAAGAAACCAAGAAAATATAGCATAAAAGTAAAGTAATACAAATCTGCATATTTATATGTAGTTGCATAATTTAGGTATATTTTATGATGAGTTGAAAATATTATCATGGGTCAGTTTATTTCACTGTTTTGGGTTTAAACAGTCTATAGGAATCCATCTCATTCTGTTCAAAATTCTTTCAAAAAAAAAAAACTCTTGGCATTAACACTCGATGGCCCAATACTGTGGATTTTATCTAAGCTTTTTCTTTGACCTTATAGTCTAAAGCTTGTAAAAGACATATCCATTTCTCTTTTTTTTCAGAAACTGAATGCTCTGCAACCCATTTTACTCACCAGTCTGAACCCAGTGGGCCAGTCCTAAACACACCCATCACACCCTTACCTATAAAAAAAATAGGTGATACAGAGAACTGACTTTAGGCAGCAAGCAGACCCATGCATATGTAGTTTTCTAAAATATAGAAGTAGATCACACAGAACATAAGGTTAAGTTGAAGTCTTATTCAGGTAATCTCCTGATGGCATGTTGCAGGGAATTACACCTAAACACTGCACCCTTGTCCCTCAAGAAAACTTCCATGCGTTATACCAACTCCATTTTATGCATTACCAGTTCATGTCTGTTTTTTCAGCACAAACAAATAGTAACATATGTTGAGCTGCAGCCTAATTTCTTACCTTCAGGTGCTGAAGATTCTTTCCTTCTGCTGGATGGAGGAGCTAACAAGCTGACAGCATTTGGTTGATGCTCAGGAGATCTAACAAGAGCAGACATGATAATCTGCTGCCTTGCTGTACCCGGTGTGGATGGAACAGGATGCTCAGCCACCTTTAGATGTGCAGCTGCAAAAAAAAGTAACTGTTCATAAGATTTGAAAGAGGCTTTTAACTATAAGTCCTAAAAAAAACTTAGGTATGTAAATCTTAATAGTGATTTTAAAGCTCGACCCCTGGCTCTGAAATCTATGCAAACAAAATTAGGGCACTTGCCATAGATATTAAGGTGCTGTCTTCTCTGTTTTAGGTGTAATCCTACTACCAAGATCTGTGTCATTCTAACATTAATAAATCTACAGTTTATCTCCCATAGCAAAATCACACTACAAAGACAATAGGTGTATTTAAAATGATGCTTTGACCACTATTTACCCACAAAATATTGAGCTCTACAGCATGAACGTATGTCTGGCTTTAGGAAAGCCTTTACATGTCAGAGAAAACACGTCCCCCAGAACCGTAAGAATAAGAATAAAGAAATTAATATTACGTATTATCTACTGTATTCAATGAAATGGACAATTTCTGCCTGAAATATGTTGCTTCAGGGTATATTCAGCTTCCTTTGAAAAGTGACTTGTTCTCTTAAGCCAAAGAGATTTGCTGGCTAAATTTCCCACAGTGGCAATTGTTCCTCCTAAGATTTCCTATAGTTGTTATGAGCACATATTAAAATACACTACCCTAGAGGTGTATGGATGGAGTTTATAACAGACAATACTCAACATGTAGAGCTCTAACCAGAAGATGACTTATAAACATAGGTACCTTCCTCCCTGGCTGATCGGAGTTCAATTCTTGTTTTTTGGAGAGCTTCCTCAAGTTCTGCAGTCCGTGCCTTCTCTTTTTCTAGAGCTACCTTTAGTTCATTGTACTGCAATGGAATCTGTGATGTTTGATTAGGGTCATCTCGGCGTCTACCAAACAAACCCTGCAATGCAAGTTAGATCAAAACAAATCATGCTTTTCAACGCCTGCTTATCAACTCACAAAATGAAAACATTGCTTTCAGTAGTTTAGTAATATTTATTGGCCTTAAATCCATATAACAGGTTTTTTTTTTTTGTTTGTTTGTTCTTTTTAAGATAATTCCTTTTTCCAGCAGTATGACCTATTTCTGTGATTTGAGGGAAAATAGAGATGTGCTCTAGGTAAAGAAGTGAAAGATGTCTTTCAGGAGCTGAGTACTCTACAGGAACTACATAGATTCAGAAGCCTGCAGACAGTTTTTCTAAAGATAGACTTTAGTAAACTTAATACATCACATAAAGCGTTTTAATTAGCTAGGACAAGTACAAATGTACACTTTTTAATGAAAGTGTTGGTATATCCTTTATATTGATTGCATAAAGCTGCGTACACACTTCCAATTTTTATCGTTGGTAAACGAACGACGAACGATCCTGCACGATATCTGCGAACGATCGTATGGCACCGATCCTGTACGTATAGATAACGACACGATCGTTCAAAGATATTGTACACACGATAGATGCGATCGTTTGAACGATACAGGAAGTGACGTGCACCACAGGAAGTGAGCGAACGTTCGTTCACCGCGCATGCTCAGACCATGGACGATCACTGAACGACCGTACACACGATAGATGGTCAACGATCGTCGTCCAATCCGATCCGCCGGTCCGGTCGTTCATTTCCAACGACTATCCTCGTTCGTCGGTGTTGGTTACTTTTTTTAAGAACGTTTTTTGGCCAATCGGTCGTTCGTTCGTCGTTCATTTCCAACGATAAAAATTGGAAGTGTGTACGCAGCTTAACAAGAGAAATGTTCACCTTTTTCTTCTTAGATGGCTGATCCATTTTAGCTTGTAAGAAATCAATGAGTTTGGTCTGTTGAGAAATTGTTCCTTCCATCTTCACTTTTTCATGAGAATAAAGAACCTAACACAAGCAAATAAATATGAATGCTGTTAGTGTGTGTATAAATGGAGGTAGATGACCTATTAGGTATAAGTGGAACAATATTTAAATATTACCCAAAGACATTAAAATATTACCCAGATTTTCTCCCTATACATGTTAACCAAATGGTCCACAATTGTTATTTTTGTTATTAACTGCAGGCCATATGATCTTTAATTATGACAACAGTGAAGTACAGTGGTGTTATTAGTTATAAAGTAGGTTTGGTACATCATATGCAGTGAAAAGGTTGACTAGATACTATTATCTTCCTCTTCCATATACTGTTTTCAAATACTGGTCAAATTGAGGAGAAGATGATAGTGGATACCAGTCCCTGTGCCAGCCACCATGACACAGGTCTTCAACCCACCTCCCTCTTATTGTAAAATGTCTGTACCTTCTAACCAATCCAAACAGCAGATGTATAGCTATCCTTGAATATCCACACACAATCCTTACTTTTGTTGCCATTATTGTTACAATGTATTTTAATTTGGTCACACTCTTAAAACACTATAAATCCAGATGCAATGGAAATTAGGCATCAAGCTATTGTGTACTAAAGGTGTTCATTTTTTATTTATGTATCTGTGGCTTAATTGTGCATTTGCCACCTCAACACCATCATCAGAAATATATGTGCCTTCTATGAATAATCCTGGATCCGCAGGGCTCTGCCTATTCTAATGTGGATCTGAAATCTTACCTGCATATTTTCTAATTGATATTCTAAGTCACTTCTTTCCGTTTTCAGCAAGTCTGCACGATCCAGGGCTTCCTGAAGTCCTTGAGTCAAACGGAAGATGTGATTCTTCTGAAGATCCATTTGCTGTTGTAACTTGGCTTGCTACTCTCCACAAAACAGGACATTTTATTAGAAGGCAAAGTCATTTGAATGTTATTACCAAAACCTTTTAAATAAGTCTCGCCCAACAAAAAAAATCACAATCTAATATAATACAAAATAACACATGTAAAAGTTTGTACTCATGGCCCAAATGAAAACCAGACATTGGTGTTGTGAACAATAGTAGTGATTTATCTACCATGCTACCCTCATCATTAACTAGCAGTGAAGTACAATAAAATGATGTCACCTAAAAAAGCAAATATTTGCTCAAACTGCCATTTCAAAGGGGTATGGCTTCACCTTGTCGTTCATACTCAAATGAAAGGCATTGAAGGTACAGTTTCCATTATCCTTTTGATAACATTTCCACTTACAGAAAAGGAGTAACATACCTCTTCTAGTAGTCTCTGCTTAAGTTCTCGCTCAGTCTCCAATTTTTGTTGTAAACTTCGCGCATTCATTTCCAGCATTGTATGCTTCTTCTCCAAATCATTAAGCTATATGAATAAAACACACAAACAAAAATAAAATGAGTGCTAAGCCAAAGAACCAATATTCGCTACCAAAAATAATAACAATAAAACAAATAAATGACCAACCTTATCAGACAAACTTTCTGTCTTGAGTTTTTGATCCTTCAATGCTTGCTGAAGGGCCAAAATTTCTGCTTTGTGTTCCTTGACTGCCAGCTCTACCATCTGGCGAGATTCAGTACTACGTTGGTCAGCACGTACTCTAGATGAAAAACTATGATATATTAACAATATCATAGATTTCTGCATATAAACAATGAAATCCAATAACATAATACTTTTGCCCAATAATACATTTTATCAAGGACAGTTTACCTTTTATGCAACAGTTTGAGCAACTCTAACAGTGACAAGCCTAAAATATTTCACAGAATTGCTTTTTCCTTTTACTGAGAACAAAAATGGTCAGTGTTTTTTTAAAGCTTAGGTTTACTACCAGCAGTACTTATATATGGGGTCTTTAGTGGACTTAAAATATGGACAGAGGGACAGAGCTTATAAATATTGGACTCAGCCCACAAGAGGACCGTTCTGATAATCAAGATAAAAATATGAACGTTGCAATGGTGAATCACAGGCTTGGAACATGCATGTGCATTATAGCTTGCACTGTATGTAACGAATTACCAAGATAACTGTTCTATAGCGCCCGCACCTTTAAATATATACCAGCAACAATAGCTTCTTTTCTATACAAACAAGTTTGTTTTAACCACTTTCTAATCCCCCACTGTCAGCAGCGGACCACTTGTAAAAGAATCCTGAACTGTAAAGGGAAATCAATACACTTTTTTCTCCAACAGCTCAAGTATTTGAATGCTGCTACTTTAGTATTCCCCAGCCAAGTTTCAAGTAGTGTGGATACCTATTCCTGCTGTGGTATGCTGCATTTCCTGTTGCTGTCTCATATATTGTGTAGTGGCAAATGTGGGGGTGGGGGGGTGAGAAAGTGTGTAGTGGGGGGAAATGAAGGTTCACCACACTCTAGGGAATTCTCAGAGGTTGTCTGAAGTATGCTCGGGTAGACTTGAGGTCTTCAATCTGTATCCCCACTGAGTGGTTACTGTTCAAACAAGAGGCATGATTTACAGCCACTGCTATAGATGTGCTATGGAAAAGCAGTACAACGATGCAAATAAACCTGCAGTTAGGGGTTTGTTTTGGGCTACTGCTGCCCCTGAAGAGATGCATGTGGAAGTGATCCATTAGGCTGTATAAAGCCTGGGCTAACAGAGGAGTTCAAGATAAAGAATCAATGGAGTGGAAGGAGCATTCTACAATCAAGAGTGTTAGCAGCTCCAGTGAGCACCTTTCAGAATTCAGAGTTGTCAAATTCCTGACACAGTACTGCATAAACAGCCATTCCCCGATCTGCTTGACCTACAGATACAAGCGATACCAGGGTTCTTTTATAGACCACTAATGCCTTCATATAGACACCCTGTTCCTTATTAATCCCCTTGTTTTAGTGGTAACAAGAAAACAAGTTACAATTAATAATATACAGTATTTATATAGCGCCATCATATTATGCAGCGCTGTACAAAGTCCATAGTCATATCACTAACTGTCCCTCAAAGGAGCTCACAATCTAATTTCCCTACCAAAGTCATATGTGATTAATGTAGTCTAAGGTCAATTGTTAGGGAGAAGCCAATTAACCTAACTGCATGTTTTTGGGATGTGGGAGGAAACCGGAGTACCCGGAGGAAACCCACGCAGACACGGGGAGAACCTGCAAACTCCATGCAGATAATGTCCTAGCTGGGAATTGAACCTGGGACCTAGTGCTGCAAAGGCCGGAGTGCTAACCCCTGAGCCACCGTGCTGCCCAATGCTTTACAATGTAAAACAATAATACAATAAAATAAATATATAGTTAAAAGACCTTCCCTCTTACCACACATTCAGTCAGGCTGCAATAAATGTGTATTATACATTAGTTTAACTCTGAATTGATATGTTGTAATTGCTTTTAATGCCCATTTACAATTTTTAGTAACGTCAGTAATCCCCATTAGGCAAAAGCATGCACTTTTTACCTTTTAAGTTTTTTTTCTTAACACCATCCCAACATCCTTTTTTTATCTAATTTCAGTGGCTCTTGATGTACACAGAGATCACCACCACATGTGAAATTACAGCTATAGTATTCAAAAAAATCTAACATTTACAAATCTAACCATATAGCACTAACATATGTAATAAAACTTACATATTCTTGAGTTAACTGTACAAAAAATGAATAGGGGAAAAAACATTTAGTGAAAATAAGTGCAACAGTAATAATAATACAAAATATAAATTACATACAATTTCCTGCATTTTCTCACTTTCCCTGTTTCTTATAAATATACATTCAATGTATTGTATAAATCATTTTTTGCACGCAACGCAGTTAAACAGATCTATTTAAGTAAACAGGTACATACTAAAACTTTAACATTTGGTTTTAAATTGCCATGAACAAGAGAGGACTAAAAATCCACTAGAGGCTAACCCAAAATACACCCAATAAACTTGTATAGTGCCTAAGGCTAAGTACACACGTTCAATAATTGTTCTCGGAAAGGATCTTTTGTGATACTTTCAAACAACAAAAGTCTGAACAAGTGCTATATACAACACTGTTCCGCACTATGTAGAAGAGGGGAGGGGGGAGGGGGGGGGGGACAGAGCAGCACCCCACTGCTCTCTCTCCCTTTCCACTTCCATTACGAATACTTTATTCGTGGATCCTCCAGGACGGATCCATGAATGACATCGGATGAGCGTTCTACACACGACAGATTCTCGTCCGATACTAGCCCTGGGGCCATTAACAGACAAGAATCATCTGACATGTATGTAGCCTAAAGATGTAAACAAATATTGTTGTAATAAAAATGTTAAATGTAAAATTATTGTCTGCAAATATATTTCATTTTCCAACAAAGAAAGTGACAATTTTCACCGCTAAATACAAAGCTTTTTCCCCCCAGAAAAGAAAAGCCTTTATTACCCTTTATTTATTCACTTCAGAGTATAACATTAACATTTGAGAAAAGACTTGATTTCACTTTATCAAAAATTCAAAATTATTACTTTTACATAAAGCAAATATGCATTATTTGAAATTCTCACCTGCCCTGTTTTTCATTATCTAGAAGTCTTTGCACCTCACGAAGTCTGCATTCAAACTGAGTCTTCTCATCCTCTAATGAACTTCTCCAGCTCTCCCACTGGCGCTCCTTTTCCAGCAGCTCATCATTTAATGCTTCTAGATCCATTACCTGTTCCTCCAACATAGTGCAAGTAGTTTTCAGAGCTTCCATTGTCTGCAGTTAAAAGAAATTCCAAATTATGCCAACTTTCTCAACAAGAATTCCAATAGTTAATAAAGATAGTGTGTTTATGGAGTCTTGAAGCCAAGGTTTCCTCTACATCATCAATTATGACAAAAATTTTCACTGTAAACTATTTCTGTTTGGTCGAATGTGTTTGATAACATTTATGAGAGAAGATACAATGCACATTAAAAGTGTCAGATCTTTGAACAAGCAGACAAATATCTTGTGCTAAAGGAGAAAACACCATACCTGTTTCTGACTAGTGAGCTGCATCTCCCTCTCTGTAATTTCACGTCTCAGGTGATCCACTTCACTTCGGAGTTGTACAATTTCCTCTGCAGCTCCTGAAACGTCATTCAGCTGTTTGGTCAGGAAGAAGTTTTGATTGTTTAGTTCTGCATTTTCTTCACTCATCCGGTTGAGTTGATCTTCAAGGTCTGTAAGGACCTAACATACAACAGAAAAATATATGCATCTCTTATGGACTATAAAATGAAACAGAGACCTTTTCTAAGATATCATCCTATAAGTAGATATGCTGTTTCCCTATGGCTAATGTCAGACTAGTGTTATAAAGCAATGTCCAGTTTGACAGGAACCCATTATGCACCTTCCATTGCTCATCTGCATCATGCTTTTGCAGGCAGGCAATCTATACATCAACATAGTTTACTGAAATTTCCAGTTCTCATATTTTTTTTTTTTTAAATGTAAATCTCCCCATGTACATCACTGATGACATAACTGGTTGCCCTGAATGCATTCTCCTTTTCTTTTTTAAAAAGGAAATGTATATGTTTTTCAGCTATGAATATTCAAAATCTTACCTACATAGGGCCAAGTATACCCAAGTAAAGAAATGAACAACAAAGCTCTTTCATGTCACAAATTGATTATTTGTTATTTCTGTATATGTGTACAGAAATGTATGTATGAGAAATCAAAAGAGAGACCGGGACCTAATTTACTTTTAGGGTAAGTACCTCTAAATAAATAAGCTGAGAATTACTTTTGAGACATTCTGTTCTCTCAAGACAGCAATCATCTAATATGTGGTAGTTTTACCCAAAAGACCCTGAAGATTTTTGTATTCCATTTTCAGAGTCTGAATCTCCTAAGGAGCTGATTAATTCCTATATGTACCTTCTTCCTATTTTGATGCCAACAAGCATATACAATTCTAACCATCAAGAGAACATTTTAAAAAGTCACGAAAGAACATAAAATGACAAACTGTTATTTGATTTCTCGGTTAAGGATTGACCATAGTATGGTATTTATAATAAACAATGTACAGCAATTTTTTCAGTAACTCAGAAATATTATTATTGATTTTTTGAAACACAAGAAAACTGGTATTTTTTCCCCTGTGTGGAGACTACAGCAAATGCCCAACTATATGTTCTCTTTTCTACAATAAAAACTTTTGAAACTAAATAGAGTACAAAAAACATCACTCGTCAACAGGGCTGCTGTCCTTAATTTACATAGTGTGGAATTATATGCACATATACAAGTACTTGAGCACAAATTGAAAAGAGTTCAAATGTTGCTCCCTATAGGTTTGTTTTGTTCTCTTCACCAATATTATTTTTGTACTAGTACACTATTCACCAATAACCTTAAATGTGTTTTCTATATTATTAAAGCTTGTGGTGTTACTTAGAAATTCTTAGAGGTTCTGCAGCCCAACACTTAAAGTGTCCTTTGTATATGTATATACAGGATACCTTGTGCAATATGAAAGAGGAAGACTCTAGCAGACCATCACAGTCACTTGCTCCAAATGGTCTGTAGTTATGAAATACATTGCAACACTTGTAGAATGGTCACTGCCAAAACCGGGTGAAGAGAAGGGCTTGCCAACAGGAATAAAACTCTAGAAATGGCCTTTAACATTCGGGTTCTGATAGACAGATGCATTCCCTTCTGATTTGGTTATCTCCCTGTGTGTTTTTTGTTTTTTTTACAAAATCCTTCTTAAAAATGTACAAGGCTAATAAGCACTTGGCAAGAGTCAACAGCTTCCCAAGGTGTATCCAATCACCAGGAAAACTAAAAACAACAGGTGCATAGCTAAATTATTTGCAGTTTAAGGGGCCCTTAGGGACCCAAAAGTTATTATTGGCACTGATTAAACAGGAAGATATTTTGAATTTAATATGGTAAGAACAGCATCATTAAATATGGAAACAGTCTTTCTTTATTTGTGGGTAAAAAAAAGACCAGGATGCCCCAAGGATACATTTATTAGACCAACTGCAAATTATATAGAGAACCAGTAGGGGAAGCTGCACGATCTTGCTTGTGATCTCAGAGTCAGTAAACAACTTAGTGATCTTAGCCATAATGTCTTGAATAACTGTAGTAAAGACCTTGGTAGATGAACAAGCCGGGTCTAATGCAGCTTAAAAGACTCCAATTACAGGAAACTCCAGTATACAGCTATATAATTCCAAACTGAATCATTAAGCTTTCCACTGCCCCCTTATACTTTGTTTCAAGTTTCTAATGCCCATCTTAGTCTGTCCCATTTTTCTATTGTATTTGTATTATTCCAAACTGTCAAGTGCCTGTGTATTGTTACCCACCCTCCAAGTTTCACAATAGTGGGCTTTATTTCCACTTTAAAGAACTCAAAGCAGTATGCAGCATTCAGTTGAAAGCATAAATAATATTGAATACATTTTTTGTTCTACAGTTTTTTTTCGCCTATAGGAGAAAATTAAACCGGTCTTAGGCATCCCACTTCTTGGTATTACTGACAACATATTGGTCATTACAGTGCAAATCTATTTAACAGTAAACACAGTAATTAGCAATTAATTACTGTCAACTGCTAACAGGAATTAAGATGTAAACTTACTTTTCATGAATAGGAAATCAGTTCTCCTTTCAAAGACAGCCCCGAGATACAATCATAACATCAGCTTTTAAAGAAATTGGAGACATCTCACATCCTAATACAGTGAAATTATTTCCAACATTCAAAGTATGAGTGCATTACACTGAACTAGAGCTACATTATTATTGCTCACATTGACATTCAATGCGATTGTACATATGTGATAAATATGAGCAGGTTACTATGCAAGAATTGATCAGCAAACCACCTATAAAACAACATCATATTTATAAGTAATGGTTCTTTTAAATTCTGAAGGTAAATATACACTCCTACACTCCTTACTGCTTTATTATTTTCATTATTTATCAATTGTTTTATATGAAACATTGCATATGAATAATATGCAGTCTTCGATCTAGCCACCAAATAGAGGCCCTTGCTCTTTTTCAAAAGCTTTTCAGTTTCAGGTAACCATGGTGCTGCAAAAAGCTTGTTCGTTAAGATCAATAGATCAAGCTAAATTAAGGAGTCAAGTGAACTTGATGAGTCAGGGAGATAACTCACATGGTCAAAACACAGACTGTCCAGATACAATTCTATTTATGGAAAAATTCTCTCCAAGGCTATTTTTGCGTAGTATTAAATATAAAACAAAGCGCCACCATGGGCAGTTTAATTTATAAAGGCCAGTATTTGCTCTAGCAGTCCCTTAGAACATCTACCAATGTGAGCATAAAAACTCACTTGGAAATCTACATTAGGGTAGCATTACCCTAATTACCCTAAAAGCATTAGGGTACTTAGCATTAGGTAATAATGACATCACAGTATAAAATATTCAGTTATTGTGATATATTACTCACTGTACAACTGTCCCGCAATGTATCAAACTTGCGTTGAATCTCATCTCGATGAGACTAAAAATAAAAATAGCTGTTAGGTATTCCTTATTGTAAAATATTATTACTGTTCTGTGATGGACAGACAGACTTTTACCCTTAAGGCTTGGATTTCCTCTTCAGCCTCAGCAGTGGTGTCTTCCAGCTCAGATTTTGCTTGGTGTAACTGACTTTCTAGAGCAGAACGTGTAGACTGTAAAGAGGTGATCTGTGATTCCCTTTCCTGTAATGTCAGCTGCAGCTCACTCAATTGCCTCTTTAGCTCCAGCTTTTGCTCCTCATGTTCCAGACCAATCTGTATCAAAGAAAAAAGGAAGACTAATTAGTAACGTAAATATAAACATTCTTTCTTTTACTGTAGTCAAACATCATTTTTCTGTACTCACAGGGTTGAGTATGCATTATTATATTATCTACATATTAATCCATGGCACACGCAAGGGAAACTGGGATTACTGGGCTGCCATGGCAAGCCAATGCTGTTCATGCACAGAAAAACCTGGAGCAATCAGGCAGGTAAGACACATTTTTTGGAATGACCTGCCTGATCATGGAAACTTTAGTTTCATTTTAAACTGTGTTTTTTACTAATTTTAGTAGTAATATCCTACAAACATTTACGACAGCTAAAAATGTAAATTTGTAAAGAATTATCAAAAATCTAGCTAAAAAGTCCTTTTTCTGGGCCTTGTGGCCTGTTACTAATGAATATTTTCAGAAACAAAGATACATTTCTTAATCATGTTGCAGAAAAACATACCTCTCGAAGTCTTGTCTCAAGCTCCAGAAGTCTTGCTTTGTCACTATGTTCCTGGCTGTTAATTCTCTCTAGCTGTTCTTCCAGTTTCTGATTCTGAGCCTCAATTTTCCCAGCTTGGGTCTCCAAATAGAATTTTTGTTGCCTAAGTTCTGAAATCATTTCTTCCTGAGCTTTCCTAAAACCACAACACAAATGTCCATAAAATAGCTTTTGCGTATATATCTTTACTGTTTTGTAAATGAGGTTAAATAACGATGTCCTTGCATATTAAGGGAAAAATATGACATACATCTGTAAAACCTGATAAATGAATCATTCACGAAAAGCTGTGATTTGCAATTATTTACGTGCTCTGTGTCTACAGGGAAGAAATTGTCATAAGCAAGTCTGACACTCAAACATTTGTTTTTATCTCTACAAAATAAAAATGATGCAAAGCATTACTCAAATGTGTTGTACTTTTGCAAACATTTCCCAGTGCATAGGCGCCCTAAATTTGAAAAGTAAGAACACAGTGTTAATCCAAACTCTTTCTGTGAGCATCTGTATCTGCTCTTGTCATCAAGGAAAGTAGCTGGCATGAAATATAGTTACGTGCCAATATAAACTATATAACACTGTGTTAGCTTTAGATACATTACACATTATATTTGATACTCACATGTTCCTTTGTGTAAAAAGACTGCTATTTGCTGCCAATTTGTTGGCTTCTGATAGTTCTGCTAATCTTTGTTCCAGTGATTTGATCTTTGATTCCAAGGCATTGATCATCTGAAAGATTTAAAGTATCTTAAATTATCGCCTTTGAATTTGAGGTAAATATGTCTTTGGGAATATTTTTTCTGAAAACAGTCAGTAACTGTTTCTCAAATAATATTTTCTTACATCTCAAGTTACACAACACCTTTTTAAGTTTAACTTACTGCCTTTTGTTCACTGAGTAACCTATTCTTTTCGCAAACTTCCTCTTCATTTTTAAAACGCAGTTGTTCAAGAGAATCTTTGTCTGCAGTGTCCTTTTTAATTTGTGCTTCAAGATTCTAATGGGGGAAGAGATACGCAGTTTTTATTTGTTGGACCTAAAAATTCAAATAGTTTAAAAAAAACAGAAAATATTTACTCTGACTTTCTCTTCATAGACTTGTTCATTCTGCTTTATATGAATATCCAAATACTGTGCTTTCACTTGGGCTTCTCTGTACTTTTCTTCCAGTTCCTAAACATAAATTGGAATATTTGTAGATATTGATAAAGACAATATTGGTACAGATTTGACACAAACCAACCAAAAAGGCATTTACAGAAAATAATTAAAAAGCTTAATACGTGGCTAATAATGATCAAGTCATATAAATTCCAAACAACTTAATCAGCATCATACTAATGAGGCACTTCTACAATTGAGAAAAATGGGAAAAAGCGCAGTAGAGTCAGATCACAAAATATGCAAGCAGCAGGTAATACAGACATATACCGTATTTTCCGGCGTACAAGACGACTTTTTAACCCCGAAAAATCTATGACAAAGTCAGGGGTCGTCTTGTACGCCGGGTACCAGTTCTTACCTGCAGCGTCCGGTGTCCCCGCGAGTCCCCTCTCTGGTCTGGCGTCCCTGCGAGTCCTCCTGTGCCTCCTTCTGTCTTCCTGCTTTTCAGCTTACACGAGTCCTCCTGGGCAGGCTCGCGTTGCTTCACAGCAGGACTCGTGTAAGCTGAAAAGCAGGACGTGAGCCTGGATTGGCTCTCCAGTGGAGAGCCTGGATTGGCTCTTCACTGGAACATGCCCATTCATTAAAGGAACGTGCCCATTCATTACTTAGAACTAGTAGTGCACAGTTCTTTCTGCCTCTCAGTTCTCTCACAATAGTGAGATCTGACAGGCAGAAGGAACAGTACAATACTGGGCATATAACACGACCCCCAAATGATTGGTTAGAGTGGGGGGTCGTCTTATACGCCCAGTCGCCTTATACACCGGAAAATACGGTAGTTTATTTAGCCAACTATTTATGTTTAGTTGTGTCTGTTTCTACTGATCCACATTTCAGGGTCATTTTAAATACGGAAATGTATTGATTTTTAATGCATTTATATAGTACTGGCATCTAGTAGTGTTTTACAAAGAGCATAGTCATGTTATCATCTTTCAAAAGATGTGGGGAGAGAGCATATGAACTTCATGCAGATAGATTTGAACCTTAAATGCTGGTGCTACAAGGCCAAAGTAGAGACTTAGTGAGCTTGGCTCACATAGAGGGCAGTAGGTTGGGATAGAAATAAAAAGAATGCAAGTAGGTGTATGTAATAGCATCCAGAAAAAGCAATGCAGACGGGTAGCCTACTAAGATTAAAAAAGGATTACATTTTTGCCATTTTGAGAAAGAAAAAAAAAAGAGGATACCAGGCATGTAAACACAGTATTTAGTAAAAGAGTTTTCACACATGTTGATGAATGAACGAAAAAGAAATTCTAGACATATAAACCGGTACAAAGGATCTCACAGTAATTATATTCTTCAATGATGATTTATTATTGGCGTGTAATTGGATGACACTGTGGATATATCAGTATTAAGTCACAGAGGAAAAAAATCTGTTCAATGTGATAAAGCTATAGGGGAAGAAGCAGATGAAAAGCATTCATGGGCCTGCTAAAAGGTCTATAGATATAACTATAATTGGAAAAGGAGTGTAGACGAATGGCAGAAAACTAGAGAAATAGATGAAATGGTGAAGAATGAAACAGCAGTCTGAGGGTAGGGCGGACAGAAAGGTAAGTTAAGTATAGTGAAACATTGGCAGGTGAAAAGGTGTATAAGTGTAACATGTTCACCTGAAAGGAAGGAACTTTATTTAAAATGAAATTAGGGCTGTAAGTGTCACAATATAGTACTGTATGGGCACAACACTTTAAATTAGGAGCATAAATGTTTGATGTACTAATATATTGCCAACATAAGCGGTGCTTTAGAGAAAGCACATATAACAATTCACATCAGTAAGTTTACAATCTAAACTCGCAAATATATACAAACTAGGGCTAATTCAGTAAGAAGCCAATCAACATACTAATAGTATGTTTTTGGGTTATGGGAGGAAATGCAGATCACCCAGAACTCCACACAAACATAAAGAAAAACATTTATGCTACATACAAAAAAATATAAAAAAAATGTAAAAAGAAACTCAATATCACACAAGTATTGAAAACACATTTTAATAACAACATAATAACTAAATAACTATTTAGAACAGTAAATTGTTTCCTTGATGAAAATGTAAAACCTACCATTATTTTTTCAGCCATCTGCTGAATTTGCTGAGATTTAGTTTGAATATCTTCCTTCAACTTGTTCTCTCTGCGTTCCACATTCTCCAGTCTCCTGACTTGGTTTTCCAGGGAAAGGCGCCTCTCCTATACAAAATATCAATAATAATTGTTATCCATCTGTCATCCTAATAGCAAATGGCACCTAACTGGTATATTTAATCTTCCGGAAAACATGTCAGAGAATTGCCAAAGAAATATGCTAAACTATGAATACACACACAGACATATAATAAACACACAGTAACAACGCCATAAAATCAGTGAGGATAAATATATCACCATGTGATACATGTATAGTAAGTTAATGAAACTGTAATAATCACTACTATTCTAGGAAATTATGCAGTATAAATTTAACCAGAAGCATATGGGATAGTATCCATATGGGAGTATAAAGATTCAATAGCAAGTCATATTTGTATATCTGTGTGGGTTAAGGTCTTCCAGAGGCTGTATCATACAGATGCACAGTATCCTTAACTGCAACTGTGTGGGTGGGAAACACTGTAGATACATTATAGGCATGATAAACATCTCATATCCAGGTAACAAATATCTCCCTAGTAATAAATTAAGAAAAGGGTCACTAAGACAGGTCTGTCCCAACTAATTACTAGCATTACTGTGCTTTTAGAACATGGTTAGGCTATAACATACAAAGCCTTGAAATTTGTTAAACAAGGAGTAAAGGCTTGTAAATAAGCTAGTAGAAATAAAGGTTTTAACAATAAATTACAATGATAAAAATTAGCACAAATATTGAAAGTCTAGAAAACTGGGGGACAGGTGGTGAGAGGGGACCCTTATGCTTTTATGTTACTGCCTAGTATTTGTTTGGTCCTAAATTAGAGTGCCTTGAAAACAAAATATAAAGATAAAAACTAATTATTATCATATAACATACAAACATTCTAAAATAACCAGAGGGACAGACCCTCAATGATGTCCTCAGTTACCAGTTCCCCCCGTGACCGAGGTCCATGAGAAGACCTCACTTGGCTGATCCCCCAGTGACAGATCACTGATATATAGCTACTGCAGCCTCTTGTTTGCTCTCCTGTGCTTGTCCAACCCTGACCCACATCCACCGAAAACGCTTTTTACATCCTCAGTGATTGGCTTGTTTGTAGGGAGGGGAGGCACTGCAGAGAGAGTGAGACAGTGGCAAAAAAAATTGTAGGCCAGCTTAGAATAACTCCTCCTCGTACCACCATGCTAAAGTTTTGCAACAAGCATAATCAAGTGAATTATCGTAAACACAGGAGGAAAGGTGGGACATCAACGGACTAAAAAAATGGATCTCAAAATACAAAAATCCTTTTTTAATATTTTGTTTTATTTTTTAGGAGACAGAGGACGTTTTTCACAGGATGTCCAAAAACTGTCCAACTGAAGTGTAGGCAAAAAAAAAAAAGCAAAAACCTGCTAAGAGACTATTAAGAATGACAGATTTCGGCAGCTCAAAGAGCTACCTGAAAAATGTCAGTCTGAAGCTGGCATTGGAGACCACAACTTCCATCTTGTAGAATCTTGCACAAAACGCAAGGTTGCAAATCTGTGAAACACATACATAAATAGAGAAAACCCTAAAAGCCATTCACAGATTTAGTGAAGTGTGCCTTGATAGAAAAGGGTGGCTCATGATGTTTGAGATCATAAGCTTTGATGATAGTTTGCTTGAGCTACCTACAAATGGTGGAATAAGAAGCCAGAACACCTTTATGAGTCCACCCAGAATTATGAAAAGAGAATCAATCTTCCTGAAAGAAGTACTGGCTTAGAGACAGAGTCTCACAGCTAAATTCAAATAAAGGGAATAATATTTTGGGTGAACTGGGACAGGGGGAAGGCAAAATTACCTGGTTGAAATGAAAACCAGAAACTACCTTAGTCAAAAAGAAGATCCTTGGCCTTAACACCACCTTTTCACCATTTAGGACCAGAAAGAGAAAGATTTCCTACAGAAAAGAGCCAACAGTTCGGACACTCACCTTACACAGGTAAGGGCAAAAGTAATACCACTTTCTGTGCGATAATAGAGAAGGTAATGTCTATATTAGATAAAAAGAACTGTTTCTGAAGCAAAGAGAACATCAGATTTGGATCCCACAGAGTCACAGGTGAATGGACAGGCAAAGCTAAAAAATGTTGTAATTATGGAGTTATAGACCAGCAGTGTCTGAAGTACAAAAAAAGGCAGGGATCTAGCATTTGATAGTAGTAGGACCCAAACTGTAGTTCAGACCTACCTACCAACTAAAATATGATTTCCATGTTTCATAATGGGAAGCAGCCTCCCTAATCTTGAACATCATAGGGATTAACAATTTAGAGATGCCCTATTACTTGAAACATGAGCTTTGACAGTCATGTTTATAAGTCGAGGCCTGTGAAGAAAGATTGCAAATGGTACTTGAGAAAGAACCTCTCAATTATCTAGAAAAACCTTTGAGGCATCAGCCTTACTGGGTGGGTGTACCACATTCATCTGGGACAGTCTGGAGCATTAAGTATCATCTAAATGCCCATCTCAATCCTGTGAAGCAGGAGAGAAAGTAGTTTTGGTGGAAGAAGTTAATAGGTCAGTGTGCAGGTCTCAAACAGCCACTAGAGCACCAACTACCTATGACAGAAGATTCTTGTCTTTAGAGACAAAATTGACCAGTTTGTTGTTGAATATGTAGACCAAAAGACAACAACTGGTGTCTTCCACCTGTGACCCTGGAACACATCTGTAGCAATTACTCTCCGGGGTCCGGAGGCTGTTGGCTGAGGATGTCTGCAGCTAGAGAGAATCTGATCTGCCAATCTTGATATACCTTGGTTTCTTGTTCTTCCCTGATGGTTAATATACTCCATTACTGTGGCTATGTCTACAGAGAAAGCTAAAGTACCACACCAAAGCTAAAGTACCCCCCCTCCACCAAAGACACTGTAGGTAGGCAGCAGAATGGAATGATTAAAGTTCAACATGTTTTTTTACAAGCACAATCAGTCAAACTGAGATGCTTTCTTAACATTGTACATGGAAAGTGAGCACAACAAGCAAGCACACACAAAATTCCATCTATAAAATTTAAACCATTACTCAGTCCCACAGCCTTAACCTTTCTGCAATGGAGACCAATAAATGTGAAGTCCAATATACTAAGCCAATGACGTAGCTTTCAGTGCTCAGCCTAAATGGCTTACTTAATAAATTCGTTTTCAGAGACACCTACTTTGAAACTAGAGAGTGCTCCATGACTAATTTATTACTGGAATGGGATTTGGAAAGTGCTATCAATGGAACCTAATGCCAGAAGGTCAGTTCCAGGCTATTCCTGCAACATCAAATCCAGTAGAGTCCAGATACAGTGCTCAGACAGCTGATGTGGAGATCCGCTTTCACAGAAATGTAATAAAAAATCTTCATAAAACAATGGATTCAATAAAAATAAGTAAGTCCTTATATAGCAGATATGGAGTGAAGATATCCATACTGCTAGGGTACTTTTCTTTTTAATGGATAAGGAAAATTGTTTATTAGTTAAAATGTTTTTCTCACATACTGATTTTATATACACAGGGACAGATTGTCATAAAAAAATGAGAAAACTATGGGCTCACTTCAGCTTCAGACAGTTTCTTCTTTATGCAATCATTTGAGTCTTCTCTATTCCTTAGTTTCTCCAGCTCTTTTTCTGCTCTCTCCTTTGCTTGGCGAATGTTCTGAAGTAATTCTGTAGCTTCAGAACTGGCTTTTACTGCCTAAACAACAAAAAAAAAAGTTAGACAACGCTTTCATACATGATGGCAAGATTAATAGACTGTTATTCTATTCCTTCAATTGTCTTGTTCACATTCCTTGTTTTTAAGAAATAGTTGAAATTACATATGTATATTAGCACTGTAACACTTGTTCACCACATAGGTATACATTGCTTCCTGATGATACTCTTATCTCTCTAAAAAAAAGATCTGTCCAACTGAAATCAATAGACCCTGTACCATCTTCCACTCCACACCTATGATGCACCACGCAGCCAGAGACCATTGTCCCGGCTGTAAGTCTGAAAGTCACGGGAACTTGTATTTTTTATGGAAAGAAAGACTTTCATTTATTTCAGAAAAATATAATTTGGAAATAGGTACTTCATAGTAACTTCATCAGTTAGTCATAGTGATTCCAAGGTCAAATTCTGAAGGCTGATGCTCATTTACTGCCTTACATTAGATACTGATCCCATGGGTAAAAAAACAATATCAAATAATAGAGGCCTGTATTCATTATTTAAAGTTGGCCTAACTATAAAAAGCCTGTTCTCTGCCAGCAGGATGCAAAAAAAGAGCCATTGCTTTCTAGTGGAAGCAGTAGTCTGTCTGCAGAGGTCCATCATGTACCTATTGAGTCAGTGCTAGGAGGTTTGAGCATTGCAGAGCTATAGGTCTAATACAGCAAGGAGTGTGTGACCTCTGCAAAGAGACCACTACTTCTACACAGATGGCAAAATCATTCTTTTCAGCTTCTGGAAGGGGCAGTTTTTCTTACAAATGCCTTATTTCAATAAAAGTTAATTTGGGGTTTAAAGTAGAACTAAACTCAAAAAATTTAAAATAGCAACCAGAGAGGTCATTTTTTGCAGATGGGACAATGTCCCTTCAGCAATAAAAATAAAAAAAACCTGTCCTCTTCCTGGTTACGTTGCATTGGCTATCTTGATTGGCTGTGCCCAGATGGTCCACACATGTGAAGCTCAGCCAATAATTAGGCAGGCAATAATGTTTTACTAAAGAAAGGGACAGGTGATGCCTGAAGACATACCTGATTGTAAATTTTCAATGCAGAACTTTGGTTTATTACACATATGCACTCAGAGTAGTCAGTTAGTCAGAGCAGCAACTTTAAAATTTCAGGTGTCCTCTGACCACGAGTCATAGGTGAAATAAATATACTGTTAGCAAAATTAGGGGCAAATATAAGTTTTTATTAGGAAAATTAACATAGGACACTTTCCAGTGGTGATTACAAACTGAATATTCAAATTCTTGCAGAAGCCTATGCATGATTGGTTCTATTTAAAAGTTTGTTGGCTGTAGCCCAGTTACCACTAATGAGCTGAAAACCCAAATTGGCCCAAAGGCTTTCAGTGCACTCTTTAAAATGCCTTCTCAGTCTCAGTGGGGAAGGCACAAAAAACTGCTGCATGCTAAAATGGGATTGGGGTCACATCAATTTGTGTGAAGGAAATTATGAAGTGATGCTCTACAAGGGCACAAAAACTACATCAAATAAATAATTATTTGAACAGTTACATCCTTTGAGCATATCTCTTTTATTTTATACCTGTTATACTAAACTGGAAACAAATTAGACTGATGATTGGATTACAGTTATGTTGCTATACTATTACCCCTTATGTGTGTTACCTACCTTTGTAAGTTTTTCTTGCAGTTCCTGAATCTTATTTTGTTGTTCCGCGTTGATCTAGAAAACAGAATAGTCATGTGAAGTACTGGATTATTTCAAACATTTATAAACAAGCCATTACACTGACTGTGCATTATTAGCTAGCAACATGCAGTCATGGCAGAAAGTTATTATTAATCCAGGAAAGGCCCAAAAAAAATTTGGACACTCTATAGATTCTTCAGGAGACAAAAGAAAGTTTGGGCATACAATCAACATTTGCCAAAGCCGACCTTCGTACATCGCTCCCCACTAATTGCTGAGTTAATTGAGGGAGGGGGAATATGCCCCAAATACTCAACTTTAACTGTGGTCACAAGATGCCTAATCACCACAAACTGGTTCATCAATGTTTTTTAAGGTGTCCATACTGTGGGTATCTGAATGCTTCCTATTTGCCAACAGACCTTTCAGTATCCAAAAAACTACAGTGGAGTGATGACATTACAAAGAGGTGATTGTGATGAGTGCACAAAATGCAGCACTGGATTCACTGGTTTTCACTCCTGGAAGTGGCACCAGCATGAGACATTATTAACCACCTGAGCGTTACACTGATTTCTAGATTTCTGTTCCAAAAGCGTCACAGGTTTTCATGAAATTTTTTTTTTAAATTGTAGACCTGTAACTTACAGAAATATGTCCGAATAGGGTCCGACGCTGGAACACGGAACCGACGCTGGATTAGCACAGCGGGACCAGGTAAGTGGAGATTTTAGTGTTGGCGAAAAAGTACGGGGTTATCCATTATAGCAAAAATTTTTATGGCGAGAAAGTACGGGCTTAGCGGTTGGGTATCATGTTTCATAATAAATAATGGAGGTGACAATAAAAAAAATCCTTACAAGATAATATTAATGTGAGAGGTGGTTGAAGAAAAACATGGGGGATGAAGGCTTTGTGAATCTATAGGCTTTAAATGAAAGACATTAAAATGTATTTTGGTCCATTCCCGGTTTAAAAAAAAAAAATTTTATTTGTAATAAGATAAAAGGAAACACAAACCTTCTCAAGTTTTGAATGCAGTTCACCGACTTCAGCTTTACCGTGATCTTTTGCCTGCATAGAAATAAATTAAACCACTAACAAATCAAGTCATACAATCCTGTACATTCTCATCATGCAATTCATTGTTTGTAATATTTTTGTATATTTTTTTTATAACATATATGGGAAACAACACACACACAAAAGGAGAGTGAAAATATAAACAAAGAGGTTGACAGAAAATATGTTTATTGGCCAAATAAGCATATACACTTGCACATCTCATCACACCCCAAAACTAGATACCAGACAACAGGGGTTGGAACACCTAGGGAAGGTTAGTAAATAGAGCACTTACCTGATCCGCCGGGGTCCCGCGTCGCCCAGCACCGCAATCTCCGTCTTCTTTCTTCTTCCTGCTTCTGCATCCGATAAATCACCGGGGGAGTTCCCGAGACGTCGGTAGGTGTATACGCCCCAGCCGGGCGGGGCGGGAAATTCAAAATCCATTTGTATTGCATTTAATACAAAATAACTGTATTGAATGCAATACATTGGATTTTTATGTGTAAAAGTAGTACATTGTTTTCAAGAACATTTATTTTACACTATATATAATAGTATGAGTATAAAGTGTATTTTTTTTCTTAATATATAGATTTTTTAATTTATTCAATTTATAGTTGCACTAACTTTTGAACCTGCTCTAAAAGATCTGCAGAGTAAACAAACCTAGCTTACTGCTTATTACTGCCTAAACTGACCCTGCATTGACTGCTATACAGCGCTGGAATCCACACCTTTGTGGACTTATGGTGTACAGTAGATAGTATTTTACTTTAAGGTTAGAGTTTAGGTAATATTTCCTATAGTATTAAAAATATTTTATAAATTATTATAAATACTTTACATACCATTTTAAACTTGCAATATTTTTGTCATAAGGATTAGATATCGGTTACCTTCAGAAGCTTTTGTTGGCATTCGTTTGCTTTACGTTTAAATTCATCTGCAGCAGCTCTACACTCTCTTAGCTCTGCTTCATACAGGTCACTACGTCTGCGAGCAGAAGCCAGGTCTTCCTCTAACTGGTGCATCATCAGCTTCATTTCTTCTAATTGGGCTTGAAATTCCTAGAAAGAAAACAGTTGATGGCGAAAGCTAAGTATAAATCCGAATAAAGAATGATACTATTGCATTATTATTATGAATAATGTACATTTTTTTACCTAGGTCTGGTCTGTATTTAAGTACCAAATAATATTCTCACATACCAACATACCTATCAATGATATAACTTACTGATCACATATTCAAAGTTGGTAATTCCCACCCACAAAAGCTTCTGTGTCATCATCTGTTTTCCCATTGAAAGCAGACTTGAGCCCAGTTTATTGTAACCAGTGCTACCCAAATCCTTTAGCTGTAAACACTTTCCCCAAAACACAGCCTCACTTTGCTTTGATAGGTTTAGGAGGCCAAACATGTTACATAGCAAAAAAAAACAAAAATAAGTCAAGTTGTGTGGACAACAGATTACTTCCTAATATTTAATGTCAATGGCATCCTGGCACTGTGGTTTTGATGTTGAGTAGAAGTGGAAGTGAAAGAATTAGCATGCCCAAAATGTCCTAAAGCTACGTACACACTTCCAATAATTATCGTTGGTAAACGAACGACGAACGATCCTGCACGATATCGGCGAACGATCGTATAGCACCGATCCTGTACATGCAGATAACGACACGATCGTTCGCAGATATTGTACACACAATAGATGCGATCGTTTGAGCGATACAGGAAGTGACGTGCACGACAGGAAGTGAACGAACGTTCGTTCATCACGCATGCTCAGACCATGGACGATCAATGAACGACCGTACACACGAACGATGTTCAACGATCGTCGTCCAATCCGATCCGCCGGTCCGGTCGTTCATTTCCAGCGACTATTCTCGTTCGTCGGCGTCGTTGGTTACTTTTTTTACGAACGATTTTTGACCAATCGATCGTTCGTCGTTCGTTCGTCGTTCATTTCCAACGATAAAAATTGGACGTGTGTACGCAGCTTAAGAGTCCCTAACTATCTCCAAGCCTTTTAGCACGCCACTACATTTAACCTTCTCACTTGCAAGCCCCTAAAGTAAATGTAAACCTCAAAGCTGCGTACACACGAGCAATAATTATTGTTGGAAACGAACGACTAACGACCGATCGTCCAATAATCGTTAAAAAAAAGTGCACAACGACTGACCAACGAAGCCGACGAACGAGGACTGACGCTGGAAATGAACGACCATCCCGGCGCATCTGATCGAGCGATCGTTCACTATCTATTGTATGTACGGTCGTTCAGTGATCGTGGATGTTTCTACAGTACACTTTCTCCTTTACATGTCACTTCCTGCATTGTTCAAAAGATCGTATCCAGCGTGTGTACATTATTGGTGGATTAGATTTGAACGATTAAAAATAACCGTGCATAATCGTTTGTTGTTCTTTATCTAACAATATTTATTGCAAGTGTGTACCTAGCTTTAGGCTATGTTCAGACTGGCCATGAGATAATGGTGCAAATACCACATTCCTCATGCCAGCTCCATAGAAAATGAAAAGGGGCAGGAGTGAGTGATACAGCTATGTGGGATCGCTTGACTGAACCTTAATCATGTTTCAATTGCTTAACCTCCCTGACTCGGGGTTATTTTCAGTGCCAAAAGCCGTAACCGAGTGTGGAATTTTAAATGGGATTGGAAAACTTACCTGGTCCCCACGGCGTCCTTCAGCGATGCCCGCACAGCATCGGCGTCCTCCAGTAATGCCTGCCCGGCATCTGCCTCCCTGGCTTGTGAACGCTGGAGACGTGAGTGAGGCCAGTGGACACAGATGCCGGGCGGCCATGGGACGCAGCATGCGGCTGGAGGACGGGATCGTGTGGCTGGGGGCTGGACCAGACGGGACATTTAAAATAATCGGTATTTTTAAATGTACCGCTTTGACATTTAAAAATACTTGAATATTCAGACCTCCAGGGAGGTTAAATAATAAGATAAACAATTTACATTTTATAAAAATGTATGTAAATTTATCGTTTTTATCTTATAATTGATTCTTTGCTGCAACTTGCTGCTGATATCCTGCAGTTTATTTACAGTCAAATCCTGCCTACGTGCATGCACTCCAGCAATGGCAGTATGAGCAGGTTTCCAGGTAGCGAAAGTGGACCATGCTTGTGAATTTGTGTTTACATGGCTATCTGCAATCTCAAAAACAAGTGTTTTGTTAATCTATAACTTAAAATGTCTTAACGAGAACCATTGGAACAGGCAGAACTAAATGAAATATTTATTATTTTACCAAATAGTCTTTGGTTTTACTTTAACCAATTGCCTTATTACCCCCAAAACACTCTCATATACCCTAAACCAGTGGTTGCCAACCTTTTTAGACCCACAGATCACTTAAATTACCGCCTCCGGACCGCTCATGCCTGGGGAGCTGGGTGTCACTCAAAGGCGAGGAAACTTCCCCCATAGTGATGCCATGATGCCTGAGCTTGCCCACTCTCCCATCGCAGATCTGACCCGCCACTTCCCTAAGTCTGCAATCCGTACTGGAGACGTGGTCCGTGGCTCTGGTCTGTGGCCTGCGGGGTCCTTCTCCTGACCCCGCTCGGGGGCGCACTGGCCAGAGCTGCAGACCACCAGCTGGTGACCACTGCCCTAAACCTCTGAGAATTTCCTCATGCATGATAATCCCCTCATTCTTTGCAGGAGGACTATAGGATGTAAGATAAAAGGTCCCCCACACTGTAACACAACAGTGCCAAGAGTGTAGCACTAGAAGCCTCAGACCTAGAAGTTTGGGAAGATCAATAAAGTGATATTTTAAACATATAAAATAAGAGAATTCATATACATTTGTTGTGAATTTTTAGGTTAAGCATTATTTAACAAAGTTAAAGTAATGTATATCAGACATCTTAAAACTTTATAACAGTGAGGTCCCTTCCGAAGAGATTTCTAAACTACGGTAATTAATGCAAGAGATGGATCATACCTGCTCCTTAATATCCTGCAGCTTTCTGCTCTGTTCCCGAATGTCATGTAGGAGCTGCAGAGCTTTGTCATCCTCCTGGGAAACCTCCATTCGGGCCTGCTCCAGGCTCCGCTTTAAACTCTGCAACATGGAAGATTTTAAATGCATAAAACACTCGATTAGACTTATTAACAAGAATAGAAGCAATGTTCAAAAACATGATACACAAGAACAAATCTGCCAAGTTGTTTCAAAACTCCTCCAAGTATTTAAACATTCTAACTTGAAATGGAGCATTCTGTGTTTTTCTAAATACATATTTTGACCATCAGTAACGATAGTAGACAAGGCTATGTTCAGACCAGCGGTTTATTACTCCAAACTTTTGCAACCACTGCAGGCTAGAGGGGATCTAGTTTTTGCCAAAAGGGAGGGGACTACATGCTCCCCGCCCCCTTTCTTTTTGCAAACCACATTCCAGAGGACCTTTCATGGCTAGAAGGAGGGGCACACACAGTCGCTGCATTTCCTAAAAAAAAAAAAAAAAAAAAAAAAAACCACCTGTACTTGCGAAAAGCTATGGACAATGGACACTCAAGAGTAGTAAAACCTTAAAAAACTGCTAGTCTGAACATATCCTAATAGTCATATGTTTGTAACCATCTGAGTGTCAAAGTTAAATATCGGGGAAAATGTCAAAACATAAACATAAACTAACTAGATGTTGCAGTAAGATTTTACCTACTGTAATAACTGCAGGCTACTATTTGCAATGTTGTATATGTAAATCCTGATTTATCAGGCCCTTTGGAAGTTCTTCAGAATAGTAAAGGGCTCCAACTTGGATTTATGGCTGCCTCTAAAATGCCAAGTCATGACTGGGGAGAACACTGTAATAGCTATATTAAAAAATATCCCCACACTGAGCTAGTAAGCAAAATACACAATCATTCTACATACATTCCTAATAAAAGCTTTCCAAAAATTACAGTTTACTCAGAATACCATCAGGTCAATGGGGCACATGGAGGTATAAAACAGAAAAATTCACAGTTCAAGTTTAGATTAAAGTGTACCTAAACTAAAGAATTTTTACTTTACATAAAAGGGTAGACAACCCTTTTATTTAAAGAAAACATTTTGTTTGTTTGTTTTTTAAGTGCAACATCCTTTGGGACCCGAATGAAGAAACCTCCCGACCTATCTGCAGGAATAAAGGTGTGGTTTTTTTTTTTGTTTTGGGTTTACTTGTTTGACAGGAAACCTTGGCCTGCTTCTAACCTTTAAAATCAATCATAGACAAATAAAAATATATACTAATGAATTCAACGTGATTTATCTGTAGGGTGTAGCAAACTAGTTTTCTTTAAGGTTCAATGGAGATGCAGCAGAAGTTTTAGGAAGTCCCATTTATAGGGCCATAGGGCATTAAACCAAAGCTGAAGCTTGCACTGTTCCAGATATCAAGTTTAGTTTTATAGCTTTTGACTACCAGCAGCCTTCCGTAATTTTTTTTTTTTTTGCATGGCTGGTTTTAGGTGTTCATGACAACAGGGATTATATTCAAACACTGCATCTTCCATTTAATTATATGCAGCTGTGTTAAAGCAATGCAGAGCATTTAACAAATATGGTCCATACAGTGTCCACAGAAAAGCGGAGCAACACAGAGCAACTTAAACAGTCATGTGTACTTCCCTAACAAAGTCAATTCAATTTTTCTGACCTGGGAGATGACACACAAGAAAAACACAAAAAACACAAGAAAAAAAAAACAGCCCTAAAACACACTAGGTGCACTAGGTTCACTGTGCAAAAGAACCCTGTCTTTTGTGAACAGCTATTTGATCAATTAAATAATGAAAAATAGTCCGTGTGACATGTTTCTTCCATTGAATGCTTCTTGGAAAAGTAAAAGAGTAAAGGTCTTGCTGGACATAAATACATGCAGTTCTGCAAGCCTCATGAAACCTGCATATTTATCATTTATATACTTTAAATATACACAAACACACAAACACACCAGTGTGTAAAAGGGGTGATTACACAGAAGGTTATAAACTAGTGCAGTGCTCTCCCCAGCCCCACCACTTTTCTGTAATCATCCAGCTGTTTTTGGGTGATTACTGAAAAGTTGGGTCACACTACAAGGGCATTGGACAGCTGAGGCATAATATAAAGATGATGGAAAAATGTAACAAACTAAGGGGGTGGGCATTTTAAAGTTGGAACAAAGTATAGCGGTAAGGGGTGGTAGAAAGTGGACACGATTATAGGGATTACTGGATTCCTATGGCAATGACTGGGAACACCAAATTTGTCATGTGTTTCCCTGCCTACTTTTCAAGCACCTGCTTACAGCTTCTCCACACCCAGCTGAAAAAAAAAAATTCTGTAGAGAACACTAAACTGATATATGTAAGGATGTGGTTTTCAGCAATAAAAAAATGTGGTGTTCTTAGTATTAAACACCTTTTTAACATTTAAAAATTTCATATTTTAAAGGTCATCAATACCATAGTTTTTTTAAGTCTGAAAACCATCTGTACATTTTGTATATTCCACCACTTCTTGACTAACCTTTTATTTCCTAAAGTATGTGTGTTTGTTATAAGCTGAACCCAGTACACACTCTCCAAATGCACTTCAACCACTAAATAAACCTTTTAAAATTAGGATTATGACTAAATCACCCATGTTGCAACACCAGCGCACATCCTTTTAGTTGACCTACAAAAAGATGATAAACCTACGGCTGATAGCAAACACTTCTGCTACCTGCAATGGCCAAAAAAAAAAAAAAACACCTGTGTGAATTTCGATACTCCACCCGTCTAAGTGCAGCAGCCTAAAAGAGTCCGTTTATGCAGAACACTGGATACTGTTGCTAAGATAACTCAGTGTTGAGGTGTAAAATAATCAGACAAATTTAAAGAACCTTAGAATAGGCAGTAAAGAGCAAATCTGTGGACAAGGTCTTGGTTAAGACTGCAAGAAAATTTCAGTACAGATACAGTAATTCTGCAGCAGTGTCTGTGATCATTATACAGGATAATATTTAAGTATTAAGTAGTTACATACAACACTGATCTTACAAAAACTTGTTAACTCTACTCAGGTTATGTATTACATCAAGGTATTTCACCCAGATTTTTTTTGATAAACTGCAGTCTAAATTCCATCTTACTACAAAGTGGGTTTACAAAAAGCTAGGAGCTACCAATGGAATGTCTACTGTCTACCTGGAGTCTATGTAAAGTAGTATAATCTACAATGTGCCTACAATTTGTCTATTTTCAGTCCACTTTTATAAGAGTCCCAGTAGCGTCCATGCTCACAAAAAAAGTAAAATATCAAACAAGTGTGAACACAACACAGACATAAATATTACCAACACTATATAATATTACCATATTACCAAAACCATTTTGTTGGTCAGGTGAAAAAATAGAAGTCAACATTTGACTAGCTGATACATACAACACAGATGCCTTTATGACTTTCAGACTAACAAGAATTTATAAATAGGCATATTCTAGACTCACATGCTAATTATCAATGTGCAATAACCCCAACAAGCTTAGTCGGTCTCTAAACACAGGATTTGGATTTAGGCTACACACGTGCAATAATTGTCATGGGAAAGGATGTTTCACAATCCATTCCAAAGACTAACGACTGCACAATGCATGAACCAGAGCTGTACATACAGCACGGTTCTGCTCTATGGAAAGGGGAGGGGGAAAACGACAGAGTGGCACCACGCTGCGCTCTCTCCCTCTTCACTCCCATTATGATCGTTAGTCATCCGTGGATCCGCCAGGGCGGTCGTATAAAACACACGCAAGATTCTTGTCCGATATTAGCCCTGAGCTGATTATATGACGGGAACCATTGCACATGTGTTCGTAGCCTAATTGTTGAAGGTTACTGCACATAACCTTCAAATGCTTCAGATGCTTTCAAATTGGTATTTATTAAAACCTTACTGGCTTTAATCCACCTTGAGACCCACTGTAAACAACCTACAGAGTATGTTGGAATTATATCCAGCAATAGTTATACTGTGATGCTCACGCTGCATTCTGTGATGTAAGTTGCCAGGTCTTGTTCCAGGAGAGACCTCTGTGTTTCAGATGCTTTTAATTCAACTTCTTTTTGGCTGAGAACAGCCTCCACTTCAGAAACCCGACGATGTAGTCGAGTCATTTCTTGCTCCATCTGCAACATACACAAAATAAAAAAAGAATTTAACTAGCTCACTGGGAGCCAAACATGGTGCCTAAAACTTAGAACATTATATTGTCAAAGAATTAGTGCACAGAACTGGTCGCAGCGAGCTCACTTCTTCTAATGGTGGGCTCACAAAGTCATCCACAGGGTTGCAGTTCACATATACACACAGTCCGTAGGAAATCCCCACAGCACACAGGATTTCAAAAAGATAGTCATTTTCACCTGCTTGTGTCCCTTCAGTATTATCCCAAATCCAGCTCTGATGAGAAGACGGTTTGCCTCATCATCACATAAATCAAGAATAAACCATATGAGTCCTTCATAAAGTCTCCAATATGTAGGGGTAATCAGATTCCAGCCAGTTTCTTTGCCCAAGATCATAAGTTATGTACAATGCGTAAAGTTTAAGGATTTATATGCACAAGGCCTTAAGGTCTATTTTTATTGGAGAAAACTTAAAGACCTCATAAAAACCAAATTATTGTTTCCACCGATGGAGAAAGTTGTCCTCCTCACCCAAACCAGAGGCTTCCTAAACCAGGTGGGAGATCCAGAGAAGTCACTTGAGACTTTAGTGAATAAAGAGGGCTTTCAAGCTGAGGGCATCTGTAAGCTGACACAGTGTTGCTGGAAAAGTGCTCTATGCCCCAAAAGAAAAAAAATATTTCTTGATCCCCAGGAACGCAATGGAAGGAAATTTCTGTGGCAAACAGGAAGGCCAAGCGCTGGTTTAAATACCTTGTGGCATTTGTCCTGTGTATCCTGTAGTTCTTTGCTCTTGACAATTAACTTCTTCTCCATGGAGCTCGTCTTGGCTGGAGAGTCCAAGCCAGACACAATAGACCTACAGTAGAGAACATAAACAAATACAAGTTTAATGCAAGAAAGGCAGATGATTAGCACTTCATTTATTTTGACATATTTGCTCTAACAGCAAAAAACAACACAATCCTAATTAATCACCATAAACAATACAGCAAAATCCAACCTCCAATCTAATAATTCCATGTAAATCTTTTGCCATTTATTACTGACAAACAAATGTCTCCCAGACAACACATATGCCACATGGCCTGCACCATTGTCCACCAAAAAAATGGAAGCCATATTCCTGGTATTTGTTTGTAAAAAAAATGATTTCAGTGAAGGAAAACATCTAATCAGATGACATCACATTCATCTGATACCAATTAAGCAACAAAAATCACAATAGAACGTTTACTATAAATGAAAAACAAAGCTTTCTGGACTTGGGTCCTTTTACCAAGACATTGTACACCTCTATGAATTGTATATTGCAAAAGAAAGGGACTTAAAGGGACTCCAAAGAGCTTGCATCTTTAATAACTTCATATTTAGTAAAGGGTATAACCCAAACTTCAAACATTAATCAATGACTAATATGCTAAAAGACTACTAAACTCAGGAAAAAATGTAATATATTTCAGTTGACAAGTTCATAGATGGGGTAGTTGCTTTATAGGGAAATAAACTTTCAGCAGAAAAGTACAGAAAAAAACTTGTTTATCCTTTCAGTAATATAACTGTCATGTAACTTCTTGAACACGGAACTGAAATATCAAGCACTGTTATCAGTTTTCTTAGTAATTTCTTAGTAAGGCAAATACCCTTTTTATTATGGACATAGAGAAAGTGGAGGGTGTTTGCAATCTAAAGGAGAGCTGCCTATGGTGACAGTGCTGCATCTGCATGGATAAAGAGCAGTGAGGAAGTGTTCACAATCTAGGTACCTAATGTGGGATTACTTACAGGATCACCAGTTAGAAGTATGGGACGGAAGCCTGAAAAAATTAAAGATAGTGCTCAGTTTTACATACATAGTTGTTTGCATGCCAAACCATGTGTGGAATCTGTTGGGAGCGGATTTGGAGGATTTAGGGTATATAATATATGTTGTTAATGGCTTTTAACAGTATTGATTATTTATGATGTTCAATATAACTTTCTTTTTGAATTATTTAGATTGCCATAGAGCAGTATTTTGGGTTATGTTTGATGTATCATTACATCAGTTATCAACGACTTCCTTCTATTTGCGAGATTTGATATTAATACCTAGGAATGATGCCAAATTGAATCACAGGTAGAGTTACTGGGCCATTAAATCCCCAGGGGAGATAAGTAGATTAATGAAAGGCTACCTTAAAATAACCTGCCTCAGCTTCATGAAAAGTTAAGTGAAGAAAGAGTAAAATCTTTAACAAATCCATAATGCCTTAATGTGAAATAATAATACTGATTTCACTTCTGGATGTGTTGAGCAAAAAATAAAAAATGTATTTATGTGAAGGGTATCAGGGAGCAATATTTGCACCACTTACATGTACATTTGATAAGGATGGTGTTAAATGAAACGTGTACGAAGAGAAATTGAGGACAGCATTACTATCTACTCTTAGTATCCTAGCTGCCTGGTTGTTTCTGGCTTCAATACTCTGACACTGACCACTAGGGAAATACTTCAATACCCTGACCACTAAAAAAATACTTCAATACCCTGACCACTAAAGAAATACTTCAATACCCTGACCACTAAAGAAATACTTCAATACCCTGACCACTAAAAAAAATACTTCAATACCCTGACACTGACCACTAAAGAAATGCTTCACTACTCTGAGGCTGATCACTAAGGAATACTTGAATACTGAGTGAGATGCACGACAGCCTGGTAAGGAGAGTTTCAGATCATATATGCACCTCTATTCACTGTTCAGTTTTCATAATACAAATCTACCTGTCAGAAGTAAATATATGGAAGCTGCAATTGCTGACTTTTTTTTTTTTAAGGGTGTGAGAACTGAAAATGAGATCCTCCACCGTCTTTTTAATCCTTAAAGTCACCGACCTACAACAAACGGGTATACATTTGGCCACCTGATCTGTATGTTCTTTTTCAAGATCAGTGGCTTACTTAACAACACTGGATGGATAAGGATGACAGCCTCATGTGTATATTTATATCCTGACAGGTCCTATTTATTGGTAAAGAAGGCATAATTACATGTGCATAGCACAAATCCACTCTAAATGCTCCCAGATGATGTTATCCTATTTTAACTCTCTAAAGGCAGGCAGAAAAGAGTTTATCAGGTTATTAAAATGCTGGGCATTCCAAGCAATCTAGGAAATGTTTATCAAGCAACATATCTTTGCTTACATTTTGAGCTTGTGATATAAAATTGAGCATTTTGTGTTGAGGTTTACTACTTCTTGCTCATTCACACCAGATAAGATTCCATGCTGTTTTCTGTGTTCTGAACCACAGGAAAACCACATGCCTACTTTAAAGATCCATTCATGCCACTAGGGCTGTTCTTCACAGAAAATATATTTTGAAAATACTCTGTAAGTTGCAGTTTGGTGTGTTTTAACCTATAATTTCCTACCCAAGTCAGATGAAAGAAAACATTCCTAATCACAATGCATCTGTAAACACATAGCAACGCATGACAAATTGTATATACTTGATGATTCTTAATTACATCTAATGTGTCAAACACGCAGCACTCATAAAGTGGGCACTTGACATTGTAGAGAACAAAAAAGGAAACAAAACAGGTATCTGTAAGCTAGATCACATAATATTAATAGAACCTCTCATGAACACATATTTTAGTAATTATTTAAAAAAAACTTTTTCAAAAGAAAAAAAACTATTAAATGTTACTGTTTAAACAGCAAACTAGAAGAGTTTCAGACTGGAAAAATGGAAAGAACCAAGAAGCATTTCTATAAAGAAATGACATTGGTGCTCATGGGCCACATATCATGGGTATATTCCACATAAAATGTTTAAGTATAATTTAAAAGTTTGAAAAACAATGAAAGGCAGAGCATAGAATACAAAAAAATGTTACGTAGCCTAAACTTTATGTTCATGTCTTCCTAATATCGAGTCAGAGTAAAAAAATATATATCTTTGCCACGCACATCCTAGACTAGTCTCAAAATAGAAAGGCAATTTAGAATGAAGCTCACGAATGCATAAACAGTGATTGCATAATAGCAGCCAGGTTATTAAAGTGCTTCTACACTTGATACAATGTAGATGTGTCACACTTGCAATGCTGCAGAAACTATGCAGATGAATTTGCTTGTACTGAATATCAAACACCTTATCAGAAAACCTTGATGTGCTGTCTTTTTTCAAAGCTGTCATAACCTTAATAAAAGAAGAGCTTATAATGTCATCAGCAACACAGCCCTAGAGCATGCTGTGCAATCTTAGCTTTAAGGTATGTTTATCTGTGTCAGGTGCTAAAACACAGAATCCACCCATCTTAAATAAAGTTTGCTCGGAGTAACCCCTGCCATAATTAAAAAACAAAAAAAAAACACAAAACAATATGATTTTTTTTAAGGTAGCTCAAAAATGTCTAGCAAGGAATGAGATGCAACATCCTCGTTTTAAGAGAGCAAAGAGGTCACAACCCACAAACTGATTGCAAGGCTTTTCAGATGTGTTCCATACACAAATATTGACACATACCAATGGCCTCATCGTTGTTTTATATTTTAGTAGTTTGCACTTGGTATTATTTTAGATTGTTTCAAAACCTCACTAAACGTACAACTAAGCCAAGATTTCCGCTTAATACTATAAAAAAAGGTTGTATGTCAGTTTTCAAGTAAAACTCAAAATGTTGTTGTACAGCAGCAACATAACGGGGAAAGGGAAGGATCCAGCTAGATGTATATGTATTCATGTCAGCAGGGGTAGTGTGATGCAGATAGCATACAAACATCACTGCAGGCCATATAAACCTGCAATCTCTAGCCAAGTCAGGACAGTCACTCATTCGTTTTACTTACTCAGATTTGGTGAATGCACCAAGAGCCTTTATGTACGAAAAGCCCACAAATGGCAAATCTTCGCCCGAGAAACCTGCAGCGTTCAGGTGGCGCGAAGAGGGTACAGCCCGTAAATTCTTCTCTGGCTCATCAAAATTTGAGGTGTCATCGTCAGACTTTAAGGTAGGAACGAATGGAGGAGGAGCTGGTCAGAATGAGAAAAATGAGGATTACAACCCAGGAACCTGCTTCATTAGCTGCACCAGCACTGCAGCTTGTGCTCTCTCAGGAACTGGCAGACTGAGTCACTGCTATGAAATCTATTACAGCAACAAGATATTAACCCCTCTATTACCTCTATGCAGAAACATACCCTCTGTAACATTACTTGTTTCCCACAATTTTTTTTTTCACCTGTCTAGGTAAGGTATCTATTTATTATAAATAAAGTACCTTGCTAATTTATAAGGATGTGCCCTGCTTTCATATTAGAGTAAATTTTGCTGCCGATGACAAGATGGTATCTAGGTATGAGATGTGAAATGTATAAAATGATTAGCAAATATACACATACTGAGAGATTACCAAATCCTTTCGCTTTCACAGCTGCCTGAGGTCTAAGGGAGTGTCGATCCATCTATTTCAAGGGCCATATAAATATACAATGTGTTGCCTGGAGAGGCCATGAAGCAGCTCCTGAGATAGCAGCCTGAGGAGGCATTGTGATACTGAAGATCCTCCCGGTTCTAATACGGTTACCATGGATCCAGAATAAATCTCCTCTGGGCCAATAGGATATGGGGGAAAAAAAGGAAATATCCCACTCCACACAGACTGTCATCTAGATTTTACCCACCGTGTTTCAAATCAAGAAAAAAAAAAAAAACATATGTGCAGTTATTGTGGCATGGCTCACACAAACAATTCAATGCTGCCATTATTGTAAATTAATAAGTAAAACATATCAGATAATTACTGCCAGCTGACAGCTCAGGATTTTGCATAGTGAAAAAAAATAGCCTTGTTTGCTGTTTTTCTAGGGTCACTTAGGCCATGGAATGCAGCATCTCATTTCTGCACAGTGAGCAGGAACAATGAGTCAGAAGCAGCACAGGCAGCCCTGTGCAGGTCAATTTAAATTTCAATGAGACCACTGGTTGCAAAGCAGTGTTCATTACAGCCATCTATACGGATCACACAGTACACACACAAGGGCACAGAACTGAAGAAATCAGTAAAATTAGCTGTTAAAAAAATGACAGCAATAAACGTGTGCATGTTATAAAAAAAAACATTAGTAAATGGGGCTGCATGCACCAATCCTCCAATGAGAACACAGGAATCCATCCAGTTATATATTTATTTACACCTACGCACCGAAGCTGGCCTTGATATTTTCCAGTTGTCAAACTAAACATAGACATGTGACTTTACTGTGCATGAGCACATATTCTGTAGCGAAATATTAGACTCAGCTCTGTTAAAAACATTATTGGAAAATTGTTTTACTTATAAATCTTAATATACGAAATAGGGATTTATTGTAAGAACTTTTTAGTATAAAATTGCTTTCAAAATTTAGGATTAGGCTGGGCTTTAATGCAGCAAAAGGGACAGGTGATGTCTCCTCTGCAATAAGAATTCTTACCTGTCTGATCTCTGCCAAAAAAAAAGTTAGATTATTTTTTTGCAGATAGGACCTTACCTGTTCCTGGTTACAATTTTTAGTTTTTGGGTTTAGTTCAGCTCAAGTAAACGGGGGTGGACAAAAATTCTTACACTGTTGAGTTATCATGCCAACACCTGAGGCATTTGACACTGGCAACCAAAAAAAGATACCATCTGTCATATCCCCTTCTACCCCCAGCATGTCTCAGTTAGTTGCAGTACAACAGACCATAGGCAGATGGTTGTGTCCCACAATGAACACAATGGAGAGGCAGGACAACAGCCATGCTACAATGCCCTGTGAACCACAGAAACACAATAAAAACCCAAGAGAGCAAGCCAGACTTACAGTTCAAACCCAGCAAACAGAAAGGGTCTAGTAAAGCCATTCTAAATTACAAGGTGATTGGATAAAAAGGAAGCTAATTAGAAAAATAAATCCACCGAGGATCCATAGGCATCTGGCAAATTTCAGAGGAGTAGAACTAAAGCAAAGACGTACTTGGAGGAATCAGGCACCAGGGAAAGGAATCTCCCACAAGGCAAACCGGGAGATCAAAATCCCAAACGCAGGAGCAGTTGCATTAGTCTGACAGAAGTCATAAAAAAGACCAAAGTGACCAAGACCCGTTACATTTTCCATGCAAAAATGACCTGAATGAGTGCGTTACATTCGGATCTGGAGGAGAAAACAGCAGATCAAGAGATTTGAATTGGCCTTGCAAAATGAGTACTGTATAAGCACAGCTTCAAAGATAAGGGAGATTTCAGCAAGGAAGCCCAGATGAGAGACTAGAAACAAACTAACAATATCAAAGCAAAAAAGACCTCATGTTTAGGGAACCAACCATGAAGTAATATGGAATTAATGGATCAATTAAGCAAGAGGACCCGCAGCAAAGTACATGGACCATTGTAAGGAGTTCCTGGTGGATTGATGAAAGCTTTAGTGGAGAAGACAGTAACCTTGGACGATGCCTTTTGATTCCAAGGGAGTTATAGTCAGTGATGAAAACCATAGGGAAGCAGATTTGAGTAACAGAACATGGGCCATAAAACCCTTAGGATCAAAGCAGTCCCATAAGAAGAATGAGTAACCCCTGGAAGTCATTGCTAGTTCACTGGGTTGGCCTATATAGCAAGAAACCCACCCCAGGGAAGGACCAAGTATGAAGTGACAACATGAAATCCCAGAATATAGAAAATTTATAAGAATATAGCGGTTTCACCAAATGGCAAAAACACAAATAGGGACGAGCAATCCAAATTAACAACTCCATGGGAAAGGTAACTTGTTTAAATGAAACAAAACTGACAAGCCATCAACAATAACAGGATCCCAATGGGCGACTACAAAACAAGGGCAATAAACTTGAGAAGCTAATGTATCTCAGATACCGGGTGCATAGGATTCCCCAAAGGGAGTTAAAGCTACTAAGTATTTGGAGAAAGATGCCACAAAGTCAACAAGGACCCCAAGAAGCCAGAGATCAGTGTGTGTAGCTAAAGTGCTTTTACTGTGACCCAGAAATCTGCAATGGGGGGGACAAAAAAATCCAAAGGTCCAAAGGATCAAGCAAAGAATTAAAAAAGGGAACCTCAAAAAGACTCTGGGCACCCAAATAAGGCTGATCTATTAGGTGTCAAGGAATAATTTCCAGCGTTGGTAACACTATTTGAAGAGAACGTGAAGAAACACTTCACAGAGAAAATGGCCCATGGGCTTTCAAGATAAGAAGTAAGATAGAATGTACTGCATCTCTCTCTCTCTCTTCATACACTGGTTAAACTATTAAACTATCACATTGTAACATCTATCCAGTGGGAATAAAGGGGGATGGGGGGATGCTTGTATGTGGAAGATTTTGCTGTGAACAGACAACATTGGGTCAAAGGAGCTCTCCATGCAGGTGAAACAAGCCATCCTTAAGCTGCAAAAACAGAAAAACATCTGAGAAATTGCTACAATATTAGGAGTGGCAAAATCTACAGTTTGGTACATCATGAGAAAGAAACAAAGCACTGGTGAACTCAGCAACCCAAAAGACCTGGACGTCCATGGAAGACAACAGTGGTGGATGATTGCAGAATCATTTCCATGGTGAAGAGAAACCCCTTCACAACAGCCAACCAAGTGAACAACACTCTCCAGGAAGTAGGCATATTGATATCCAAGTCTACTATAAAGAGAAGACTGCATAAAAGTAAATACAGAGGGTGCACTGCAAGGTGCAAGCCACTCATAAGCCTCAAAAATAGAAAGGCTAGATTGGACTTTGCTCAAAAACATCTAAAAAAGCCAGCACAGTTCTGGAAAAACATTCTTTGGACAGATGAAACCAAGATCAACCTTCACCAGAATGATGGCAAGAAAATACTATGGAGAAGGCGTTGAACAGCTCATGATCCAAAGTCAACCTATTGCATACTAAAGTATTCTAAGATTGTGAACAAGTAATAAAAGTTTTTGAAAACAAGTGCTTACTCATCTCCGTAGCCATTGGCATGTCGGAGAAACATTTCTGCAAGAGGCACTAAAATCTTAGATCTTTCCCTTTTACTTTCCTCTGCTCAAGTATATTGGTAGGCTGCCAGCTCATTACTGTAAACACACAGCAGGTGTTTCTAAGCTGTTAGAAACCAACTACGGTAAATTCTTGTGATCTTTTTTTTTTTTTAATTTCTTTACAATGCAAGCAATAAGATAGGTCTAAATCCTACTTAAAATATATAAATAACACAAAGTCCATAGCCTGGTGTGTTGTAAAAGTTTAAATGATTTAGGAGACATATTATTCTGAACATAACCAATATAGCACTAGCAAACCTTACAGTTTATGAGGTTCTGCCAGGTACAATGTTCAATTTCTGTCATCTACCGTCATCAACATAGAAGGACTAACTATATGAACAGTGTTTCTGAAAAACTTTCCCAATCGTGTGAATATATTTTTCAGAGTTATTTAAACAAAATAAAAGAGCACACACCCAATGCATAAAAATTTTAAAAAGAGGAATCATGAATGAACAATTATCATGGCAACATAACAATGGCAAGGAGGAAGAAAGGAATAGGCATGTCATACTGCATGGATATGATGTTCTTGCAAAATGTATTTTTAACTTTCAATCACTAGGCCAAGCACCAGTCGTAAGCTATAAAACAGATAAAATAGAAAAGAGAAAAATAGAAATGTATATACAATAGATGGATAGAGGTGATACAGTTTGTAAAAACAAATCTGTAACTTATATAAATCAAGATTTACAATACCCCATTTCAGGCCATGTTTCCTAAAGGTGAAGCATCCTTAGTGCACTGGTTGATAGATCTCATTAGACTTTAAATGAATAAAAACTCTGGAAAAGTCAATGCTCCTAATGCAGAGTCACCATAGGTTACCTTTGGGTCATGGAACAATGCCAGTGACCAATAATAACGTTTTCCCTCTTTTTTAAAAGAACAAGAGCAAATTAGAAACAGTCAGGTTTTATTAGTCTGCATATCTTACTTCAGTGAGCATGGCCACTTGGTGTTTGTATTGTCTCAATTTTCCAATTAAAGTTGTCAAGTGGTGAAAAACAAAATCATAGCAATGAATTACAGCACTGTGTTCTGTAAAAACATATGCAAGAGAAAGCAAGAGTCTCTGCCAAAAATCTCTGTGCCAAAATTCCTTTGTCTATACATGGCAGTGATCAGGCCTGTGAGAAATGGGAAATACCCAGCAATACCCGTTTTTTTTTTGTTTTTTTTTTTATTGAACGTTGGAAACAGACTAGGGCTGAAAAGAAGGGTGGAAAGCAAGTAGAAAATCCTTGTGACCGCTGCTAGCAAACTAACTTGTAAACATTTGCCTAGTCCAACCAAAGTACAGATGTTCTTTAAGAAAAAATGTTTAATTTTAAATATAAATTGTATAAATGCATTTGTCTTTGTATTAGTGTCCAATATTCACCTACACAGCAGCATTTGGACAGAAACAGGGTGAAAAGGCATTCTGGCAGTCTCTGTCTCCCATAGTTTCAGGGGAGTAAACAGGATGAAATGATTAGGATTGATGGAAATGATCGCGATTTTTGGCATAGAGTTCTGCTTTAATTACAAACTTACCCTAAAAAATCAGGAAACGATTTATTTGACAACAGTACAGCTACTGGTCAAAAAAGAAACACCAAATAAAAATACCTTGACACTGGTTATTTTATTCTAGTAAGCACTAAGAGAAGTAGGGCTGTCACTGCTCCAAACAGAATAAACATGGTGATAGGGGGCTACAAGACAGCAGCACATTGTGATGAGAAGTTTAAGAAAAGTAAGAAGTAAAGGTAATTTGGGAGGTCATGTCAGCATTACTATTAGAATGAAATAAATAACCAAAAAAGTTATTTAACCACCTGGCCGGTAAACCCGACCTTGGTTCGGGGTAATAACACTTGCAAAAAGCGTTAAACCCGAACTTTTGTAAGGTGGTTAAACAAACGTTGTATGACAATCAGAATACAATTGTAAGAATATACTCACCCGGTCCCCGCAGCTCCTCCGGACACGTCCTTGCTCTTCAGTCTTCTCCCGGCGAGTGCAGCGACGATGTCCGGGGTTTCTCGGTGACGTTGCTGCATGCGTCGGTGCGGGCAGGAGGCAGGGCGGGAAATTCAAATCACTTTGTATTGAACTCAATACAAAAAAGCTGTATTGAGTCCAATACAAAGAAATCTTTATATATTACCGTGTTTCCCCAATTTTAAAACATCCCCATTAAGTAAGCCACCCCCGATTTTTGAAAAAAAAATTAAAATAGGACACTTACCCGTTAATAAGACATCTGATCCTGCGTGTGTGTCCTTTATGCTGGCTGCAGCGTGTGTGTTCTTGATGCTGGCTGCAGCGTGTGTGTCCTCCAGAGAGCCTCCTCCTCCTTCAGTTTGGAAAGAATTATAATACCCGGCATTCGCGTATGCATCCCTCGGCGATTCCTGATGATGTCCGTGCGTGCGCCCGTCGATGGGGGTCGTAGCGGGAAATTCAAATATTTTGTATTGGATTCAATACAAAGTCCTGTATCCAATCCAATACAAAATAATACAAAATATATTTATGTGGTTTTGTCTAAAAGTATGTGATGTTGGACTCTGTTTTAAAATATACCACACTAGGGAGGTGTTTTAGAAAAATATAATACTATACAGTATACCAAATTATTGCATTTTCAGTATTTTTTATTTATGTATTCTTGTTTAGGCTGATTTTTGTGTTTTTTATTTAACTTATTAAAAGTACATTTTTTTTTTTTTTTACATGATTGTGTTTCAAACTTTTTTTTTATATTCATGATATCTACTAGACCCTTGTTCGGACATATTTCTGTAAGTTACAGGTCTACAATTTAAAAAAAAAATTTCATGAAAAACAGTGTACCGCTTTTGGTACAGAAATCTAGACATCAGTGTAACGCCCAGGTGGTTAAAATGGACATCTTCTTTAAAAATGAAAACATTATGCAGCAAATAAATGTATAACTAAATGTACAGCAAATGTGACAGCCCAGAACAGCTTCTTAAAACTGTAACAACAAATAAGTGACTAGATTCAGTAGATTCAAAAATGTGACTTGGCTTTCATGATGTCAAGGCTTTGCAATGCAACAATAAAACTTTATATTTAAAACTATGCTTTTCAGTACAATGTGACATGAAACATTGCATTCTATTTACTCACTGTTACGGATATTGTCCCAGTTAACATTAGCAAAAAATGGATGACAGCATAAATCTTCAAATTTCAGTCTTTCCTTTTGTCCACACAACAAACTTTGGATCAAGTCCAGAAAGTTTCTGCTGATTTTTGGTTCTTCTGGAAATTTCAGAAACCGCTGAAACAAAATTCAAATAAATATAAAATTCTGTTAAATAATTTCTTTAAAAACAGAAAAGGAAAAGAAAAAAAAAAGTTAGGAAACCTGAAAATTCATGATGTTATTAAAAGTTTTTGTTGAGGTTCCCTCTGTGAATGGAGATTTTCCATAAAACATTTCATAGGCAATGATGCCAACAGACCACCAATCACATTCAGGCCCATAAGTGGTTTTCCCATCACCGTTCATCACTGTGAGCACTTCAGGAGCCATGTAGTCTGGTGTACCTATAGGAAGGCTGGCATTCACCTAATTTAGAAGGAGAGAAGTTCATGAATGTGATATCATTCCTAGGTCATACAAGTGAATTTGAAGAAATCTTGCATACTTACAATTTTATTTGAAGTCATTCTTGCTGCTGAACCGAAATCTACAAGTTTAACATGACCAGTCCGATCAAGAAGAATGTTCTCTGGCTTAATATCCCTGTAAACACAATTACTTTTGTGTTTACACACATATATACATATATAACACAATATTAATAAAAGCAGATCCATTTTCTAGTATGGTGATAAAAGATACAATATAAACTTATGTCCCATCAGTTATTTTACCATAAAGCAGAGTTTGTGTGACACCACAGTGTTGCACTGTAACCAGATGAACTGGTAGAATTCGTAGAAAGTGATATAATTTGCTTTGTGCTTTGTCAAGACCAAGTGACTGGTTGCTATACAATGTCTAGACATCATAAAACCATCTTGGTCTTGTATATTATAATAATGTTATTATTTAATCAATTTACTTACCTATGTACATAACCCAGCTGATGAACACTATGAATAGCCAGAATTATTTCTGCCAAGTAAAACTGAGCCATACTTTCATCAAATTGTTCATCATAACGGTTTAACAAAGATAGCAGATCTCCTCCTGGCTGGTACTGCATGACCTGTGCAAAAGTTTTACACTTATTATGATGCTTTGGAAAACAATATTCAATGCTAAAGGAATGCAGTATAAAAACATAAAATATTATCCTAACATCATGACAGAGTTGGCAGATTCAAAATAGAGACTAGCTAATACAATAGGGGAACTAACAAGCACTCAAGGGGTGCATTGTGTTATAGTTTTATTAACAATGAGTGGCAACAGAACAAACATGAAAAGATGAATTGCAAAAATGTTCACATTTAGCTCATATTTCTGCAGTGCCTAAATGGAAATAGGCCATAAATGTTGTAAATATTTTTCTATAACCCATAGAATCTATTCTCTTATGTAAATGTTCCAACGTTCAGCCAAATTTATATTAATACAATAATAATCATAAATAATAACATACAGTGCCACCATCAATAAGCTTTTCCGTAACCTGACATGTTACTTACCAGATAAAGGTGCTCTTTATCTTGAAAGGCATAATGTAGTGGAGGTATCCAAGGACTTGCGTGATTACTTAAAATGCTTCGCTCTTCTTCAAAAAATGAAACCTAAAACAGGGGACAGTAATTTATTCTGTGATCCCTTTTGTGAAGTTTAATTGTAACAACCACTATAACCAAATCACATGAAACTGATTTACATTGAAAAAATATATAATTAATGGATAAATATGTAGAATATCAATAAGTCTAAAGTGGAAATAGTGGGATTGTTTTCTTTTGACTCCAGCATGAGCTAACATTTTATGCTGATAGCAAATCATATATGAATAAATGCCCCAGTGACAGATTATTAATATTATTATTATTATTATTAATAAACAGTATTAATAAACATTATTATTATTATAAAACAAAGAAAATGTTACTTAGTGAAGTAAACAATTGTGTTTTTTCATCCAAATTCACATATCCTTCAGTTAACATGTTTGGGAATTCTTTTACCACGGTGTACATTCTTGTACATGGTGTACATAGTGGTGAAAATATTCCCACTATGCCCACTGATTTTGCAATTAACTCCAACAGTCAGGAGCAGCTTTAAACTACTGGTTCCTCAGAAGCAATGTTCCCTCCCATCTCAACAAAATATGTTGGTGACAATACAATGTTTAAGGAATTTGCAATACCTAAAATAAACTTGCAAATATACATTTTTGCTATGGAGAAAGTTGACCTAATTTTCTGAATATTCCTCCCACTGTGGAAATACAATCTTTATAATAATAACAATTTTGCTAAAATAGCCTAATCATCCCCACTTAGAAATAATAAGTCACCCTCTGTATTTTTTTAATATATGTTTTTTCTGAAATGGTCATAAACCAACCGGTATGAATCTTTAGGACCTATTCACATCACATGTAGTGGGCAGGGTTGTTTAGTGCAGCTCAAGTGAAAAAGACAAGCTGACATTCATTGTTTCCCATATGCCCACCAATATAATGAATTTAAGTGCATTGGTGAAAAGAAACATACTGCATGTAAATGCTGAGCAATGTGGTGCAATGCATTACACCAAGTGTTATAAAATGTAGGGCAATGCAACTTTTTTTATATAAAGTATAAATGTATTTTTGCGTATTTTGGCTACAGCTGCAAACCAAGCAAAAATACACATCAATGCAATGCATTGTATGATAAACATACCTTTCAAACACATCATGTCAACTGAAATGCATTTTTTGCTCACCAATGCTCTTTAGAGACTAATTGGCTGATGACCATAGAGCTCATCATTAATGTCACTGCAGAAAGCATTACTATTGTTAATATTGTTACTTAACAAATGTTGGTCATGAAATATAAAGCACTCCATGCACCTGTTCTTGTGCTAGTATTGCTTTCTTCTTCATCACTTTCATTGCAAAGGTTTCTCCGGTCACTTTCTCTTTGACAACATGCACATCTGCAAAATGGCCCCGTCCAATAACATTCTTTACATCAAAATCCTTTACACTGGGCTGAAGCTCACGTAAATCTGCAACAGTGTCTGAATCTGGAAAGAAGAAGAATATTACAGAAAAAGGCAAAATATTACAGAACAAAAAAAAACAAACAAACAGATGCTTGATCAAATTATAATAAACAATATGGAAGAGTAAAAATAAGAGCTTAAATTTAAATAAAAAAATAATAATGCCAAATAAACACAAAAATAAATAAAGCAAACAAGCACATAAGTAAGAAAACTGTCCATTGTTATCTTCTTGGTTCACACCTGCTGTTTTTTCACGGACAAAGCGAAGAAAGTTTATTCCATAGGAGGGATACAATTAATATAAAACAATAAGCAAAAAATGTAGTTTGGTTGTTGTAGTTTTAATTACAGTGCAAAGTATAGCCTGTGGTAACAGTGAGGTACAGCAGGCATCTTGGAGTCCCTTCATGTAGATATTACAGTCTTCAGATACATCCTTTGATTCTTGTCCCAACCAATAAAAGGGTCTAAACTTTTCTTCAAGCTGATATAAACTCCAAAATCAACTGTATGTATGAATACTGTACACCTGAGAACCTAGTATATGATCTATGAAGGACATAGGCAGAGCTGGGAGGCGTGGCATTTTAAGTGAGGGTAGAGAGTAAGTCCAGACCTTAGGTTACATGAGGATCTACACGCACACCAGAACATCACGTTTTTAGTACTGTTGTTACTTTAGCAACTTTTGAAGGTCCAGTCCCCCTTTTTAAACATCAAGTCCTTTTTTACACCTTTCCAATTTATCATGCACATTGCAACACACTTCTAGACAAATGTACACTGCAGGTGATTTTATTTTTTTTTTTGCACAGGACATAGAACATACCCCGAATTTTATCCTGTGTCAGGGAATGACAACCAACCCGTTTCAAAGCTCAATATTACTCAACATTTTGATTTATGACAGCACCCAACAAAACTAGAGCGGAAAGAAAAGCACATCTATTACAAATGTCAATGCTATGATTTATTGTAAAAAATTAATTAGAACAGTGTTTCCCGCACTTTTTCTGGTGTTCCACTATGAGTGCCTAATTTGTTGACAGTAACACCAGAAGCTTAGTTGCCTGAGATGAGTTGACCGAGATGCTAATTACAGCACCGGAAAATATTTGATGTTGCCTGCAATGTATCCACAGTTGATAGGGCTTAAGAGAAGGTCTGGAAAACATTGCTCTGGATAAAGATAACCTTGATATTGAAACCCTGTCATCAGACCAATATTTTAATATTTCCCCTTTATTTTTTTTTTAATCTAATTACTTGTGAAGGTCTTCCTTGAGCAGACATGAAAAAGACCTTAAACCACTGTTGGTGCCTCTGTCTTGGGTGTGATATCAGCAACCCTCACCCAGGAATTACATTTTATAGTATTTTTCTTCAAGCTTTCACCAGCAGCAGCACAAAATGTTATGTAGGAAAGTGAGGAAGGGAAATGCTGGATCCGTACAAGAATAAGACTGAAACTCCCCAAATAATTTGGTGAATAAAAACCCATGCAGAAATGAAATTCAGCACCCACCCGACTACTATATTACTTTACTGACCTATATCTCAAATAAAGCCGAGCCAAGTTAATAGTAAAAACTTACATTTTTTGACAAAGTTTGCCACATGTTTTATTTTCATCAAGGCTGGACTGTTGCATTCTTCGAAGAGTACAAATAAGGAATCTAGAAGTCCTTCCCTGCTGAGGGCTGACAGTTGCTGTTGATGAAGTTGAGGCAGACATGACGATTTTCCCTAAAAACAAAAAGAGCAAAATGTACAACTACAAAACAACAATCCCTTTAAATAATTGTTTGGAAAAAAATACAGAGGCTGCCAGGGGTGATCTTCTGAAAATGCTGAATAGTTGTCTAGCTGTCACATGGATTTACTTGCTTCAAGTATTGACCCAGGTTAATGCCTTAGAATGACAGGCAGGTATCCAGATTACATAAAAGAAGCTAGCAATGACAACCTCTATATTTCTCATAATAGGTTCATTATGAGCCTTTATCCTGCCTCTTCCTAGCACAATTACACATTGGGCCTGATTTATTAAAACTCCCCAAGGCTGGAGAGGATACACTTTCATCAGTGAAGCTGAGTGATTCAAAATATTTGCTAACAAATAGCAAAGGACTTTGAAGAACTCTATTCCAGATTTTCTGGATTACCCAGCTTCACTCTTGAAAGTGTATTCTCTCCAGCCTTGGAGAGCTTTATTAAATCAGGCCCAATGGCATGACACAGATAACTCACAACACCACAAAAAGAAATCATAAACCAAAAACATAAAACATCAGTTTATAGGGCATCATATAACTTACAATCTGCCCGTACAATATCATTTAAACCTACCCACAAATATGTAATGTAAGGATCTGCCTGACTAGATACAAATGGTTTGGATAGTTTAAGTAAGTCCTCAATTTACATACAGTTCTGTAAGATCTGTGGAATGTTCAAGAACCCATATTCAGACAGAACACGTAAATTGGATCTACTAAACAAATGCCAACAATAATGCCTATTTATATAATGCTTATAGATATAGCACTTTAATGCATTTAAGGTTTGAAGCTAAACACAGTCAGATCTAATCAGTACTTAGATAGGAGACTGTCTGGAAATGCTGAGAACATTTTGTAGCAGATACATTTCCTGTTTATTTGTCTTTGAGGAGGTGCCATGACGTAATGAGTCTGTCAATTTTTTTTTTAGATAGTGGCCCATGAGTCAAAAAGTTTGCCCACCCCTGGTCTAGCCTTTCCTCGCTATACCCAAAACAAAATATTTAAGAGATTATTTTTCTAGCTTGAGAAAGGGTGCTAGAACATGTTAGTCATGTTCTGTGTATTTTTATACATTTTGTATTCAATTGCACTTATAATAAAGTTTTAATTAAACCTACAATCGGTGTTGGCTACTTTCCTGAACCTTAAGATGTTTTTATACAGTATTAGCAGCTGTTTCCTTGGTAATTACTGCATTAGGTTGGTTTAAAGCACATCTTTCAGTAAAATGCAAGGAACGCTTTCCTTTGCACAAATTGCCTACTATTTGTGGGAGTAAAAAAATACACATAAAGCTTAATATTAATTACATACAACAGCCTATCAGCTATGACATCTATATGAGGATTATATCAAACTTCTCCTTAGATCACAGTTTCTCAACCAGGGTCCCTAAGGTTTCTCTAGGGGTTGCTATGGGTTCCTCAAGCAATTAGCAATTTAGGGCTCTCAGGTGAACTTTTTGGCTATCTGTATGGTTGCCATTTCTTCCACATGTAAGATGTCTGACCACCACACTAATGTACTGTAAGCTGTTGATATAGTATATGTAGCAGGGGTTCCCTAAATACTTAAAAGTTAATTCAAGGTTTTCCCCATATTAAAAAGGTTGAGAAACCCTGATCAAGATCTTAGAGAATACAAAGCAACTAAAATCTTTGCGAGATGATGCTCTTGTAATGGACTGTAGTGTCCTGTGAAGATTTTGCTTGATGTGCAATCTTCCTGAATGAATGATGACATTATGCTAAGTGGTGCGGAAGAAGGTGGTAAGGCAAATATAAATATAACTTTTTTTTTTTTTTTTTTTTTTTTTTTTTTTTTTAATATCAGGTATTTTTAACAGCTACCAACAGCAATCTGATTTATAAAGATGGGACCCAGGCATTTTGAATAAACAGCTGTTTTGTTATAAGTGTGGAAGACAAACATCTCTGGGGACTGCGTTTCCCTCACTGTCACACAACTGCGGAGTGACCGCATAAAACCAGCAGAAAGGAGTAGACTAATTAAAAAGTATTGGTTTATTCCATAGTTTCATGGTTTACTGCCTGAAAGAATACATGCCACTCTTTCAGTAAAACAATAAATGTCTATTTACATAGTTGAGAACTATGAAATTCAATTCAGCTTGTTTTTAATTTACCATACCCCGCTCTGTTTACTCTACTGTGCATTATGTTCTGATTCTGGTGATTACCATTTAAAAAATATTTTCAATTTGATGTAAAATAGATGGGTGGATTTAAAGTGAATCTATCACCAAAATGTTTACTTTATATAAAAGTGTAGATAACCCCCTTTCTATAAAGCAAAGTTTTTTTTTTATTTTGTTCTAAGTCCTTTCTTTCTGTTTGCACATTTGTAAATAGCCAACACCTTTGCCAAAAGTGACTAGTCCCATTTCCCTGCACACTGTGACTTCCACACAACAAGAATGTGCTGATAAAGTGTGTGAGAGGAAATGCTGTGAGATTGAAGACTCCCTTGGTCCTTGCTGAAGTCTACTCCACTTCTGTCATGGTGCTTTCTTCACACATACATTTGCTGAGGTTTTTTGTGCTCTAATACCAAGCATGGTAACAAAATTTCACAAGTAATTATTTGTGGACGATTGGAGTTGCTGTGTATTTTATACTACAGATTTTCTACACATTATGGCGCTGTGAAGCTAAGTAACACTAACTATGAAACTGATTGCTATATGTTTGCCTGTATTGTTGCATTGTTTTTCATCAATGTATGCTTGCATCTTTCTGAATACATTTTACACTTTAAATTTTGCTGATTAAAAATGGTGTGCAGATTGTTGAGGGGGAGTAAGTATGCTGAACAATTAATTGGAGAGCAGGAAGTCTGTGACTTGCCTGCTTGGGCCACAAATAGCCCATGGACATCTGTAACAAGAGAACTGGCTAAATATGCTTCTCCTTTGAATAAAATTTTGGATGATTTGCTGAACTTTCCACGGACTGGATCTAAATGTTTTGGATCCAGTAAGGGAGAGATGCGGGCAGTAGCCATGTTTGGTCGGCAGTTTCTCCATGCTCTAAATTCAGAATCTAAAATGAGGAAAAAAGGAAGAGTTGGAAAGGTAGCTTTTGAGAGAGGAGTCTGCGGTGGCATCTGAGTGTTTACAGGATACCACTTGCAAGGCTTTTAAAAACAACAAATGCACTATTCCATAACTTACCATAAAAAAGGTGCATGCAGCATTTTCAGAAATGTAATGCAACACACATTAGTGCATTGGCACATGTTGAGCTACATTTTATTTTCCCTGAAAAGGTGCCTTGAGGTGCTATTTAGAATAAATAAATGGCACCCCATCACATTTAGGGCATGATTTATTAAACTTCTCCAAAGCTGGAGAAGATACACTTTCATCGGTGAAGCTGAGTGATCCAGAAAATCTGGAATGGATCTGGTCCATGACTGAAAACATTTGCTAATAAATAGCAAATGACTTTGAAGAAATCCATTCCAGGTTTGCTGGATCACTGCGCTTCACTGATGAAAGTCTATCCTCTCCAGCCTTGGAGAACTTTAATAAATCATGCCCTTACACTCAGGACACTGTGAAAGCAGGGTTGATTAAAAGCTCTTTTATGACTGAGAATATGCAAATTATTCAATGTATACTGTCTAGTGCAGCAGTTGCCAACTGGTGGTTCACGTGAAAATTTTGGTGGTCTGCGGCTCTGGCCGGTGCACCCCTGAGCGAGATCAGTACAAAAACCCCCGCTGGAAGGGTGCACCAGCCAGAGACGTGGACCATGTCACCCGTACTGATTGCAGGCGCAGGTCCAGAGACACAAACAGCCCACTCTCCCATCGCAGGCTTAGACCTGTGATGGGAGAGTGGGCGGGTTCTGGCAGCATGACGTCACTAAAGGGAAGTTCCTTCCCCTTTAAGTTAACACCTGGCTGTCCGCGCATCCGTGGTCCAGAGCCGGTAAGTTTAGCGGTTCATCGGTCTGAAGAGGTTGGCGACCACTGGTCTAGACACAGCTGCACTTAATGATTTACATATGGCCATATTTATTTACAGACTTATTCAGAAAAGACTGGACCACTCAACAATATTGTAATCACTGAACCGGTCTGCTTTATGCCAGAGGGGGAGATCCAACCTAAAGCTCCATTTATGAATAACATGCTCCTTTCTAACCCTACCACGGACACCATTCTGCACAGATGGGCTTCCTCAATCCTAATGTCCAACCACTAAAAGCTTTAGCATGTCAACATCATTTATCAAGTAATTTTCATTTTCTTAAATTTGCATCTTTTATTTAAATAATAGTTGGTTACCCTGACATGAAAGTCCTTGTGGTGATGCTTTTTCTATAGAATGTCAAGGACAGAATAACGCTCTATCCTCAGTTTCTTTCCTGAGATATAATTCTGTAATTTCAGCTTCTGATAAAGACTACAACTGGGCATGTTATTAGACATAACATAGGGTGATGTCACCCTAAGAAATGTCATGCAGCCATCACTTGGCAGGACAGTAAGTAGTTACAAGGAGGTAACAACTGATGAGCAAAACTGCTGGAAAAAAAGCAGAAATTAAGTTTTTTTATTACAAAATTGCAATTGTTTATCATATCATACTGTAATTCAGCAATGCCATTCAGCTACTTTAACTTTAACCAACTAAAATGGCGGGTATAGTACTCAATCGTTCTATGCATATAATCTCTAGTCATCACAAAGCTGATTGGTAGGGCGGCACTATGGTTGTGGAGTGGACTACTTTCAGAAAGAACTGTTGTGATGTGAAAATTGCGTGTTCAGTTTTAAATCACCAGTGGCAAGAACAAGCAAAGGTGTCAACAATCATCTGAGAACAGCTCCTTGGGACTGGTCAATGTTAAAATTTGAGGACAAAGCACTCTACAGATTGAAAAAAAATCCTGATTGCATGCGTTGAGAGATTTAAGCTTCAGATAGAAGCTGTTTCGGCTACCTGGGCTGAATGCCAATTGTGGCAGAATAATTTCATTTACAGTAAAGGTGAACAATCGGCAAATAAGAAGTCAGAACAAGGTCATATTTATTCACACAGGTATTTTGCATGGAAACAGAAAGTTCTAGACAGGAGTGGATCCTTAATATTGAAGCACCAATCAGCTGCACCTATCAGTATAGCCATCTGCAGCTTACTCATTATATTGATCAGTTCATGAAATATATTTCTTTTTAGTTTAAGCAGTAAAAAAGAACAAAATTAACAGAACTGCACAGCAGAACTCAAACTTAAATGATATATAAACAGACCTCCAAAGAGGAGTAAAATATTTTCAAATGCATGACAAAGTCTTTATAGATCCTTTCCTTCCAACCAGTGTATCCAAAAACAAAATGCAAATTGTGTGCTTTTTGTTTCTCGGATTCTCCTCATTTAAGCTTTTTGTAGTCTTATGTTGAAAGTCATTAAAATGTATTTGTGAAGGTGACGATTCAGTCTCACTGATAATTGTGCTGCATCTACTACTGCTACATTACTCATTACAACATCTGAACTATATTTATGTTTATAACATTTTAACTAATACCTGTTTAAATATATAAATATTTATATATAACCTAAAAATCTGTTAGATCATTCATGAGATTAAGCCTATGTACACACGTGCAAAAATTGTTGTTGGAAAGGATCTTTTACGATCCTTTACAACAAACAACCACACGATGCATGAAGGAGTGCTGTACATACAGCACTGTTCTGCTCTATGAAGAGGGGAGAAGAGAGGAGGGGGAAACGGACGGAGCGGCACCCCACGGCGCTCTCTCCCCTTCACTTTCATTACAATCATTCCTTGCCCATCGTCCGTGGATCCGCCAGGACGGTCTTTTGGATGATGGACGATGAGCGCTGTACACACGCAAGATTCTCGTCCAATGTCAGCCCTGAGCGGAATACCAGACGAGAACCATTGCACGTGTACATTTATTTGTTTTCTCCAACATTATAAAACACTACACATAGCATTAAAACCATTTTAGTAAAAAAAAAAAAAAAAATAGATGAGATTGGCACCTGGAAAAAGCCGTTGAGTCGTGCAGCCCTACTAGTAATGGGCTCAGAAGATATGGAATCAGTGGTCCCGCGTGGTCCAAACTTGAATTTTAACATTTCTGAAACAACAAATTGAAAAAATAAATTACTTCATGTTTTTTATAAAAAAGAAATGTGTTATTCTATTCAAACAGCAATGATAATGTCTATGACCCAAGCCCTGCCAAGAAACCCAACCTTAGTTTGTTTGAAGATCCACTCCCAGCATGTTGATTGGACAATGAAGGAGAAGAAGCACAGTGATGAGGCATTTTAATAGTGTAAGAAGAGAAAGGCTGAACTCACCTAGCCAAAGTAATCTTATCACAACACAAAGATGAAGGCTGCCACTGCCAACCTCTGCTTCTGAAAACCTGCCATCAGAGAAATATGGAGGCAGCAACTGCTGACCTTTCCAGTTGTCTGATTGGTATTTTGACATTCTTGTGTTAGATTTTGTGTGACTTAACTGGAATTTGTACATAGATAGGAACTGTTTTTTTATTATTTATTAAAGCTGCTTAGGGAACTGTAAAAACCTGTGTAACTGTATTCCTTAATGTGTATATGTAAAGCCAATGCTTTTTAAATGAAGTACACAAGGGTCAGAACCTCATCATTGTATTTCATTATAAATCTGTTTACCAGCTGGGTAGATTCACTCTTTATATTTTCCATATTTTCCTTGTTCCCTATTGCCTTAGTTAACAAAGTATTGGGATATCCAAAATGTCAACGTTCTCACAGGAACAGAAGGTGAGGGGAAATCTTCCAATAGAAGCCCTTTTACTAGAAATAAGTGTTTAGTCTATCTGCACATTGAGACAGCACATTCATCTTAATGAACAATATCTTGAGTTCCATGTAAATTTAAAATGAAAGGTATCTGCAATACACTAATGCAGGAAGGCAGATGATCACAACACCAACCAGAAAAACAGGTCAGAAATAGGTGAACAGTCCTCTTTAACCCCTCCCTGCATGTTTGTTTATCTAGTAAAAAAAAAAAAACTATGTCACCACTATGTCTTTTTTCAGGTCCCTTGCCAGCTCCATTTCTGTAAACAAGGGCCCATTAACTCACAGGTACAAATGTGCCCAAGTTGGCCAGTCCTCTGTTGTCCCTTTGTTCTAATGTCATGTGCTGTATACTTCTCCTCTGGATCCCACTGACCTCCCAAAATGTATTGCTACCACTGGCATCAACACACTTTATCTCAGACCTGGAACAAGCATGGCTGGCTCAGTGGTTAGCACTCTAGCCACTGTGGAGTTTGCAGGTTCTTCCTGTGTCTGTGTGGGTTTCCTTTTGGTACTCTGGTTTCCTCCCACATCCCAAAAACATACAGTTAGTTTTATTAGCTCCCCCCAAAAATTGACCTTAGAACGTATTAATGACATATGATTATGGTAGGGACATTACACTGCGAGTCTCTTCGAGGGACAGTTAGTAACATGACTATGTACTGCGCTGAGTAATATGTTTGCGCTATAACACTGGATAATATTATTATTAAATAATAAATATATGAGTGTCAGAATATTTTTCTGTACTTGTTACAAGCCAGTGACTGAGGAAATCATTTAGGCTAAGGCATCAACATAAAAGGCAGACAACTAGAGCTTTCACAAGAAATATTCAGCACTGGCAGCCACCTTGATTCTCTAATGACAGTGTCATTCTTAGGACTTGATGAAAAGAAATACAAGTAAAGCAGCTCCTTTGTGTGTATTTCATATTGGGTAGGCATGTCAGCCGTGTTTATAAAATGATTCACCTGTAGAAGAATTTATACACTGAATTTCTGTTAGTTGTGTATTATTATTATTATTGTGGTTGGTAAGTGGAACTGAAAGTACAAATCATGAGCAGTCAGGTTCCTTAATGCAATGTGGGCAGGCAATGTCTCTTCTGCAATAAAATAAAATAAATCCTGCCTGTTTGCAATTGTTTTTCAATAAACTCACCTCCCCTTGCTCCATCACCAGATTATTCTCCATGTTCAGGTTTGGAGGTTATATTGATTGGCCAGGCTGGAATGACATAAGTCGCACGCCTGCGCACTGCAGTTCATTCAATACCAGACAGGACAACAGTGCACATTATACTAGAGATTGCAAAAAGACAAGCACGATTGTTTTATTGCAGAAGAAACATAACCTGCCCCTTCTGCAATCAGGCAACCTGTCTGATCGCATTTTTGTTTTTATATTTGGGCTTAGTTCCACTTTAAAGCCACCCCCCATAACCTGCAGTGGTTTCTTCCATCAGTACCTACATACTATAGTGACTTACTAGCTGGCAGGAGAAACCACAATGGTTGCGGGGGAGGGGGGGGGGGTAAAATTTTGTTTTATTTTTTTCAGTCTTACAATACAATACATGTTATGCTAGACAGATAAATAAACAAAGTTATTTATTTTGTAGACATGACTGTGTGGTGGAAGGGTCACTTTAAGAACCCTATGTAAATCAGTTGTGTGTACTGTGCATTAGGTAGTGCAGGTGTGATATATACCGATTTGCATGAATTGAGCCCCTCATGGCTAACATAGAACAACCAATACCAGCTGACAGTTGTATGGTGACAGCCAGCTGTACCACCATAGCACCGCCCTTATAGCACTGCACAGCTCAGCAGCCTGTATAGCAGGCCATACACCGCGGGCTGGGCACCGCTGACCACACACCACAATGACCGCCAATATACAGAGACCGGGCGCAGCCTCTAATAACAAAACATATTCATTCACTCACCTGGCAGCGATCTTTACCGCCATTAAATTCAAATCCACAATGAACTTCGTGATGTCACTTCCGGGGCGTCGCGGGAAACTTGTCACACCTTCCTTTAGTTCGGTGTTGTGTTATGTGCTTGAAATGTAAGGAATCTTTCTACTCTCAAATACATAACTAACGTGACGCATTTTTAGATTATGTGAAGTGTGTCGTGTGTTTACAACATTTTATAATGCCAGACAGGGTTATTTTCAGTATGTTTCCCTTAAGGAAGATGTCGGATGCAGCATCATTCGGTCACTGCTTTAATCTGAGCTCTGTCCGCACTGCTGCCCTCTAGTGGAGAAGATATGGCATTGGTTGCTGTCAATTTATGGGATTGGGATTGTAAAGTGAATATGGAATGCTTATTTAGGTAAAAGTAAACACTTCAAAAATAACCTATTTTGCTTTGAGCAAGAAAGGATTGGAGCTTCTGCCATATTTCATTTGGAAACTTTTAAACTCCTGATTCATATTACAAACTGACTATATTCTCCGGTATAGAATAGTCAAAGGTAAGGTTTATGTATAAACTTTTATTTAAAAACTTTTAAAAAAAATTAGTTCCGTTATGAAAGTGCATCCATGAAGAGTGTGGGACAAGCTCCAACTCATTAATACTGAGGGACAAAAGTACCTCCATGATCCCTGGACCAGCTGTTTTGTACTGCACCTCCCTGGAGAGTGCTGTGCATTAAGAGATGTTCTTCTCCATACTTCTGTTGTAAGGAGTGTCTATTAAAGGTACCTTTCTATCAACTCTGGTCAATGTGACCTCTGACCTCTTCCATCCATAGGGCCTTTTTCATCTAGAGAACCGTTGCTGGTTGGATATTTTCCCTTTTCAGACAATAGAACAGAAGGGAACAAGAAGAAAGAGGGGTTTTTCAATGGCAAATGTAATTTATGTTCTAATTGTGCAATTCACATACATTTACAAAAGAACAAACATCATTACACCAAACAATTTTGTTGATAAAAGTCCATCCCCAAACATTCAGACTGCATTTGACCTTGTAAGCTATACAAAGTAAACTCTATATACTCTGGGTACTTGGTAGAGATCACCAAAGCCAATACCGAAAAAAAATGATAATAACATTATACGTCTCTTTACCGACACATTTCACCTTTTGGCTTCTTCAGGGGTAAAATCGAGGACGTTTATGTTGTGAATAGGTAGGTAAGTACAGATACAGAGACAATTACTATTTCAAAAATAGTAAAGACCAATTTTATACATTTGCAACATATTTTGGTACATTTCATATAAGTGAGATAGTTTTAGAAGTAGATTGATTTATAATAGTGCGTTAATAAATTATAGTGTGCTTGGTCTTATATATACAGTATAGGTGTGCTTAGTGTTATGTAAATACATAGTGTCAGACTATTTTATATATACGTGTAAATTGAGGTTGGATGGGAATGGAAATGCATATATAGGATTTACTTGAGCACTGAGGATTAAATTATGTAGAGGATCCAACAAATGAATAATTAGGGTACATATTACCCAAAGGAGGTATCACAGAAAAAATCAAATTAAAATCACATGTATTGGCTTCCATTTCAACTTAGAATCAAATTCAAACTCCTGTGCTTTGCCTTCAAATCCCTCCACAGTTTTGGTCCTACTTACCTACTGACCTGGTAAAAAAATACTCCCCCTGCCGCTCTCTCCGCACCTCCAATGACCTACTAATGACTTCCTCATTCATAACCTCATCACACACACAGATACAAGACTTTTGTAGAGCTGCTCAACTCTCTGGAATGGTCTTCCTCGTCCTATTCGGCTTGCTCCTACTTTCTGCTCATTTAAAAGAGCGCTCAAAACCTATTTTTTCAAACTTGCCTACCCATCTTCTTCTGTATTTTGAAACCGTCACTACTTCCCACCACTACATATCCCCCTCCTATTGTGTGTTACTTCCCCCACCTACTAGATTGTAAGCTCTTTGGGGCAGGGTCCTCCCCTCCTGGGTCACTGTCTATATTAGTCTGTCATTTGCACCCCCTATTTAATGTACAGCGCTGCGTAATTTGTTGGTGCCATATTAATCCTGTTTATTTTTTATTAATAATAATAACAATAATGTATAATAAATAATATATACCAATGTTTATGCTATAGGGATATAAAAACTTACATGTCCCAGGCTTTTACGATATCTCACAGGTTAAATAGTGAAAAAGTAAGTGCCAGTAGGGGATTCCTAAAGAGAAATACCTGCGGGATCAAAAATATATATATATATATACTGATGAAAGTGTTGAACATGATATCAATATCAATGGGCTTACAGAAAAGGAGAGAAAAATGGAGGAAAAGAATACCAGGAGCTGGGAGACAGCATTTTCAGACAATTCTTTCAGACAATGAACCCTTGAGATTATTGAGCGTATAAATCCCAACAGTTTCTGAAATACTGCAACCCATTTAGCATTAACAACCATGTCACATTTAAGGTCACTTAAATTACATATCTCCCCCATTTTGATGCTAGGTCATTGATGCGCCTGGTCCCCATTCCCTGCATGATGCATGAGAGTTGTTGATGTTATGATGTTAGCACTACACTTTGGGCCTGATTTATTAAAGCTCTCAAAGGCTGAAGAGAATACACTTTCATCAGTGAACCTGGGTGATCTGGCAAACCTGGAATGTATTTCTTAAAAGTCATTTGCTATTTGTAAGTAAATGTTTTCAGTCCTGGACCAGATTTGCTGGATCACTCAGCTTTACTGATTAAAGTGTATCCTCTCCAGCCTTGGAGAGCTTCAATAAATCAGGCCCAATGTATCAATATACTGATAGTGCAGGATGCTGTGCACAGGAGCAAGATATTGTTGTCTTGCACTCACAGTCATTCTTTAGTCTTCTTGGGTGAGTGATCTTTGGAGTCATTCCTTCTGGTCCAATAAAATTGGTAAAAAGAAGAATATTGTCAGCAAAAGGGACAGGCAAGGATTGGGAGAAGGGCACCATTGCAGCAGCAGATCAGAGGTTCCTTAGACAGGAAGCAGAACACTGCAGATTAGGTAAGTAGATTTTACTTCACAATTAGGAAATAGATTCTGTTGGATGGGTTTGGGGCTTTTTGCCTGGAGACAGACTTTAACATTTGAGAACATGTCTGCTTTAAAGTTGTTTTCACATTCACCCACATCATTGAGACACACATCTGTTCTTCTAAACAATGGAAAAGCAGATCAGGGACAGGGACGCAGATGTGCCAATAATTAGCTTTAGTTCGCATTGTTATGAATTATCATTTATTTATGTTTTTACAGATCTTTAAATGTAATAGATGGAGCAATGGTGCTTGGAGTAGAACTGTTTTTATGGCTTGACACTTTAGAACAAATTGTACAAGATACTTGTTATTACCTTTATTTGCTGGAGTCTTTTTCCCTTTCAGGTGTAGTTTTGTTTTAGCTTTTCTGGCCTGATTTTCCTTGGCTTCATGTTGCTGGTCCATCTTCTGCCTTACCTCCTTGTCATGAGATTGCCCTTACTGTCAGTGAAATGGCAGTTGCCTGAGCTTGACCGGAAAGTCAGATAACGTTGTGACCAAATTATACTTTAAAACAGAGGGGCTTACAGTGATTCTCTCCTACCTTGCCAGATAGATGTTGGTGTTGGCATTGTCTCCCTCAATGGAGCACCATGCTTCACATTTAGTGGGGATGTCCAGCCATTCATAGTTTATGGGATATAGGTAGTCCCTGGGTTAAGGACATCCAACATATGGACAACTCCTAGATACAAACGGTGCCTCCCAGCTCGCTTGTGTGCTGGACGGAGGCTTGATAGGAGGGGAGGGATAGGTTTGCATTATTTGCAGAAGAAATCTTTTGCTAAACACTGCTGAGACTGAGCTTCTGCAAGCTCTTGTAACTCTTTGGTGACCAAGACAAACTCAGCTTGCTCACCCATCACAGCTTGCTCCAAACATTTTTATTGAATTGAATGTCTAGGCTCCATAATTTTTTTTTTTTTTTGCTTTGTTTGTGATTAGCTCACAGTGAGAATTTTATACAGTAACTGACACCATGCTGCCTATTATTATGTTGAGACAAACATCTGTCCTAATTGCATTTGTTAAAATAATGTACCTGTTCCGACTTACATACAAATTCAACTTAAGAACAGACCTACAGTCCCTATAAGTTATGTAAGAATCCACTTGATTCCGAGCTGAGCTTATCTCTGCTAATTTATCATCTGCAGATCTTGGTTCTTAAAGCTTCATCTGTGTATTCTCCTTCTTCTTCTTCATTTCTTTTCCCTATCCCATCCTTTACCCTCTTCCTACCCCTCTCAAATTTCTCTTATTCCATTCTTTCTTTTTTTCCCCTGTATTGTGACTTGGGCTAGATTCCTGGTTTATGTGTTTTCTTCTCTTATCTTTTAGGTATGTTCTTTATGCATGTAGTCTATTTAGCCCCTTTAAATGGATGCTCATTAGCCCCAAACCCTCTTTACTCAGATGATATCTCATTTATATTGTGTGATAGACCCTTTGGGGGTTTTTGCTCAATTTTCTTTGATTATTCTTCTATTGGCTGGCCCTATGGGGTCCAGTGCCAGCGCTGTATTTTGTGGATGGTATTTTGGGGTAATTAATCTGTCATAATTAATATATTTTATTGATTCATGGTTTGTACTTCATCTTCATCTCAATGTGTAAAATTATTTGTTTTTTTTTGTTGCATGTTTTTGCCTTTATTGTTTGTTTGTTTCCCAGCTATGTATTGTTTCCCTATTTTCCTTTGTTCCTGTGTATATTTGCATTTTGTTTAAAACAAATAAAAAGAATAAAATAAAACAGAGCGGGGCACAGAATTTTCTATTATGGTTAAAAAAAGTCACTTACCATTTTGTATTTTCAGCTCTTAGGCAGTTTTTAGTAAAGTACTAGGTCATTTAAACTCCCAAATGGGGGTCCATGGGGGCATGCTTTGGTGGTGATGGGGTCAGACAGTGGCTTGAAGTGAACCTATTGCTTTGCTCTTCTGGAGCAAAGCCTAGGTTATTTTCCAGATTTTACATCAACAGCGGCAAATTTATATTTCGACAAGGTCCTTTTTGAAAAGGGAACTTACAGAGCAAAGACATGGTACACCAGCATTCATTGAGCCTAATTTATTAAACCTCTCCAAGGCTGGAAAAGATAAACTGTCATGGGAGAAACTGGGTGATCCAGCAAACCTGGAGCGGATTTCTTAAAAACTATTTGCTATTAGTTGTGAAATGTTTTTAATCCAGGGCCAGATCCATTCCAAGTTTGCTGGAACTGATGAACTGTTCATTGATGAGTCTTACAACCCAGCCAACAACTGTGGAGTGAGACACTTTTCAAGCCTGACTTAAGGTCTGATATGCCACCCTAAACTCACAGACTGTGTACTTGTTGGCCAGACCTTCAATATTTGGTGGTAGATATTGGGAAAATTGCTGATCTACATGCCAAGCCTGCTACCAAAATTAACAATCTCTGTTCAGAATAGTTCTCTGTTCAGGCTAGTTCAGAATTCTTCTTAGCAATAGGGCAGTTTTGATATACGATTATATTGTTTCTGCATTCTGTCTGGTCTCTCCCGTTTCTCTTATTGTCTTGCATATTTCAAAAGTAGGTACAAAGGTTCAAAGGTACAAAGGTAGGTACAAATAATTTTTTCAAATCAGTATTTTCTTTGCAATTCAGAGGGGACTGACTATACCTACCCAATAGAATGCCTACCCAATATTCCCTGTCAAATGACTTTACCAGTCAAGAACTTAACAAAATCAGTGTGAGATGAGTGTGCAAAGACCTCCAAGTCTTCCTCAGAGCCATCTTCTAGCTCAAAACTCTTAGGTTTTGGTGAAAGATTGCAATCCAAATCATAGGAACTCTGCAACAGCAAGACTTTTTAGCATGTAGCCTGTCACAAATCTCCTTTTCCTATGATAGATCACCGGACCAATATTCCTGGAGGAAGCCATAAAACATACCACAGTATTATTGGCCCCTAAAGCAAAATTAAACCCTCAGGACTCATCTATCCTCATTCCATGATAGGGTGCCACTATCTTCCTTCTTTTCTTCTTCCTAGAGACATTCTTTAACCATCTGGACTGGCTGTACGGGGATGATGTAACATGATGTCCATTTATTCCTGGTACAAGAAAGGGAAGCCAGGATTGCCGGGCATGTCTGAAGGCCACCACTTTTATGACAGGTCCTCACTGTGTCTCATGAACATTGTGGTATTTAAAAAAACATGGTGGGGGGGATTTGTACAATATTGGGGAGGGACATTTTATACATCTTGGACCACAACATTCGATGCAAATCCTTCATTTTTTGTCTTTTTAGGGTCCTGTTCATTTTTTTCTGCAATAGCAATGCAAAGGGAATCAGTGACACACTACAGACATAACAGATTTTTTGTTATGAAATGTGAAATGTGTTGAAATGTGCAAATACAAATAAGAGAACTTTGTTGTGTCATTTAATTTCCTTTTTTTTATAATGGTGACAGAATTAAGGAAATAACAGTTCCATTGACAGCAGAAAGTAATGCATTTCAACACAAGTCAGGGTGGAATCATACTATTATGTTCTTGATGCGTCATTCTAACCTCACCATCCTAATGCTGCAACATGAATGAAGACTAATCAGACCAGGCAATATTTTTCTAATTCTCTTTTGTCCAATTTAGGTAAACTTACGCAAATTGTAGCCTCTGGTGCCTGTTCTTAGCCAACAGGAGTGACATCTGGTGTAGTTTTCTGCTGCTTTTTCATACCTCAATTGTAATGAATCCGTCTTTTCATCAATCTTTTTTTCATACCTCAATTGTAATGAAAGATTATTTGAGTTACTGTTGCCTAATTATTAACTTAAACCAGTCTGGTTATTATCCTCTGACCTCTGCCATCATAGCAGCATTTTCACTCAGAAAGTTTGATGAAAACTCCAACAGATCAGCAGTTTCTGAAATACTCAAACCAGCGCATCTAGCACTAACGGCAATGTCATGCTCAAAGTCAGGTAAATCCCCTTTCTTTCCCATTCTGATGCTCAGTTTGAACTTAAGAAGGTCATCCCAACAATGTCTACATGTCTAAATGCATTCAATCACTGCCATGTGACTGGCTGATGAAATATTAGCATAACAAGAAGTTGAACAAGTGTACCCAATAAAGTGGCTGGCGGGCTGGCGTGTGTGTGTGTAAAATGTTAAAACAAGCCATCCGTAACCTTTCAGTAATTTGACCTTAAAGGTCACAACATTGAGAGTCAGTTTCTGGCTGCTTACAAGAAGCCTGGCAAACTGCAAAGTTTCAGCTGATCTAGGGGTATGCAAGGGATCTAGGAAAAGGCATGAATTCAGGTGCCTTGGCTGTGAACGTTAAAGGTCAAATTCTCCACAGTCTGATATCTACTGAGGTGAATGGGGGCTTACTGTACTGCTTGCTCAGAATAAGTTAAAACCTAAAGTGTTACTAAAGTTAACATAATCATATTTGTCTGTTACATTCCTTCCTCCTGATGTTTTGGAAATATTATTATTATTATTATTAATAATAATAATAAAAAACATGATTTATATAGCGCCAACATATTACGCAGTGCTGTACATTAAACAGGGGTTGCAAATGACAGACTAATACAGTGATACAGGAGGAGAGGACCCTGTCCTGAAGAGCTTACAGTAGGATGGGGATTTTACACACACTAGGAGGGGGATATGTAGTGGTGGGAAGTAGTGATGGTTTCACTGAGCAGAAAGTAGGAGCAAGCCGAATAGGACGTGGAAGACCATTCCAGAGAGTTGGGGCAGCTCTATAAATGAGGAAGTCAGTTGTAGGTCACCAGAGGAATGGAGAGAGCGGCTAGGGGAGTATTTTTTTACCAGGTCAGAAATGTAAGTGGGACAATAACTGTGTAGGGATTTGAAGGCAAAGCACAGGAGCTTGAATTTGATTCTAAGGTGAAATGGAAGCCAATAAAGTGAACTGCAAAGAGATGCAGCGGAAGAGGAGCGGTGGAAAGGATGGATGAGTCTGGCTGCAGCATTCATAATAGATTGTAGAGGAGAGAGACGGGTTAGTGGAATACCAGAGAGGAGGAGGTTATAGTAGTCGATGATAAGATCGTGTACAAGGAATTTGGTGGTCTCTGGGGACAGGTAGGGGCAGATTTTGGAGATGTTGCACAGGTGAAAGTGACAGGACCTGGAAATGTTCGGAATATGGGGGTAAATGAGAGGGCCGAGTCAAAGGTGACATCAAGACATCGTGCCTGAGGGGAGGGCCGAATAACAGTGTTGTTAACAGTTAGATATATGTCAGGGGGGGATTTGGAATTTGAGGGGGGGGGGGGGGGATGATGAGTTCTGTTTTATCCAGGTTGAGTTTCAGAAATCAGTCAGACATTCATGATGAGATGGCTGATATGGCAGAATGAGACCTTATCCAGGACTGAAGGAGACAAGTCAGGGGTGGACAGATAGATTTGAGTGTCATCAGCATACAGATGGTACTGTAAGCCAAAGGAGGAGATGGGACTACCGAGAGAGAAGGTGTACAGAGAAAAGAGAACCGGTCCAAGGACTGACCCTTGGGGACACCAACAGGGAGGAGAGTGGGAGAGGAGGAATTACCATTGAAAAAAACTTGAAAGGAGCGGTCAGACAGATAGGAAGCAAACCAAGAGAGAGCAGTGTCACTGATACCAATGGAGCGCATGATTTTTATTAGAAAGGTGTGATCAACAGTGTCAAAAACAGAGGAAAGATCAAGGAGAAGGAGCAGGGAAAAGTTTCCTTGGGACTTAGCTCTGATGAGGTCATTGGCCACTTTAGTAGGGGCTGTTTTATTGGAATGGGCAGCTTGAAAGCCAGACTGGAGGGGGTCGAGGAGAGATTTGTAGCTCAGGTAATGGGTGAGTCTTTTGTAGACAAGACACTCAAGAAGTTTGGAAACATATGGGGGAAGAGATACAGGACAGTGGCTAAAAGCTGGGGAGGGGTTCAGTGAGGGTTTCTTCAGGATTGAGAGAATTATGGCACGTTTGAAAGCGGAGGGGTATATACCAGTAAAAATGGAGAGGTGAATAATTCAGTTAGGGCAGGGGCCAGAGTGGAGCAATGGGCATGGAGTAGACCAGAGGTAATTGGGTCAAGCGGACAGGTAGTAGATGCAGATGATGAGAGGAGACTTCATTCTCAGTAACAGGGCTTAGGGAAGCCAGTGATGATTTACAGGTGGAAGGGGTGGATATGGTTGGAGTGGCCCGGTGAGCAGAGACATCGTGTCTGATATTGTCAATTTTCTCTCTAAAGTAGGTGGCAATGTCTTGGGCAGTGAAGGTTGTTGTGGGGGGAGCAGGAGTGGGGTTTAGGAGGGAGTCTATTGGTTGGGCGGTAGACAACAGCAACAATAAGGGGCTGAAAAGATTGACGGAGTGGCAATTAAAAGCGGGGAAAATGAGGGAGGGTGGGGTAGGAAGGTCTCTGTATGTACAGTTAGGTGAGAGAATGAGACCCACACCACCCCCTACTCTGTTCCCAGGTCTAGAGGTAGGTGTGAAGTGCAGGCCTCCATAGGAGAGAGCAGAGGCAGAAGAGGAGGAAAGCCAAGTTTCAGTGAGAGGCAGGAAGTTCAGAGATTTAGAAAGGAGAAGGTTGTGTATGGAGGTTAATTTATTGCCAACGGATTTGGCATTCCATAGACTGCCATGGAAAGGGGGTAAGAACCTATGGGTAGGGTGAATGGGGATGAGGTTGGGAGAAGGGAGTATCTTGCTGAAAGTGTATGGAAGAGAGAGGCTGGGGGTGTGGGGAGGTGTTAGGGGAGCTAGGGTTGGGTGAGATGTGAGTTTGTTCTTTAATAATGTAAGGATTGTGCTTTTATATGAATGTACATAGTCTGGTACCAAGCTTACTTCTAGGGTGTGATGCTCTTCCTCTAGCTGGCAGGTGCAGCATATAAATGTATGTGTAATCCTCAAAGTAAACCCTTTGCTCACCAGTTCCCCCCCAAGAGGTAAGATTTGCAGATTTACCAATCACAAGGTCTCAGAATGATATATATTTATTATACTTCTATGTGTGTCTGAGTACCTATACCAGGGTACCATGCCCCGGATCTCAGCGCTGGCCAACCTGGCAGCACCAGAGGAGTGCACACACAGCTGATCGCGCAACCATCTGCACCCAATCAGCTGCGCCCACCGAACAGGTGTTAGTGACGTCACAGGCTGCGCACGCACCGCCCGAGTCTTGCAGAGATGGGTGCGGGGGAGCGCGGCGCTGAGGGGCAAGGAGAGCGCAGCGCAGCCCGAGGCCTGCGGGGCCCAACACGTCCGCATTAGCTTCAGGGGGAAAAAAAGCGGGGCCGGGGGGAGGGGGCCGGGGGCACCGAATTACAGCCGGGGGAGGGGTGGTATTAGTACCCATAGAATTCCTTGAATGCCTCCGGGCCCCATATGGGGTGCATGAGCCGGTGAGGGAGCCCCCCCTCTATTTAACCCTCGTTATCCCGCACACACCGAGCCCACCCCCTCCTTCTAGGCTGGAAGTTGCCCGGAAGGGTCGGGGCTATACCGAGCTTCAGCACCAGCTGCCCCGGACAGCGCCCTATGGAGCTCAGCAGGCGCTCCGCATCCTCCCCGGAGCCGGCAGAGCCGGGGCTGCTGGAGCTGGGCGAGGAGCTGGACGAGGAGCTGGTACTAATGGCCGCGGAAGAGGAGCCGGGGGAGCCCGGGGAGGAGCCGCCTTTACTCTCCGTCATCCGGCAGAAGGAGAAGGACCTGGTGCTGGCGGCCAGGCTGGGCAAAGCTCTGCTGGAGAGGAACCAGGACATGAGCCGGAGATACGAGGACATGCAGCGGGAGCTCACCGAACGCCTGGAGGTCAGAGCAACATTTCATCAATGCTTTCACACAACTTTCACCCCAGATCATATGGGTGAATCCTGGGTCAATCTCATCTATCAGTAGACTCTTGCATTAGGCTCTCCCCTATAGAATGTGGTATACATACTAATATTTATATGATAGAAATATCACAAATCACAGACCAGGATTATAAAACGCATCAATAAGGTGATCTATAGCTGCCATGATGCCCATGTGTTCCGTCAGCAGAGGCCCATGTGCCTCCATACGCTGCCCAGAGGAACCACCAGATGGAGAGCGTTCAATACGGTTTAATAGATAAAGATAAATCGTCCAGGATAAAGGGACATGACAAAATACTGCAGTCCCTGTTCATCAATCAGTAATAGTATATTGATGAACACCTGATCAGGAAGGAGCACTGTGTACTCTAATGGAGAAGTGCTGCTCACTCATCCTCCCCCTCCCCAATCCATAGAACAGAGCTGTGTGTACAGCGCTCATTCATTCACCTAATCAATCATTTCCAGCGACAAACCTATGACATCCATCGGATATCTGTACAAGACGTAATGATGGTGTGTTTGTCAGATCTAACGAGAATCAGCATATTTTCCATTATAATATGCAGAGATATTGCACATTGGCAGAGGTTTGGTAAAAAAAATTCTGTATGTCCTTCCTAAGATTTAGTATAGAGCAGGGAGGGATAAAACACCAATATCAGGCATTGTTTCTTGTCAATATTAATAAATATCCCTTCCCAATTTTATCCAGAAACAAAAAACATCACTTTTCTATCCACTTAGCCTATCATAATAAATTCTGCATGATTTAATATCTATGGCTTTATTTATTCGTAAGGCAATGACATTGTATGAGTGATTCATCTGATGGGAAGCTTCATATCTGTCGGATCCTCTGTCAGCACTTGTTGCTCCTCTGCTGTGGGTGACATATGAATACAGCGAAATGAGATAACCTTAGATGACTATTATACTATAATGATAAGTGGATTCTATTTAAAGACACAATAATTGTACAAATAAACCCATCCATGCCATGGCACAGGATTCTTCGTCCTGTATAGGAAGCGTTCTTTTTGATGTCTATGCATTGTCATGTATACAAAGCCCTGGGATCTTTTGTGTTATGAACAGAAGACAACAATACCATGAAGAAAATCCCTAAAGGATGACGGGTAGCTCACTAACTATTCCTAATTGTAGTGCCGGCCTCCCCCCAGTGAACATTCACTTATCAGAATGGCTATCTTGCCTTGCCAATGCTAGCCACAAACAATCCTGCCCTGGGAAATGATATTTTAAGGTTTCTCCCTAGCTACCATGGTAAGCATTTGTTTGATATTATAGAAGAAAATATCAGACGGGCTGTACAGTTTAGATCCGGGGTGCCCAACAGGTGGATTGCGAACTACCGGTAGATGGCAAAGGCAATGTGAGTAGATCGCGGAGCTCTGCTTTTCAAAATAAACTCTCGCGCACAGGAGTTATTAAGTCCAAGTTTGCGTTGTTGGTAGATCATTTAGACTTGGTCAATTTAAAAGTAGCTTGCAAGCTAAAAAAGTCTGGGCACCCCTGGTTTAGAGTAACCTAAATCTGAATTGAAATGACTAATGACCATTGCAGTGACCCGACCCCCACTAACTTTTGCCTGGAGTTCCTTTACAAAGCTCTTCTCTAATCCTTCCCCCAGCATCTGGCGCTTTCCTTTTCCCACCAGTTCTCTAGTTTGTAGACAGTCCTTCAATTCACCACTTAAAATGCAGGACTGCTGGTCCTGTGTAGGGTCACACCCTGGATACCATCATAAGCATGTGTTTGATATAATGAGCCTGATTTATTAAAGCTCCCCAAGGCTGGAGAGGATACACTTTTATCAGTGAAGCTGGGTGATCCAGCAAACCTGGAATGGATTTCTTAAAAGCCATTTGCTATTTGTTAGCAAATAATTTCAATCCTGGACAGATTTATTCCAGGTTTGCTGGATCACCCAGCTTCACTGATAAAAGTGTTTTCTCTCCAGGCTTGGGGAGCTTTAATAAATCAGGCCCAATGGAAAGAAAATATCAGACATGTGCTGGAATTAATATGACCTTTTGGATGGGACTTCCCCTCTACTGTAAAGGTTAAATGCTCATTTTTGCCTAGAGAACAAAGCACCTGCCTGAACCCTCACATTCCCAGCAGCCAGGGCTCTCGCTAAAGACAAAGGATAAGGTAAGTAAAATTAGCTTTTACTGGTACCTTAGGCAAAAAAAACAAGCATATAAGCCTTGCAGTGCTCGTGTAACCCCAGTGCATTAGTCATTTCCCATTCAGTTTTAAGGAGATGGTGTGCAGATTGTAAAAGAGGTTGGTGCTGTACAAATGCTATGGAAAGGAAGCATTACTTTCTGAGCAAAAAGTAGAGTTTTTGACCATACCAAGCCCTCTGATTTCTTTGGTATTGTCCCTGTGCTGAATTGACCGTTCAGGCTAAAATTACTTTCACCAAGTTATAAAAACATGGACGGAATTTAGGTAAACGGACATTTGCTTTATAGTAATTTATATGGACAATACCAGTTACGTTGAGTAGTTTTGCCCTGATCTGCAAATACAAGTAATCAATAAGTATTACTATTATTACTATAAATGAAACAATAAACTCAATTCTGATGTAATTTTTATAGCATCTGGAGCAGGAGAAGCATGAATTGAAGAGACGATTTGAGAATCGGGAAGGAGAATGGGAAGGGCGAGTGTCTGAGCTGGAGAGTGATGTGAAGCAGCTGCAGGAAGAACTGGAGAAGCAGCAGGTGCATTTGAGGGAGGCCGATCGGGAGAAATCCACAGCAGTCCAGGAACTGTCAGATCAAAACCAAAGACTCTTGGAACAGCTCAATAGGGTGAGTGTCTCTGGCAGTCATACCTGATCTCTTTATTGTCAAGGTCAGAAATATCCATAGAGCAAATTTCATTTTGGATAACTTTAATTTTAGTGTAATGAACTCATAGAATTTAGGTTTTATAATGGAATGGAAATTCTCAAAGAAAAACTAATAATGGGGGTCAATACAAGTTGGAAATTGGTTATTTACATCTGTAATCACTGCACACAATTTTGCTGACATTTGAATTTGTCTCGAAGGTTTTCTAACCTTTTAAAAAATCTCAGTGGGCAATTTGTACTTCCAGTATTTGTATATGTTCATTATTGTCCGGGCGTTGACAATTACACTATCTAAATACCACAATCTGACAAGAGTTTGCTCTGGTCATATCTCTTGTGATTAGCAGGGTGTATATGGGCGTCCTCATCTATCTGACTTTGTATTTCTGACAATATGCTGTCAAAAATTTTGATTGGAGTTCAAAGTATATTCTACAGCCCTCTTGTTTGTTTTCATCAAATGTATTTTCTTTTTTTTTTCTGAACAAATAAATAAAACTGAATATGTTAGTGCCCTTTTTCAGTTCAACCATGTAGTTACATGGAGGTTATATTGTGCTCACATAAGATATACTGTTGACTACAGTATAAAATACACACGTAAAAAAAAAGCTATTTTATATTTTATTAGAGTTGCTACTCAGCGGGCATAATCAGCAGGACGGGAGTCCCCATGTGTGCACATACATCCTACGACATTATAGAGGGCGTAAGCTGTGCGGGATCCGCATGGACCAGGCCCACTCTGATTCCGCTGACACGGGACTCCGTGCACAGGGAATCCCTCACGACCTGGTGAGCCTGTGCTGTGCGGGACCCGAGTACATGCTAAATGGTCGGCCCCCACATATTTTCACCTCACCAAATCTGGCCCTCTTTGCAAAATGTTTGGACACCCCTGGTGTACAGTAACAATTAGCAGTATGAATCTCACATTAAGGGGTCTTTTTTATTTACTAACACCACTACCACCCTTCCCGTCTAATCAGGTGTCCGATCAGAAACCACATATAATAATAATAGCTTTTACTGGATTTCAATGCTAGGGACAAGGAGATTCACAAGCAGTTAGCATACAAAATGCAGTACGAAAATTCAATAGGATACTTTGATACTTTGTAAAAAAATATTTCTCCTTATGCTGCTTTATTGAATTAGCTTATTAGCATTCCAACAAAGTGTTTTGTGTATGTACAACTTCAACAAAGAGAAGGAATACCTGCAGGTGAATGTGGAAATACATACTAATTTCTCATTAGTTATTCATTATGTGAATTACACATCTATGTGTCGTCTGACAATTTCAAATTGTCAGTCAGGAAACTTGACTGCATTTGTATTACTCCAGCACTGTGTTTATAGGATTATCATAAAGTCACAAACTCTTTTCATTGGATGGTGGTGTAGAGAAATACAAGTTACACCTGTGCACCCCCTTTTTCTGTTGGTAATTAATGAATCCTGAAGATCCCCCAACTTTTTTCTCCTCTTCCTGTCTGTATTGTAAATAGGAGATGCTTGGTTCAACAACCTCAAGTTTTCATCATGTGTATTTACAATGGGACATTTTGGAATCATAGGTATTGGAATTGATAAATGTTACATTTCTGCCATCCCCACACCCTCTCTGGTGATCAGGATTACTTAGGACTATATTGGAAACATTTGTCTTCTATTACAGGAGTTGGACAGAAGATCATGATAACGAAACATTTGGGTAAATCATCAAAGCAGATAATATCAATGTTTGTTTTTAGTTTTAAAATCATGCAAAATGTTTCCTTAATATGACTCCAACTTTACCTAAATTTTAGACAATGTGTGGTGCTTATCCTAGTTTTCAAGTCAGTTCCTGTGCTCCTGTGATGTCTCCTGGGATCCTGGGCCCGGGGTGTACTCCTGTCCAGGTCAAGGATAAGCACTGCCCCTTCCTGGTGCCTATTGTTTCTTCCTGTCATTTGAATGGCAAATACAAGAATTATTACAGTACATGCTCAGACACAGCTAAATAAGTGGTATTTAGAATGAGGCCAAAGGTATCAAAGCCCACTTAGTAAAATCAGGAGAACCCTGTACAGTTAGGTCTAGGATACAATTCTACACAGGAACACCATTTGATTTGAAGAATATTACAGGTTGTGGTACCTGTAAATTGTGGCACTTCCTTATATTTAGAGTATTCCCAGTATTATATTTATATATAAATTATAAGCTCAAACAAATTTTGCAATATGGTACAGGTTTCAATAAAGGTGCTTATGTGTGTATACCATTAAATCTGCTTTGTTACTAGATTAAAAAGTGTGAATAAAAATGACTCACTGAAAAAAAGGGTTGAAACCTCCCTTGCAGCTGCTGTGCTGCTGATTTTCATTATCTTAAAGAGCCACAGTAGTAGGAAGAATCTTTATCATCTGATAATTTTCCAGGATTCAGGTGCCAGGTCCCTCCTATACTCTGTGGCTCCACATACCTACTCCTATGTCACTGCTGTGTCAGAAGGAAATAAAGCAATATAAAATGGAATAAAAACTTCTGTATCTTGAGCCCTATGACACACTAGTATGGTTATCTTTAAAGGATGAGACATTGGAGTCCTTATCTACTAATGTGGTCAATTTATATTGACTGTTCACTTCATATGCCTACTCAGGCTAAAATATGTTTCTCCAGACCCTTTTAGTATATTTTAGGTAAACATATGCTGAAAATGACTTAGCAATACTTTTGTAAATAAGCCCCTGCCTGTCTACAGTCAATTTACAGCCTCTACAAGGCCAGTGAGCTGATGGGTTTCTAGTTGACGATGACAAAGTGATTCCATCATCTGTGACAACCTCCAAGACATTGACATACTGTACATATAGCTATGTAATGATATTTCTATAAATCTGTAAATGATGCGCAATAAACTGGAGTGTTGAATATAATGTTATTCAGAGATGCAGGACTCGTTGTACACATTGTAAACGAAAAACGTAAAAAAACACATGCAAGAAATAGAATAGTAAGAGTATTTTCTGCCTGGCATTTTTTCTTTGAGGAGCAGTTATTTAGAAAACAGATTCTTTGGCAGACGCATTTGGCAGGTCTTAAAATATCATAGTGTTATCATTCACACTGAGAAAGGCTTGTTTACAGTCATTTTCTGTTTTTTAATAGTGCATTTGTGTATTAATACTGCCTAGGGGCCACACTGACGATTCTTTCATGTTCTTGATATTTTAACCTTGAAAATAGCTGAACAAATATGTAATCTTAGCAGTGTTTCAATTTGCCATTCGGAATCATTCAGCACCCTGTGGGTATATATATATATATACAGTGTTTCAATTTGCCATTCGGAATCATTCAGCACCCTGTGGGTATATATATATATATATATATATATATATATATATATATATATATATATATTTATATATATATGCTTGGTTCTTATATATATGTTGGGTACTTGGAAGCATATACCGCAATTTCACCTGGGGAAAAGATTAAAGGGCCTGGATAAGGCTTTGCGTAATTGTTGTGCTGCAGATTTTCAGCTCTTTCTTCGTGATTCAGGCCCAGAGTGTATTGGCAGGAATAGGTGGACCAAACACTTCATTCCCCCAAGTCTGAAATTGAAGTTGACTAAAATGCACATGGCTGATGAAAATAAAGGGAGCATGTTTTTTAGACTCAGACAAAAAGGCTGTATAAAGTCTGTGAGCTGGGGAGAGCCAAGGAGGTCTTCCAAAGTTAGGTCAGCAGGACCAGTAGCTTTGAAGAGAACAGAATTGGATACGAGAATACCTCTATGCAAGGAGTGATAATCTCAAAATATATATATATATATATATATATATATATATATATGTATGTGTGTATATATATATATATATATATTTATATAATCAAATATATATGAAATCAAAATTCTACTAAGATATTTGAGTAGTCCTAAACCCTCCATATCTTTCTTTTGACTTTTGATCTATTTCTTGGTAGACTTGCTAGTGTGTGTTCTTCAGTTCGTTATCCATCACCATGCTTTAAAGCTGACATAGGATTCTTAAAATGCTGTCTTTGGCTTGCATAGTTATTGTGAAATCAGGCCCATTATGTTGTGGACATTATTGTCCACAACATAATGGGCCAGATTTATTAAAGCTCTCCAAGACTGGAGAGGATACACTTTCATCAGTGAAGCTGGGTGATCCAGCACATCTGAAATAGATTTCTTCAAAGTCATTTTATATTTGTTACCAAATGTTTTCAATCGTGGACCAAAACTTTTCCTGGTTTGCTGGTTCACCCAGCTTCTCTGATGAAGGTGTAACTTCTCCTTGGAGAGCTTTAGTAAATCAGACCCTGTTCTTTTCCCCTATGTTTTAACACCAACTGTTGCAAAATGTACATTCAGATCCTCTAATCTAATTTTTATATTGTTTTAGCATCCAACAGTCAGCTCCTATTGTGAATTTGCTGAGTTGGCCAGTTTTGGACAAATTCACAGTCATTTTAAATCTATGCCACTTTACATAATTTTCCAATAAAATGATTAAGTTGAGATATTTGGTGAACTTTTAAATCCCTTAGTAGACAGATAGCATTTTAATGCTGACATGGTGACTCCACACACATAGACAGCAAAGACTATACCTGATCCTCAATACCAGAGTTCAAAAGTTTCACCAGCGTACTCCATAAGGAATATTCCCTGATTCCTGGTTTTTAGGCACTTTAAGCAGTGGTGAATGTTGTGATGTACCTACGTTTTCCATATGACAAATATGCAGTTTTGTTGTTGGATTAGTTGGTTTAGTTACCTGGAGGAGTATTACCCCTGGGAGAGGAACTCCACGTATCTTTGTCAAGGCATTTGTAAAGTAGTTTGCTGTTGCTGTTTGCTGTTCCACACCAAGAACTGAAATATAGAGTTGTGAATGGTAAAAAATTTTTTACCATTTTCAATGCCCCCCACAAACCTGATAGAAAATTAAAGTTAAGACCTTAAAGTTTTAAATATTTAATAGATTTGGGGAAAAAAACTCTATCAAACCTAAATTTCGTTTACCCAAATATACAGTATATTTATACACCTTCAGCTGGGCGCTTACTTGGCGTACCTTCTTCTTAAGGAGCATTGCAGAAATCAGAATACATAGATAGACAGAGGTGTAATTTCTGGCTGTGTATAGAACATGGGTTGTAAAAATCTTCTTTCTACATTGCTAAAGTGATCGTCCTAGACAAAGTGAAGTTATACAAACAGACAATGTGGTATACAAATGAAAAAAAAAAAAGCTTTTTGCCAAGCACAGCAGAGAGTTATGAAATGGCTATGCGGAGGTGGGGGAGTTACAAGCAGGTGAAACTGATGTAGGGCATGGCCTGGATTTGGTATATCCCTAGGGTGCATGTAAACAAATTCTGTAATTTTGAAAATTTAAAAGCAGCATCATTTATATAACTAAAGTGCTATTTGGTATCATATAGATCACATGTTTGCTTTAAAAACACCACAGGACCTATGATAATATTTTTACCAAATATAACTGCAATATTGGGAAGAGGACATGTTGGAAATCAATATGTGTAATACATGAAAATCTTTTTATTCACATGTTCATACCAGTTAGCTTTATACCCTGTACACTTCAGTTGTATCAAGCAGGCCTTGATATAAAATAAACTAACTTGGCACTTTGTGTCGCAAGGTAATGGTTGTAAATGCTTAGCTATCTATTTGATTTTTAGAAAACTAACAGTATACTGGGTCACACAGTTTTTGGTAAAATACATAGATTACACAGGTCAACATGTCATTTTCATCAGATATAATTGTATGTGGGCTTTGTAGTATTTGTGATGCGGATTTCAAATCTAGTTTTTCTCTAGTACGTCTAGTTTTTGCGATGCAGCTTATTATATATTGTGTGAAATTTGTTATAAATAGCCTTAACATATTACAACATTTAACAACAGTTTTCTTTTTTTAAGGTTAGAGACTGCACTAACTGTGATTGATTTCATTTGTCATCATGCCTAGAAATTGCCTTAATGATCCAGGCAGTGTATGTTACGTGTGTGGTTCATTCACGACGAAAGCACGTCGCCAAATTACCACAGAAGTTAAAAAGATATACAAATTATACTTCGGCTTTCTACATGGTGACCGAGATAAATCTTGGCTCCACATGTCATCTGTACCAGTTCAAAAGGACTGACTGGCTAAATCGGCGTGAAGCAGCAATGCATTTGCAATCCCGATGGTGTGTAGAGAATCGCGAGACCATCTAATCGACTGCTATTTTTGCCACATCAACAAAAGTGGATTCTCAGGTAAAACTAAACACAAAATTGTATATCCCTGCCTCGATTCTGCAATTAGGCCTGTTCCCTATGATGAATCATTGCCAGTTCCAGTTCTGCCACATGATGAACTTGCTTCTGTGGAAGGTGATGAGGAATGTGCTGGAGTTGCAGCCAGTTACAACCCCGAATCATCTGATCCTGACTACTTGGTCGATGAAGATTCAGAACCAGGGACCTTTACACAGGCAGAGCTGAATGATCTCATTTGTGATCTAAATCTCTCCAAAACAAAGCAGAACTTCTTGCTTTAAGGCTTAAACAGAAGCACGTGATCGCAAAGGGTGTAACTGTAACTCACTACAGAAAAAGAAATCATAACTTGACAACGTTCTTCACTAGTGATGGCTCACTGTGCTACTGTCATGATATAAATGAACTCTTTAACAGTTTGTCACAAGAGCATGTTCCATCTGAATGGCGTATCTTCATTGATTCCTCTAAAAGAAGCTTGAAAGCAGGCTTACTGCACATTGGTAATTCAAAACTGTGTTTACCGGTTGCCCATTCCGTTACCCTAAAGGAGTCCTATGACAACATAAAGTTACTACTTGAAGCAATCCAGTATAAATCACACCAGTGGAACATCTATGGGGATCTAAAGGTCATTGGCTTGCTGATGGGAATGCAAGGAGGATTCACAAAATATTGCTGTTTCCTATGATTGTGGGACAGCTGATCTACGGGAGACCATTATATCAACGTGATTGGCTACCAAGAGATAAGCCCGGAATAAGCAGTGTCAAGTTTATGCCTCCGGTTGATCCACATAAAATATTTTTGCCACCTCTTCATTTTAAGTTAGGCTTGATGAAGAACCTTTTAAAGACCATGGGTAAATCAAATTCCATGGTTTTTCAGTACCTTGTTGAGAAGTTTCCAAACATAAGCACTGCAAAAATGAAGGAAGGGATATTTATAGGGCCACAGATCAAGTCTGTTTTGCAGGATGACAAACAATCTCTCTCAGAAGCTGAGCTAGAAGCTTGGGATGCATTCAAGTGGCTGTGTGAAAATTTCCTGGGCAATTATAAGTCTCCTGCACACAAAGAAGGAGTTCAGAATCTGCTTGATTCATACTAGAAACTGGGATGTCGCATGTCAATAATAATGCATTTCTTGCACTCACATATTGAATTCTTCCCGGAAAATCTTGGTACGTTTTCACCAAGACATTCAGTTATTGGAGCACCGCTTCCAAGGATTCCAGAAAAAAAATATGATGGCTGACTACTGCTGGATGCTGTACCGCAACAATCCAGACAAAGAGTACACAAGAAAATCACACACTAAGCATTTCTGAATGGTACCTGACTGACACTGTTCAGTAGATCTTTACCACAGTGTGCATTATTTTACTTCACACTGAAGATGTATTAACATTTACTTCAATGGTGCTTACGTTTTAGTACAAAATACATGCACGTACAATGTTAACTATATTAGTCCTCATAACTCAGGAACTGTACGTGTTAGGGAAAAACTGAAAACAGATCTGCTAAAATCTGCTCAAAAAAATGATTTAGAAAGGTTTGCTGTGCTTTCTGATGATTATCAAAACTAATTTTTTGTTAACCTGTGTTATATGAGGTTAATTAACAGCAGATTGTTACATATGAAGGGTTTGGTAATTTATAATATCTGCTGCTATTAACCAGATTTTACAGAACCATTCTAAAACATACAAACAAAAGAATGAACCATGACTTGCTCTATTTTCCTCCCTAATTAAATTTCCACAGATTGCTGAAAAACAGGCATAATGGATAACAAAACTAAAGGTGAACGAACGCAAACCATTGGGATTTTCCATTCTACCTTAAAAAGGTTGCTTCCTAAATTTTATTTAAGAACTGGAGTACACTATTTTTATTTCTGTTTTCTTTTTTATACTCCTCTCCCCTTTCTAATTTTGCTTATGGACCAGAGGATACCAAAAAAAGAATTGGTGTTGGTTACTATAGCAAGAGTTTGTTTTTGCTTGAGCTAATCGCAGTTTGACAGATTGCAGGGCACACAGAACTAGGGGCACATTACATTCACACACAGAGTAGAAAGAAGCCAGCTTCTACCATCACTAGATAAAAAATTCCAAGAAATTTCTTTAGCTGGGATTAAAGGTGTTCAGAGAAATGAGTGGTCAGTGAAATTTCAAATGCAGCTTCGGCTATAGTTAAAGGTACAAAATCATTACTGTTTTAGCTTTAAGGCAAAAGTCAAGATGAGAAGCCATTATATTCAGTTTTTTTCAGTTTTTCCTTCTGGAAATGTTTGTATTGATATATATTCTTTTATTCTAATCTATGTTTTTGTTCTAATAGCAAAAGAGACCATGACATGAATGGGATGCTTAGGGCAGAAAACCAGATTACAGTCTTGAGTTTTAGGATAAACTGGTAGCTGCAGGCATTGTGGAGAATTCTTTTTTAACCACCTGGGCGTTACACTGATTTCTAGATTTCTGTACCAAAAACCGTTACAGGTTTTAATGAATTTTTTTTTTTAAATTGTAGACCTGTAACTTACAGAAATATGTCCGAACAGGGTTCT